>NC_054872.1:24144988-24476098 GCF_018320785.1 Cheilinus undulatus | reverse complement strand
AAGTCCGTAGGAAACGGGGGCGTCCTCGTAAAAGCAAATCATTGAATGGTGGAGACCAAAACAGTCCAGAATCTGCTTTTTTGGGGGCAGAGATGCCAGGATTATTAAAGAACTGCAACACTGATAATGTGCCTAACCCTGAAGACGGTCACTTAATGAGTAATTCATCCCACAATGAGATGGCTGGCCTTCAAACTGTCTCTGATTGTAAAGTTGAAGACGGTGTCCTTGTGCTGCCAAAAAGAGGAAGAGGAAGGCCTAGAAAATCTGAAGGTGTCATACCCAAGCCTCCTAAACCTGCTCCTAAAAGAGTTATTAATTTCAGTGGTCCTGTACGGATACTAAGGAGCAGAGGTGAACAACAGCCTTTGTCACAGGCTGGAAAGACTGAATCTGATATCAAGGCAGACTGCAAGCAAACTGAAGAGGCTCTCATAGAAAGTAATGATTCATTTAACTTTCAAGATATTAAAAGGCGAGGGGCTGAGGTGGGCGATCAGCAAGTTCCAGCTAAAGTATCAAGACTGGATGTTTCCCAGGAGGCCTCGGCAGTGTTGGGCAATGACACCTGTCATTGGATGAAAAGAGAGACTGATAAGCAGGTGGAATTAAACAGTGATGAACATGACACCGATAAAGAGCGAAAGAGTAGACGAGGCTCCCTGAAGTCTGGTGAAATGCAGGTGCAGAAGAAACAAGAAGAGGAATGTGCAATGCCACAAAGAAACCAGCAGCAGTCCTCCAAGCCTGAAGTTTTTCCCTCAGCGAGGCGTAGCAGGAAAAGACCCCGTCAGTGGAAGAGAAGAAAACAGTCCTCAGACGTGAGTGACATTCAGGTGCCACAAGCAAACAGCATGCTTGAATCCACAGAGACCACAAACTCGCAGGAAAATGAGCCCTCCCATGCAGAGGGCATTACATCCTCTGAACAACCTGAGGTGGGTCTTGCGGCTGTGAAACCTGAAAACATAGAGATAGAGGTGGATGATTTGAACCCTGTGTTAAAGTCAAATACCACTAAAGTTTTACCAGACATTCCAAACTCCAGTGCTACACCAGAGGCTCCAAGTAATCAGGCAATGTTCTTTAGACGCAGGAAAGGGGCCAAAAGAAGGAGGAGAATAAATAATGTTGTGTTACCGAGAGCAGAGCCTGTAGAGAGCCGTGAAAGCAGCGATGCCACTGAACAAAAAGCTGAATCTGGTAAGGTGGACGAGCAGAGCAATCCAGATAACAATCCAAATGTCCAGATCATTAAAAGAGGAGGGAAAACTCTGTATAAATGTGGCTACTGTGGGCAGATTTGTAAATTTCTCTCTCAGTTCATCATCCATCAACGCATTCATACAGGAGAAAGACCCTACAAATGCGAAGAATGTGGTAAAGGTTTTAGCAAAAATTCCAATTTAAATCTTCACCTGAAGGTGCACTTGAAGAACAAATTATATCGAAACTGTCCATACTGCAAGATGAAGCTGTCATCTGCTGAGTATGCTGCTCATGTAAGTATTCATGCAAAACTGCTGGACCAGGTCCCTGAAAACAACAAGCCTGAAACGCGCAGCAGAGATGCTGACCGTGATAGCAGCCCTGCAGATCAGGGGCCAGTCCCCAAAGATAAGAGAGACCTAAAGGTGTGTCAGTACTGTGGCAAAACATTTCCATTTCAGTCAGCCCTCATAAGACACGTGCGTGTTCACACTGGAGAGAAGCCTTATAAATGTGACATATGTGGCAAAGCTTTCGGTCAGGCCTATTTCCTGCGAGTTCATGAGCTGACACACTGGTCTGTGAAGCGTTACACTTGCACACGCTGTGAGAAATCCTTCACTCATTACAGTAACGCAAAAAATCACAATTGCGTACAGGAAAAAAGAAACGATTTGCACCCCAACAGGCGCCAAAGGCCTTCACTCACTTACACGTGCCACATCTGCAAAAGCATTTTCAATCAGCTGCAGGATTTCAACAGCCACATGAAAGCCCACACTGGTGCACAGCTTTATCGCTGCTTGCATTGTGACAAGCTTTTTGGTGTGCTCTCGGAATATAATGCCCATCGCAGCCTGTGCAGAGGCGAGAGAATTGGCTCCAGCTCTGGGATAAAAGAGGAAGAGACAATGGAATTGATACAGTACGCAGTGCCGACAGCCAGGTGTTCACTGGACTCAGCTTCTTCCCTCACAGCAAATGAAACACATAAAAAAACATCACAGATCAGCCGCAAGAAACCATCCGCTGACTTAAGGAAACCTTTCCAGTCGACAGTCATACCTGCAAACAGTTTGTCACACCTGGTGTCAAAACTAAACAAACTAGATACCCGCTCAGACCCGAGGAAGTATTTATGTCCAAACTGTGGGAGACTCTTCAGACACATGGGCAGACTCCGAGCACACATGCTCACTCACGCCCCGGCTCAAAGTTACACCTGCGCCTGCTGCGGCAAGACTCTAGAAAACTGGACAAAACTGTGGCATCATCAGAGAATCCATCGACAGAGGCGAGGCCGCTTCGCTTGTCCCCTGTGTGGGCGAGGCTTTCGGTTTGTGTCGGCGTACAAGAGACACATGAGAGAGCACCCGGAGTTCCAATGGGTTCAGTTCAGACCGAAGAAAGTGACTCTGCCTTATCAGTGTGAGCAGTGCAGCTGCAGCTTCAAGACACTAGATTTACTCTTCAATCACCAGCTTTGCCATTCCTCAGCACAAGACATGCACAAGACCCCTGAACTTGATTTATTAATGGATGAACACTCTTCCCAGTATTACAGGAAAACGTTAAACCTGCCCTCAAACGACCACATGACAGCATTAGAACCTGAGCACAACCACTCACCTCTGACCGCCCCCTCTAAATGTCCAGACCCAGTCACTCAAGAGTCACCTCGAACTAACTTGGTTTCCTTTGTTCACAACCAGGGGGCTGATTCAGGTAAAACGATCCAATCCAGAGAAACCAATCATAGCAGTCTAGATGAACATGCCCTTGGCAGACCCATTACACCTCTGAGAACTATAAAAAGGTACAAGACGCACAATACCAGCATACCAAATGAAGGGTCTTCAGATGGTTTAAAGTGTGCCGTTTGTGGTAAAACGTATCCTGCTATAGCAGATCTTTATCAACATTATTTGCAGCATGCTCGATGCCAGGTGTAATTTCTGAAATACGCATTCTTTACCTAGTCTTTATAAACGTCAGCTTTTTAATTTGTTAACACAGGGGCCCTGTAGTTGTAGATTAGAAAATGTACAAACAGTCTGTTTCATTCCAGGAATTAAAACTGTTTTTGAAATTCTTATGGCCCTAAATGGATATGAAAGATTTGCCTCAGTTTTCAGACTCCAAATTACACACTGAATGTATAAAGTAAAAGGGAAACTGATATCACTATTCACCTTCAGGTAGAAGCCACTGATTGCCCTTTAGTTTTGACATCTAATCATTCATCAAAGAAAAGAGATGAACAACATTTTAAATTTGTCATGGGTGGATTGTGCTGAAGGAACTTTCAGCTTTGACAAAGATTGAGAAATATTTGATACATTCAAACATAGGTGGCCCGTAGCCCAGGGACCAGGGATTATGCTTTTCTATGAAATAAGCGATTGAAAACAGAAGTTTTACCTGCTGTGGATGTTTGATCATGGACTTCAATAAAATTAATTTCTTTCTGAAAATTAACCACTGAAATATTTTAAACCTTAGTTTGTCCTCTTTACTGTTAACCTCATGGCATCTTTAGTTTTTAAGCTGGAGGGAAAAAGTTCGACTGATCATGTTGCAAAAGTTCTTGGTAAAATAAAAGCATAGCAAGTTAAACACATTTGGGAGAAAAAATGTCTTGACTGTCAAAAGTGACCAGTCAACTGAATAGCAGTATGATTTTACAAATTTCAGCTGTAAAAGTATTACCAAATATCAGGAGGGCTTTCATACAAAATCAGCTTTCTCCTCATCTCATATAATGACATCTGTCACCTCTTTGTATCTAAATTTATAGAGTGAATATCAGCTTTCCTCATGCACATGTTTTGTCAGAGTTTGCTCTGTGTTTCACAGATAAATGATGGCTCAGAGTGTGATAGGAGTGTTGCGGACGATCATTTTGTTTACTGCTATTAAAAAGCTACGTTTTCATGTGTCAGTGTTGGACACAAGATGTTGGAATCATGAACATTTTTGAAGATGTTTTCCTGTTGTATATGACCCAATGCTATAGTTTGTCTTCAATCAATAAAGGTCATTTTTGCATTAACATATGGTCACATCTGTTATTTTGAAGGCCAAAATTTCTGAATAGGTAATAAACAGCTTTACACTTGAGATGGCTGAGAGCAGGGTTTCTGCAGATCCTTGAAAAGTCTTAAAAAGTGTTAGATTGCACATTTGAAATTTAGGGCCGTGAAAAGTCTGATTTTTACCAGTGAGAGAATATTCTCAATAGTTTAGGGAATTAAGTGTTGGATGTTCAAAATTTCCTGGATGAGGACCCGAGCACCTCTCTGATTTTGTCTGACTCAGTGGGAATAAATACACTCTGTAATGTTGTGAAGTACTAGTCCAGTGCATTAGTGTATAACTTACTTCTGAGGTTTATTTTTTTACGTAATCAAATGAGGATATGTTTTATAAAATCTGAAAACTTGCCGTTATGGGAATTAAATCCAAATTGTAGTGCTAGCAGATAAGTCAAGGAAAGGATGTCTTGTTCAGACATGTACTTTTATTTTTTAAAGTAATCCGTTTTCGTTACACAAAAATCTTGAAAGTGTCTGTAGTTGGAGGGCATGGTGCTGTGGCTCCAGGAGTTGTAGTTGCACATGTTCTGTCCCATCTAAGGCCTAAACTGTAACATTTTTATTTATATAAATTTAAGTTTAAAACATGTTTAGAAATGTTGGTGTAGGTCCTGGGGCTGACCAGTTGAGAAAAATGCAATTGAATTATATACATGTATTTTCAAAATTTGCATCAAATTTGTTGATTCACATGCCACTGCTCACAGGCCCAAGAGAATGAAGGCCTTCATGGTGGTTCCTGTCTGAGCCTCAGTGTCTGCTCAGCAGTCCTGCTGCCCCTTATAAACCCACGCTGTTCTCATGTTATCTGATTGGCCAAGGACGTTTACCCTCATGTTTTCACATTACTCGTTTTTGATCGTGTGTGAAAGCACATCTGGAGGACGAGGGCCAAGTTATTGATAATGTGTACTTTAGTGCCAGCAATGCCTGAAAGCCATTTTTATACAAAGGTGTATTATTATTTCTGTATCAGTATGAGAATATAGGGAAATTAGATAACGTTTCTTTCATTGGTGACTTTTCAAAATGGTATTTAGGTCTCATATTTGTCTTACTATGCAAAATGTTTTGATAAATACACTGAATCAGTGTGACCCCTTAAATTTCTGCTAATAAAGACAATCCACTTCAGTTAATTTTTTTTAATTATACTTTGCAACAAAATGACAGAAATATCCTTAAGTTAGTTTTACAGTGGAAGATACATTTGGAAAATTTATTTTTCTATATGCTAAAAAAATTATAAAATTAATATTTGATCAGCTGTTCTGGTCAGAAAAAAAAATATTTTGACGGTTTGAGCCCAACAGAAAAAGTTATGTAAATGCTCATGTGGATAAAAGTCAGATAAGAAATGACTGAATTTGACTTCACGCAAAAATTTATTGTTTAAAAGTATCTATATATGTTTTTTTTTTCTTTTTTGCCTTTTTTTCTGACTATTTTTATGAAAAAAGAGAGAGAGAGAAAAAAAATTACTTGAATTATATTTTATTTTCTGCTGCATTTCCACTTTGGGTTTTACTTTGTATGTCACATTTTACAATCCTGAAAAAAAACTAAATCATCAACCTTAAGAAAAAAAAAAAAACATATATATATATATATATATATATATATATATATATATATATATATATATATGTATGTATGTATGTATGCATGTATATGTATGTATATGTATGTATGTATGTATGTATGTATGTATGTATATATATATATATTTCATTCTTGGAACAATTATAGAGTGCAGGATTTTAATGTAAAAAAAATGGAAACCCTTTATGCTTTTTTAATTTTTAGATTAACTCTTTAATGTAAATCTATATGGATTAAATTATTTTCAAACATGAAAGAAGTGGAATGATTCTTAATAGAACACATTTTATACACAAGTTTATTGCAGTCATTTGAAATGGTCTATCTTATTCTTATATCCTATAGTTTGAATTTAAATTATTCTTTTGACTACGCATAGCAGTCTAGAGATACATCAGTTTGGAAGCATTTCGTTAATTGTTTATTTTAATCCAACTAATTCAAGCTTTGGCTAAGATGCTTCATTTAAATCCCTCAGATGCATGCTATATTGCTTTAATTGCTTTTCATGTTAAAATTGGGGAATGGAATCTGAACCATCATGGATGAGCTTGTGCCGAGACTGTGTTCCAAAAATCTTGTGCTATTTAAACCAATTACCACTTCAGAGACCAAAACAAGAAAGTGATCTTTATGAGAACATCCTCTAATATTATCATTTCTGCTACTTTAAGTAGCTAAGCAACCAAAATCCTGCACTCATGCTTAGTACAAGCATTACGATATGTTGAAACATCCCCTGGCCTCAGCTCATTTGTTATGATAGAAAAACTAAATCAGACAGCTATTATGGACAATACATTTTATTTCACACAACTCAACTCCATATTACGAACATGGGGACTTTGGACGAAATGAATACATTTCATAGCCCATTTTTCACCCATGGAACACGTTGCCATTTGAAGAATTATCCATTTAGTTGGAGGACATGGTGCTGCGGATCCAGGAGTTGTAGTTGCAGACCTTGGCGTAGACTCCAGGCTTGTTCCTCTCAGCACAGCCGTAACCCCAGGACACCACACCCTGCAGCTGACCGTTGCACACCACGGGGCCACCAGAGTCTCCCTGATAGGACACAGACACAGAGGATAATGTGAACAGAGATGTTCTGACATTTGGAGAAAACAAGTGATGAGGACTTGAGCTCATACCTGGCAGGAGTCTTTGCCTCCCTCCAGGAATCCAGCACAGAACATGTTGGAGGTGATCTGTCCAGGGTAGGAGGACCTGCAGCTGCTGTCACTCAGGATGGGAGCATCCAGGCACCTCAGACGGTCAGGGTAGTTGCCTAGAGTGGAAAAATACATTTCATGTTAGGACTGATAGTACATTGTACAGTAGATTGACCTGTGGTGTTTTACCGACTTCCAGAGCCACTCATGTTGCCCCATCCAGAGATCAGACAGCGGGTGCCAGAGCTTGCACAGCTGGAGGGCAGGGACACGGTGCGCACGTAGTTGTTCAGGGTGGCGGGCTTGCTCAGCTTGATCAGCATGATGTCATTGTCCAGGTTACGGCTGCTGTATCTGGGGTGACGGATGACCTTGGCAGAGTTGATGAACTGCTCTGTGCCCTCGTTGACAGCAATGTTGTGCTCACCAAGACGCACCTGGACACGGCTACAGGGACACACATGAAGTTTGCATAAGAGCAAGGGAATTAAAACAGGTACATTCCATAAGGCATGTCCAAAGTTTCAGTAATTTTGTTTTGAATTAGGATCAAATGTTTGTCCTTACGACTTGTAGCAGTGAGCAGCAGAAACCACCCAGGTGCTGGAGATCAGGGAGCCTCCACAGAAGTGGTAGCCAGAGTTCAGAGAGACCTGGTAGGGCACAGAGTTCTTTCTGCACTCATACCCTCCAACAATCTTGTCATCCTCAATGGGAGCAGCGTCTGATATGAAGAGAGATTTACAAGACTTAAAGCTTTGAATGACAGTAGTTTTCCGTGAAAAAAAGTTTAACTCATGCCTTAAATATATAAACAAAAGATCTGAAACACTTACATGCCACTGCGCACAGGGCCAAAAGAATGAAAGCCTTCATGGTGGTTCCTGTCTGAGCCTTGGTGTCTGCTCAGCAGCCCTGCAGCCCCTTATAAACCCATGCTGTCCTCATGTTATCTGTAAGGCCAAGGACAGAAATATTAATCGTCAGCCCTTTTATGCTGAGCAGTGTGTGAAAGCACACCTGGAGTATGAGAGCTTGTCGATAGTAAGACCTTGAGTCCCCTTTATGTTCTCTGAAGTTTATCACACAGACTCAATCTTTGATTGCACTGCAGGATTTCAGAAAACATTGTTGCATTTATTTTTTTATCACTAAAACACCCACTAAGCTTTTACAGAAATTAATGGTATTGTTATTTCACATTCGATGCAGTTACCTCAAATATATCCTCATCTTTAGGAGGACAACAAATCTTTATATCAGTGTTTTTATAAAAGGTCCCAGCTATGGCTGTTTGAAAGCAGTCTGATTGTGATTCAACAACAAGTACCTTCTGTTAATCTGTGAAAAAATTATCTAAAATCTTAAGTCATATTTGGAAAATGAATATGCTTTTGGACATAAAATATTTTGTCTTGAATATTTCTCTATACTGGTTGTAATGCTTTTCAGCAGTTAACTATTATCAGTCCGTCCCTAATAGCCCTTTGGATTTATTTACATTCAAAATAACAATGATTAACAATTTCAGATTTTCTCAACAAAAAATTTTTCCAGAGGCTAAGGAATTTATTTGCTTTTCACATTCAAGAGAAAAAATAAGATTATAGAAAGTGCTTTAAAGTGTTTTGAGATTGAATTTAGTACCAACATGTTTTGTTGCAGTAAGAGCATTAAATATTGGCCTTAGATTTTGACAGTAGTTGCATTTCACTTTATGAACCAATATTTTTTCCCCCCTCATTTAACCTCATTACTTTATTTTTTTCTGTAGAAGCCTGTTCAGTTTAGCTCTCTAGGTTTAAACTTAATAACTCATGAAGTAGCTCTCCATCTTCTCTCTCCACAATGGAGATACATTTTATCTATTGTAGGGGACAATGCAAATTTATGAACATGGACATGTAAATGTACCAGATTGTAGCCATAGGCTAATTCCCATCTGTAGTCCCTGGCAGGTTGATGGAATACATATAAAAGCATACATCAAGCATGTTCATAATGAAAATAAAAATATACATCAAATCAGACAACACATGGAGACCAAACAAAGTACAGCATTATACAAAGACCCACATGTAACAATACAGAAGGTGGCTGTATGACTTTGCTTAAGACTGGCAGGAGTAAAGTGACCATACGGTAAAGTGTATAAGGTGTTAAAGTGCATAAGGCAGATGGTAAAGTGCTATTGTGCTTAAGTGCAGGAGTTTCATTTAAAAAAAATCTGTGCCATGTAAACAGTAAGCATCAGTGCATTTGCAACAATTGTATTTTTATTTAGCATACAGTCAGAACGTTCTACAAATCATAAACTTACGATGTAAAAAATACAGTAAAAACATGTAAAAAATAATTGTTTTGTAAAGTTTTAAATGAATAACAAATTACCTAAATATGCATGAATTTTAAAAATATATAACTGTCCAAACTTTAGAATTTCCAACCTTTTTCTCCAAACTTTGATTGCTCCTGAACACACCTCCTCGATGACGTCAAATGTACGCGACCGTCCTCGGTTTGTGTCGGCTGCTGAGCTAACAGCTGCTCCGTTTGTGTTTTGGTTTTGTTTTGCCAACCATGTGCAGTTATCATGCGGTAAGACACACACCAGCCTAAACACTCACATCTTTTCTGTTCAGTTGTCTTTAGCTCTTCAGACTGCTGCTTCACCTAAAACAGTGCTAGCCTGTTAGCTTATAGCTAGCACCATTGCAAGATGAGCATCTAATGTATGCGGAATGCGCAACCATTGCGGATGTGGTGCTGTCAGAAATGCGCATTAATGCGGCAGAATACAGACGTCAACATCACAGAGAAAACCGAGATAGCATTTTGAAAATGACACTCAGTTTGAAGCAGTGTTGTGTTGTGTTGTTGTATTTCAGCTCCGGTGGTGAATCTCTGCCTGATGAAGCTTCTCACAGTTTGACAACTGGCGGCTGGGTTTAGCTTTTAGCTTTAGGCTTTTACGCACTGTTGTTTAGTTTGAGATATATTTTAAGAAATATTAATATATGTGAAAACAATAGCGAGATTTAAGCGCTGGTACAGTAGCCATATAACTTTCTGGACTTTATTGTGTAATCACACAATTAGTTTGTCTTTCTCTGAGATGTTGTGATGTCTTATTTCTTTTTAAAAGTACTATTAAAATATTAAATTGGGATACTTTAACTCTACATTGCTTATGAAGTCACTCAGTGGTATGTGTGGCAGCTATTGTCAAAGAAGGTTTATGATTATCTGATTCAGCAGCTGTAAGTTAAAATGCATTTAGCAGTAGGTTTAGTTTTACCATGAACTTGTGTTAATGGGGCAGCAGCTGCCAGGATCAGAATTGGCCCGCCAGTCAGTTCTGCTGTGAATCAGGTCTGACCCATGACTGAGTACTACGAGGAGGGGGGGCTGCTGTACGAGCAATCACCTCCCATGCACATCAAAGTGGAGTCTCCGGAGGGACCCTTTGGAGGGGGAGCCTCAGAAAACGGCTTCCCCAGGGAGGATGAGGACTCAGAGGGCAGCTGTGACCAAAACAGTGGATTACCTGGGGGTCTCCCCTTCAATGTCGTAGTGGTGCATCCCAACATTATGGCACCTGGCATGTCTTCAGACGACCTTTTGTCAATCGAACAAAGTAAGCCCTATTGTTTTACAGAGTGTATTCCTCCTCCAGGAAAACATGAATAATTATGAACACGTGCACTTTAGATGAATCTAATAGTTTTATCAGTGTTTTTCAAAGGCACAGACTTGGTTTACAGTAATATGCAAACGTTTAACAGTGTTTAACTCTGACTCTGCTATAGCACATTTCTTTTTCTCTCATAATGTTCCTACATTTGATAGTTTTTAGTTTTATATCTTCTGCCTGTCCCTTACTTTTCAGACAGAGCTATGTCAGCCGCTTTGGCTGCTGGTGGTGCAGGAAAAAGAAAAAGTCGCTTCAGTGGTGCAGAGCTGGAGGTGTTGGTGTCAGAAGTCACTCGATGTGAAGGAGAGCTTTTCGGTCCTGCAGGGAGGCTCAGGCGGCGGGAGAGAGAGCGCATCTGGGCAGGAATCCTAGAGAGAGTTAACGCTGTTTCAAGAGTCCCACGTACCCTCCGGGAGGTGAAGAAGCGATGGGATGACTTAAAGAGACGCAATGGAGGCAGGCTAGCAGATGCTCGCCACCGCAGCTGCTACCTGCCATCCAGCAGAGGGACCTCAATGCATGGTCATCCTTCCCAGACGAGCCCCAGGCTTCAACATACCAGGCAAAAACAAAGCATTAGACCAAAGCCCAGTTTCCCATGCTTCCCTGACTCGGACACAGGTGAAAAGTAATTTTCTGTTCTGATCTATTATCTGTGTTCATTATATATTTACATATATACCTAATATTTACTCTCATTTCTTTAGTTGTAGGAATGGAAGGATCAGAAAGAGATGGTTTGGAGAAAGATGAGGACAATCCTGAGCGTGAAAGAGACATGGGAGAACCTGAGTGTGAGCCAGTGGAGAACAGCATGGAGGACAAATTGGGGTTAGGACTCGGCCTGGGCATAGGGCCACCTCCTTCATCAGAACGATGGCTTCCTCCTTCTCCCCTTTACAGTGCTCCTTTCCTTAATGGCAGCCCCCAGCCCAGCAGTCCTCAGCCATCACTTGGAGCGCAGGGTCCTCTGGAAGCCCCTCCACGCAGCTCCTGGCTTGAAGATGAGCTACGAGGGTTAGGGGAAGCAGCAATTCAACTGGGAAATCGGGTAGAAAAGAGTTTGCGGGAATTTGCAGATGGCTTCAGACAGGACATGAGAACACTTGTTGCCTCACAAGAGGCATTAGCAGTCAGTCTACAACAAAACAATGTCCTCTTGCAAAGGTTACTAGGAGTGCTTGAAGCCCAACAACAACCACAGCCACAGCAACACCGTGCACAACAGGCACACCAAACACAAACATCACAACAGCACTTACAATCACAGCCAGCTCAGCAGCAGCAGCAGCAGCAGCAGCAGCTGCAGCACATCGAACCACAGAAGCAGCAACCACAACAGCAGCAGCAGGTTGATGCACCTCTGCAAACGCAACTTAAGAATAATCCGCAGCAGATGCCAGTGGTCACCCAGCATTCAAATAATCAGTCAGCAGTAGCATTGGCGCCCTCACCATCGTCCCCTGATGAACATAGCACTTTTCCTTCTGATCCACCAACAGACACGAATGGGAGCATGCAGAGGCCACGGCGAGGGAGAGCTGTTGATCACAGACGCAGGAGACGGCGCTAAAGTAAAAGTACAAAATGGACATTGTGGATATTCAGTGTTTGAAATCTAACAAGAAATTACGCTTTTTTGAAAGGGTTTCTACAAAAAATAAACAGACTTATTATGAGTGTTATATAACACTCCAAATCAGTACTTCATCTCGCACTTAAGTACATCTTCAGAGAGGACTGAAGTAGATGAGCAGAGAAGACACATTACCTTTGAAAATAGGGTGGCCTTATTGTAAGGTTGGTTTCTTGACATTATTGTGCAAAAACAAATTCTGGAAAAAATGCTCGATGGACTGCTCATTTGAGTTTTTAATCGCCGACACAACACCAAACTGTAGGTGCAGATGTTTCATATGCATGTCGCTGAGCTGCAAAACTCATGATGCTCTCTCTAGGTCAGTACTGTCTCAATTCTCCTGATGCACTAACTACATCGTCGTTAAATACCTGTAACCTGCAGTTGTTATCCTATATTGTAGTTATTCAGCTACTGTAATTACCTGCTAATGTATGCATTTGCTTTTTAACAGTTTCATGGTATATACTTCTTCCAGCTTTCATTGGACAATAAAGTTAAACTCTGTTCTGTTTTGTGTTTTCAGAGGAAAATATATATACATTGAAAATAGCCAGTTTTGGTGTTTTGCAAAATGAACAATCTTCAAACATAAACATCTCAGCTGTTTAATACTTTAAAATCACATGTTTACAATGAAACTACAAAGAAAACATACATATGTAGGGGCTATTTATTATAATCTTGCATGCAGTATGATGGATGTGTTTGTAGATAGATGCAAACAGCATATGGCCGTCTAAGTAGTTTTGCAAAAGCTTTATTTTGTAGATAACTACTGTTTCATTGAAATGTAACAAAGCCTCAATAAAGACCAGACATGAACTGAAAATAAATCCAGCCAATCAATGTGGATTTTTCACCGAGCAAATTGAAATTTGTGTCTTTAATTGTTATGCTGAAAAGTTTATTTAAAATTAAAGAAGTTGTGAAGAGCGTGTTTGTTGTGTAGACTAACCGTATCACAGCGGTAGTAGAAGAGGACATTTTCAGTTTAATTACATTCTCTGAAACGAGGAACCACGACTAATTGTTGGTAAACGGGGTTTTATTTTGAAAGCCACAACCGGAAATCTCTTTGCCTTGTTCATGCTGGTTAGCATGATCTGTGTGTGTTCTTCTGGACAAGGGGGTGCATGGGGGAAACATGGCTGCCGTAGACCCGACGGAGTCTCCAAAACGACAGAAATCCCCTGCGGAGGAGGAGGGAACATGTGGGGGGAAGACGGAGACGGTAGGGTCGGGATGCAGCTTAAATGAAAAAGATGAAACTACTGTTAATAACACCACGGAGGGCTCCGAAGAAGTGCAGAGAGCCAGTCCGGGCAACGAAGGCGGCGGTATTGCCAGCCATTCCGAGGTTAGTGTCGAGTCCGGTGCTGGAGCCGATAAAACGACATGCAGTTCACCGGAAAACCCACCGACGGCCGAAAAAAACACCGAGGCTCCTGGCAGAGAGCAGCGGGACTTCGACTGGTCAGAAACCGAAGAATGCGATGGGGAGGCGCCAAAACATGAGCAGGAAAATGATAAGAGTGGTATGCTAGCGTTATTAATGTATTTTATAGTTAGCTTTAGCCTTCGGGCTAACCTGAGCTGTAGCTCTCCCTGGTTCAGTCCACAGTCGACTATGCTAACGCTAATGTCCATAACAAAATAAGACGACTATCACTCCCTGTACGTTTGGATTTATATTTAAAATGCATTGAGTGAGAAGTGCATACATATAGTTAGAATATGTAATGTTTATATCTGTTTACTTAGTCGACAGTATGTTGTGCTTTTCTTTTTCAGACCTCAAAAATGTAACAGAGAAAGCTGAAGAGGTGCAGCAGCATATAAGCGATGGTGAAACCACAGATGATGCAGAGGAGATTACTGATGAAGAGGGAAACTCCCATGCCAATGCAAAGAAGAAAGAGCTGGTGGGAGAAACTGATGGGATTGAGTATGCTGGTGAAGATGATGAGGAGGCAGACCAAGGGGAGGAGGCTGATCTGTCAGCTAAGCCAAAACAGTGCCGTTTGGTGTGTAAGGAGTGCGGGAAGAAGTTTACCCGGCGTGAGACGTTCAACCTTCACCGCCACTTCCATGCACACGAGGATGAGCTCACGCCCCTCACCTGTAAAGAATGCGGCCTTACCTTTCAACACCGCAGCAGCCTCATTAAACACAGGAACGAACACAGAGCGAAGGAGGAGCAACTTCTTGTTCCAAAGAAGGAGGTTCAAACTATGGAGTTGGGCAACTTTGAATGTGCAGAATGTGAGAGGATCTTCTCTACAGTGGGTAAACTTAGAGACCACAACTGCTGCAACACTGTAGAAAAGCCTTACCACTGCCCCCTGTGCCGCCAGGAGTTCCAGTTCAAGGTGTCCGTCACTAAGCACATGCTGACCCACTCCCAGGAGAGTAACTTTACATGCCAAGAGTGCAGTCAAACTTTCCCAAACAACATGGCCCTACGTTACCACCAGCGGTGTCACACCGCCCTGAAACCCTATGAATGTCCTGAGTGTGGCATGGTCTTCAAACACTACTCGGTCATGGAGGGTCACCGCCGCAAGCACACGGACAGCACCCGACCTCACCTGTGTAACATCTGTGGTAAGACTTTCAAATACAGCAGCCTCCTCCATCAGCATCAGTACCTGCACACAGGCCAGAAACCCTTTCGCTGCCCCGAATGTGGCAAAAAATTTGCCTTTGCTCAGAACATGAAGGCCCACTGCCGCCAGCATAGACGACAAGAAACCAACACCTCCACTGAGCAGGCAAGCAAGCAGGGCTCTGTTTCAACACAGGAGGCAGTTAGAAGTAAGGGTAAAGAAAACACACACCAGACTGAGGAACCCAAACGTACATTCAACTGCCCCCTTTGTCCCCAGACATTCTTGGCACCAGCTAGCCTCAGGGCCCACATGCTAATTCATGAGGCAGAGTACGAGAAGCTGGAGAGAAATCCCAGACACCAAACTGAGATTAACAAGGTCTGGGAGAAAGGACTCACCTGTCCACACTGCCCAGGTATTTTTCGTGATGAATCCTCTTTAAATGTTCATGTGTTAAGTGTCCACAAGTCTGTAGCACAATTAGTAGAAGAGGCACCAACCCCGCCCAAAAAACAATTCATTCCTATGAGCAGTGGCTTACAGGGCAAATGGAAAATTGAAGGTCTTAAGTCTTATAAATGTACTGAGTGTGCCAAAACTTTCCGCCACCGCTCTGTGTTAGAGCTGCATATGCGCATACATTCCAAGGACAAGCCTTATCTGTGCAAAGTGTGCGGCAAGGGCTTTAGATTCAGTAGCTACTTACAACAGCATCTCATCATCCATACAGGCAAGAAGCCATACAAATGTCCCGACTGTGGGAAGGACTTTGCCTTTATGCAGAACATGAAAACACACCAGAGGTTGCACCAGGAAAAACCTTTTCGCTGTACCAGCTGCCGCAAAGGCTACAGCGATGAGACCCAACTGCAGCAGCATATGCTATCACACAATGGTGACAAACCTCACAAGTGTGACCAGTGCGACAAAAGCTTTGGATTAGCCTATCTGCTGCGTGATCACATGAACACACACACAGGGGAGAGACCACATCACTGCAATGAGTGTGACAAATCCTTTTCCTGGTTTAGCAGCCTGCTTGTACACCAGAAGATCCACGCTCGCAAGCGCCAGACTTTCAGCCAGTATAATTCATTCCCCATTGCTAGTAGAATGAGAGGCAGTAGCAGCAGGGGGAGGAGGGGGGAGAGATGGGGCTGGTCGAGGCAGTTAGGCGGCTCAGGGTTGGTTAGCTCTCAGCCTTCCCTGTATCCGGTTTCTGTACAGAGAGATGCTGAGCTACATAGGGCAGTCCAGGTACAGTCTTCCATGCTCTCATCTCGCATGGATTTACAAAGCAGACAGCAAAAAGAGCCATGGCTGCCTGACCTTCAACCTCAACCTGTGCAGTGGAAGGTCGATGGGGGGGAGGTAATGCCTGTCCCATCATCACAGCAGCAGCAGCATGCAGCTCCACTGCAGACACAGTTTGAAAGCCCACCACTTTCAGGTCTGCAGCAGCACCATCAGAGGAATCCAGCCTGGGCAGAGAGCCCCTCAATATCTCAGGCAGTCTCCTCGTCTGCCCAGAGCTCAGAGTCATCACACATGAAAGAAAGTTCAGTTTCTGTTCTCAGCCCCTTCCTCACAGGTGTGCCACAAAAATCCAGTCCCTCAAGGGTGGGCGAGATGGAGCAGCAGAGGCAGCTGAAACCTGTTACTTGGAGCAGCCCACCCACATCCTCAGTGCTAGCTTCCACAAGCTCTTTGCAGCATGATTTCTCTGTTCCTTCCTACATAGACGGGGCTCTGTGGAGTGTCAGGCCTACTATGCTTGCCAATTCGCAGAACTCTCCAAATAAGCTTGGTCAAGAGCTTCAGTTGCCAAGATGGTCAGGTGCCCCTGTGTCAACACAAAAGGAGCCATCCACACCTCCTAAAAAAGAGGACAGTAGAGCATGGGACCTGAGTAATCCTCAAGTTATACCCTCGACTGTTAGCCAACCAGAGAAGCCGTGGAACGGCTGTGAGCTGCAAAACCAGTGGATACCAAGCTTGGCAGGTGTGCCCACGTCAGCTCAAATGGACCAAAGCAGTGCAATGCCAATTTCAACTCCTGTTTCGCACGGGGTAGGTAGCACCTTGTGGGATATACAAACACCACCAGGTATACCAAAGACTATAAACTCTGAGAAATTAGTAAATAACCAAGATTTTCAGCCACAGCAAAAGCAGGTATCACCCAGCTGGGCAAGCGTACAGAGCCAGGCATCACAGAAGGTTCCAATCTCCATTCAGTATGAGCCTCATCGTTTTGGCCAGGGGGTAGGAACTCCAGTGTGGGGCTTCCAGAGTAATCCAGTGGGTCCACAAACACTGCTCACCGGGCAACTCAAACCAGGGAATGGACCGGAGCTGCAGCAACAGCCAATGGTAAAAGGAACTCAAATAATCATAAATCAGCCTTCTCCCTTTTTCTCCCCTTCACTAGCTCCACTCCCTCCTCCTCCTCTAGCTCTGCCCAGCCCACACCCTCTTCACTCTGTCGCTGTTGGTGCACTTCCAAGACCGCCACACCCAAATATTTTTTTCACACCACAGGCAGTCATGAGCGAGAGGCCACACATGCCACAGACCCTGCCCCTACCTCAGCTTTCCCCTCGGACAGAGCCTCACAAGCTCGGACCCCGTTTGCCTTTTGCCCCAGAACGGCTCCTTCAGTGCATGATATGTGGGTGCTCTCTGCCACGGGAGCTGGATCTACAAATGCATTACTTGCAACATGCACAAGGAGAGATTTGACATTTATATATTAGCAGCAAAACTTAGTTACGTTTTTTATATATTTTATCCTGATGGAGCCTTGTCTATTTGACCCTCAGTTGTGTTGTTTGGCCAGGTATGTGGGCATTAGAAAAAAAGTGAAACTTGATTTACTCTGCACACTTGATGCCCATTTGTAATAGAAGGTGTATATATGTGCCATTTAACTACTTTCATCATCTTTTTAGGCATTTAGGTTATCCAGATGCTGACTGGTTTAAACAACTCCAGAGGGTGCAGATTATTGAGGTTCCACAGTCTGCATTTCATTTATTGCCAACAACGTTTAGATTTAGACAATATTAGTACTTTTTTAGCTCTGTTCATATGTCTCTGAAACTGTGTTCCTTCATGTACAGTATACTGTGTGCCTTTTATGAGTACAGTCTGCATGTCTGCTGTCTTGGTATTCTAGGCCTAGTTTGTGCTTAAAGTAGACTCAACAATGTGACCTCACTCCCAGAACACAAATTATCTCCAATATCCTGTAAAGACTTGTTTGTTTGCATTTGATGAGGGAAGGGGGCTGGTTGTTTGGCCCACAGATAGCATGTGTCAGAATAAAAGCTGACCGTATGCATCACAGCTGTATTAGGAGGCACTAGTGTTCCCAGGGCTAATGTTCAAGTATCTTATAAGTTAACATCATAGTAATTTAATGAGAGCAGAAATTTGTGTTAGCTAACGGGGTGTTACGACCTTTCACAGTAAATTTTCTGCAAATGTAACTCTTGAGATTGGAAGCAAAAGGGAGGAGGTGGCTTCATGATCATCGACGACACTGTTACTACACAGGGACTTTTAATTAAAGTTAGAGTTCTGTCATAATTTGTTGTTAGTATTTTGAAAATGGCAATACGAAAACAAAGCTGGTGATATGAAATGGATGTTTGATGTTTATCAGTCCCTTTTCAGATGGTGTGTCATGACTCACATACTTGATAATTCTATTTAAATTAATTCTGGGCAGCACTACATGGCACCTACAGTAAATCAAGGATTGACACATTTTACATCTGTTAACAGAAGGAGTATTTGAGGTTTGAAAATATCATTGTTTATACAATAATGACTGCTTTAAGTACAATTCATTGTGTTTTTTTGTGTATACTGAATGACTTCATTCCATAACTGTAGATTTAGCTGAGTACACAGTCCTGTCTCCTCTAACAATAATGGGCATTTGAGTAGCTTTGGCGGCCCAAAAACTGACTGAAAATCTTCATTACTACTGTAAAATAAACACAAGGTCCATTTGTTTAAAAATAACTGTCCCTGTGTGTCTTGACCTTCAGAGTCTGAAGGTTAAAAAAACATGCCCTTCTACCTCTATCCACTGTTTAAGCATGGAAAGACATAGAAATTTCCCATGATGTCTCTACATATTGGATTAAATAAACTTGCCTTTGATTATAATTTTGTCTTGTGCTGTTCTTGTTTGGTTGCTGTTTTTTAAAAATATAGGTATTTGTGGAAAATTTAACTTGCAGAATTCAGTAAGGTCTATTGTTGTAACAATTTTCAATACTAAAATTCTTTTTGATATTGTGTCTTGATATAATCTCCAGTTATTTCATGATTGATAATATCAAAAAGCACTAAATTTCAAAATAAGACTTGCCTCTGATTTTTAAGACGTATTTAAGATAAGGAATAAATACATAAAAAATTGAAAACAAAACCTGCACACTGTAATTTGACATAAAAACCTTCAGGAAGCTTTGAAAATGGGCAATGGCATCTTGATTGATATTAATTAAGTCTTATAATTAAAATATATATTTTTGATATTTTTTACATTGAGATTGTAAGGTCATCCTACAGAAACATGAAGGGTATTGGTTGCAAAATGTTAAAAAAAAATCTATTTCTGTACAACTTTAACTTACTCGAGATTATTAAAGAACTTTTTGACTTCATAAATTTTGATAAATAAAAAGCTTAGTGTTTTTTTTAAATGTTGATATTTATTTAAATACATCAAACACCATATTTTTGCCATTGGTGTTACTCTACCCTACTAGTAATATATATGAAATGTTTTAATGAAAAATTATATCTCAGTGTCTTTAGCACATGTAGTCAGAATCACAGTAAGAATGATGGTAATGCAAAAAAATTAGATTGTCCTTTATAAATATTTAAATTGTGACAATGAACGGTCATGAAAAGTTTCCTCCTTTAGATCTTTAGTCTTGTGTTTGTAAAGTTAAATGAATATGTCATTATTTTTATGCCAGAAGTGACGAATTTGATTGAACAACAGGGGGGAAAAAAAACACCAGAGACACTTGTGACGAAAGTCCAATATTCCTGATTCTAAAGCTGTATTTACTGCAAAAGTATACACTCTACAATCAGCATAAAAATCAGGGACCAGACCTTTAAAAACAACTACTACGCTGATTCCATCAGCATCCATACATTGTTCAGATGTTCATTCTCAGCTGCACTTAATTTAGCAACATCTGACCTATAAAGGATAAACAGTGGTAAATAAAGATAAAACTGTGACATCTTGTTGCCATTTTAGGCAAACTGATGTATTTAACAACTTTTCTGATGGGGTGAAACTGACTCTGTTCAAAGCGTTTTGCACACCTCTGTACACTGCACATCTGTAGACAAAGTATGAAAAAGCTAGCCTTCAGAGACTACAAGTGGCTTATAATGATGTGCTGAGAATAATGTTAAAAATGCCTAGAGGGACCAGTGCCAGTGAAATGTTTGTGACTGCCCGTGTAAACACTCTTCAAGTTGTACTAAGAAATTTAGTTTATAGGTTTATCTGTCGGTTAAATGATTCTGAAAATGTAATTATGGTAATGGCGAATATTGCATACAGTGCCACACGCTGCACATCTCAGCTTTGGAAGCACTGGTATAAGTGCCTTTTGAAAACTGGCTTCTAGACTTTTTTGGATTGTTTTTAATTGTGTTTTTTAACCCCCTGTCTTGTGTGTATGGACCCTGAGTCTAAAATAAAATCTATCTTTTCATTAAAGTTCATCCATGCACTGATGGCACTGATCATAATGATGTTACACATGAGAAGGGAAACACCATCAACATTTTTCTTGAAAAATTACATTTACAAATGTCTGCCACATGGAATAAAACTTTATTTTGATAACCAGAATAATCAAGAGATATTTAAAAAAAAACTTGTAAAACACTGAAGGGTCAGTGTGCTTATCCTTGGTATTTTTTTGATATTAAGAAAGAGGCACAGGAAGTTAAGTTTTTAATACAGTAACACGGGACTGAGGGACATTTACTTTCATGATACAATTTATACAATTAATTTGACATTTTGTTGTTGTATGTCTTTTTAACAATATATCTGAAGGCCATGTTTACAGTCTTGTGTTTTAAATGGCAGAAAAGTCATATTTTGACCTCAAATAGTGCCCTCACCATCCATACATGACCGTGGAGAAAGGCACTTTTGTGGTATCTGGCATCTATAGAACTGCTTAAAATAAAAATATTAAATTATTTACCACTCAAGAAAGTATGATTGTCCAAATGTTTGGTTTAATGTTAAAAAAAAAGAAAAGAAAAAAAATTAATTCATAAATGTTTCCTGAGTGAAATACACTGCCTGTCCAAACAAAAATCACACTTTTTGATATTTTGTTGAACCACCTTAAGCTTTGACTATGGCATGCATTTGCGGTGGCATCATTTCAATCAGCTTCTGCAATGTAACATTTATTTCCATCCAGAGTTGCATTAATTTTTCGCCAATATTTTGTGTTAATGATGGGAGAGTCGGACCGCTGTGCAAAGTCTTCTCCAGCACATCCCAAAGATTCTCAATGGGGTTAAGGTCTGGACTCTGTGGTGGCCAATCCATGTGTGAAAATGATGTATCATGTTTCCTCTTACCACTCTTTCACAATTTGAGCCTGATGAATCCTGGCATTGTCATCTTGGAATATGCCTGTGCCACCAGGAAAGAAAAAAATCCATTGATGGAATAACCTGGTCATTCAGTATATTCAGGTAGTCAGCTGACCTCATTGTTTGGGCATATAATGTTGCTGAACTAGACCTGACCAACAGCAGCAATCCCAGATCATAGCCCTGTCCCCACAGGCTTGTATGGTAGGCACTGGGCATGATGGGTGCATCACTTCATCTGCCTTCCTTCTTACCTTGATGCACCCATCACTTTGGAACAGGGTAAATCTGGACTCACCAGACTGCATGACCTTCTTTCATTGCTCCAGAGTCCAATCTTTATGCTCCCTAGCAAATTGAAGCCTTTTTTTTATTAGCCTCACTGATAAGTGCTTTTCTTGAGGCTGCACAGCTGTTTAGTCCAAAATCCCTTAAATTCCCTTCACATGGTACATGTGGAAATGCTCTTACTTTCAAGTGATCACCGATCACAATCATTCAAGATTTTTTTCCGACCACATTTCTTCCTCAAAGATGATGGTTTCACACTATCCTTCCAGTTTTTAATAATGCGTTGGACAGTTCTTATCTCAACTTTAGTCGTTTCAGCAATCTCCTTAGATGTTTTCTTTGCTTGATGCATGACAGTAATTTGACCGTTCTGAAACATATTAACATTTTTTCCATGACTGCAGGATGTGTCTTCTGACATGGTTGGTTAAGAAATGAAAAGCTACCCAGTGAATCAGTTAGGGTTAAATAACCTGTTGCTAGCTGAAACATAATCATGCAGTAATTATCCATGGGAGGCTCTTACCTGTTTGCTTAGTTAAATCCAGGTGGTGACTTTTTTTTGGAGGGGCAGTGTATGTCAGTAAAGGGTAGGGGCAGAAAAAAGCAAGATCCTAAAGAATGACCCTGTACTCAAAGGAAGAAATCTACTTGATGACAAAAAGCAGGCCTCAATTAATCCAATTTTATAAACAGTTAGCAAAAAAGTAAGGAAATTTGTGTTTTGTAGATGATTTCTTTGTTACTTCTTGGCAATATATCTTATATCTTACATTGGAAAGCCTGTTTATTTTCCTTGTAATGGTGCCACATTGTAAGGAACATGCATTTTTGGGATGAGCAGCAGAGCTGAGTATGTGGGTTGCACACAAAAAAAAAAAAAAAAAAAGCCAAATCTCTGATAAACAATGTATTCTGCCATTGACTCTTGTTTGGTGGATTGGATGATGTCTGAAGGAACAAAATATGATGGAAATTCAACAATGTATTCATTTAAAAAAAACAGCAGCCTCAGTAGCGTGCTGAAGAACCATACACCACCACAACAGCCTGGCACCTCCTCCTCATGCTGGTCACCAGCCTGGTCACATGCTGCTGTGGGATGGCATCCCATTCTTCAACTGGAATTTGTCACATCAGCCAATGTGGTTGAACAGCACGCCCAAGCTGATCTCACGAGAGTTCATTGGGGTTGAGGTCAGGACTGCTGTCAGGCCATTCTATCCTCTCCACTCCCAAATTTCTGGAGGTAGTGTCTGACAGATCCCGCTTTGTGAGGCCGTGCGTGTCATCTTGGAAGACAGAGTTCGGCAGAATCTCATCTCCATATCTCTCTGCATTGAGATTGCCTCCAATGATGCCAATCAGGCACCTGATTGTACTCACCTGGGGGCACCAGAAGCTCAAAACACGGATCAATAGCAACATAAGCTGTTTGGCACTGTCAGAGAAGATTTGGCAAACTTAATGAACGTAACCCTCATACTCAGCACTGCTGCTCATCCCACAAATGCATGTTCCTTACGAATGTAGCACCATTTAGATGGGAAATAAACCAAAGTTAACTTGCCAAAGTTATGATTTATTGCCAAGAAGCACTGTAAGAACAAAGAAATAATCTACCAAACATGAATGCCCTTACTTCATGCTAAGTTTATATGTCCGTGTATATGAGTATTTTTTTAAACGAAGTGATACAGTTTTACAGCTTTGTCAGTTTTCTCTGCAGCTATAAACCCTCCACACCGTAAAACAGCATGAAATTAATGGCCTTCCATCAAAGTCGAGTAATATTGTCTTTACAAGGATCCTCTCAGATGATGTGAAACCTGTTAAATCGTTGGACTTAAGCCGGACAGAGGTGCTGAGCCTTGGAATCGGATCATAATTGATAACTGTTAATTCACCACTTAGCAGCGATGTTGTTTCTCGAGCGAAAAATAACAGACGAAGAAGAACCCACTTCCGGCTACGGATCAATGCTACGGATGCGCAGCCACAACGCAAGTGTGTGCGCGACTCAGCCAACCCATATGATAAAGTTATTATTCCTCTTGCTTAAAGTATCGATAAACGATATAAGATAACCAAACGTATCTATTTTAAACCCCGTGTCGTACTGAACAACTGCGGTAAAGAGGAGACAAAAAATTGAAACCACGTTTGCGCCCTGATGCTAACGAGAAGGAGCTAGTGTTAGCTAGCAGAACCAAACAGACCCACGCCAAGATGGACGGAGCTGCTGCGGCGGTCAGAAGGGACGGAGATGGAAACAAACCCCACGATGGAAACCCTGCTGCCGAAGACAGCGCGTGTCCACCGACTGAAGACACTGAGAGTAAGTAGATGTGAATTCAGCCATTTTTACGTTAAACATCTGTAGGCACAGCGACGTATTCTTCCGGCTTCAGTACAGGGATTTAAGACACTTAAGGCAAAATAAAAATACTTACAGCTTGATTAAGCTCCATTTACGTGCTCTGGTGCGTGCATCAATCGTGCTCTATATCGTTTAAAACTAAACATACAGCTTTGCGTCTTCAATTAAATAAACAATTACAGATAAGCCAGTGCTCGACCATTTCAGTTTGAGTGGTGTTGACACTTTAAATGCATTTATTTAGGAGTAAGTATTTTATTCTACTTTTGCCCATTGCAAATTGTTTTACTAAATGGAAACACCAATAAAATATGTTTGCATTTGCGCAATATATATGCGCCATTTTTATTAAAATGCTCAAATATGTTTGAAAAAAAGATGCAGTGAGTAATGAGAGTAATAGCCTAAATTATAAACTGTCTTTCATTTATAAGCAACTATGACCATAGAAATCTCAGTCTGATGGCTTTGTAAGGCAATTTAAAACCTGATTTATATTGTGATGCGTTTACAAACATTGAGGAACATTTTCAGGGCACTTGGACTGAAGATAATGTAGCTAGATTTTTTAAGAGACTGTATGTTCAATTATCTCTGACTTTTTTGACAGTGAAGCTTAAACAGTAACTTGGCCTATAAACCAAGTTCAAATTTTGAGATGGAAAAGGATTATAAAAACTTGGTGTACCCTTCACCCCCTGCTCTGTGCTTAGTGCTCAAAGTATCTGAAAACAGAAATAATTAACATTTTAGAAATGTAAACCTTTTCATCTTATGATAAATAATCAAGTTTAACAATATAAAAAGAATTAATTACATTATTACATGTTTTTGAAGATATTGAAAAGAAGAGTATTAAAAGCGAGTAAAACTTAATTTAAACAAAGGACATTGTAGGGTAATTAGTTGAGCTAGATGTTATGATGTCAATAGCATCCATTGTTTTCCACATAAGATAGAAAGGGCTGCCATGTGGCACTAAACTTTTGGACACAGTCTTTTGTGGAGTAACTTTTTTTTGTAATGCCAAGTGATGTATTAGATCTTTGATCCAAAGGTGAAAGGATGGAGGATATTTCTCCTTCAAATGTAATAGTTTTATTATTACTGTTCATACTTTAGTAACAGTTTAGTATTCTTAACTTTGTGTGCAACAAATGTTAATAATGAAGTCTTATTTGTTGCCTCTTTTTTTCTATAGCCTACATGCTGAAGTTTCTGCCTTTCTAGATGTGCTGCCATGCAGGCCAATCCCTGCCAATGATGGTAGTATAGTGGGGCATTTAAAATATATGACTGTCTATGAGCACAGTTCAAAGAGCAGACGCCCATATACAGAGGCTATACACCTTCCCTCACCCTCTCTTCCCATATATCCTGTCTCTTTTCAGATGTAATTTCAAATAAAGGCACAAGTCATGTCACTGAACTTCCTGAAAGTATATGGCTGTTTACACTAGTTGTATTATTATTTTTAGGTTATCGAAATTCAGTGAATTTTTATATGTTTATCCTAACATTTAGGGATGCACAATATTATTGGCATGATGTCAGTATCAGCAGGTATTAGCTAAAAAAAAGGGAAATATTGTATACAGCAGGTAAAAAAAAAATGACGGTATTTAGTACTTGTATTTTGGCTATAAATTTCTGCCTTTAACAGCTGTAAAATTGGCTGTATGAAAAAAATAAGTTAGTGGAGTTTTAGGTTGGACCAACAGACCCATGTTAGTTGAAGCCTTTTTTTCTTTTTTTAATCATTATTCCTTTCACCTTAATGTGTGTTTTAAGGACTGATGTGTTAATTTATTCATCCTTAAACTTAAAATCATATTTCTTAAGGACTGTAGTTTTAGGTCTGAACTACATTTAAACATCGATATTTGCTCAAATTATCTTGTAAATAAATATTCATAGGCAGAAATCTGATATTGTGCATCCCTACTAAAAAAAATGTTGTAAAATGTTTCTCTAATAAAGAATCTCAGTGAGGAAAATATTTTTCCTGATATGCTTCTGTTGTGCAGTACCACACTTAATTGCAAGTTGGGCTTTATGTAGCTGTAAAAAGGTAGCTAATTCTGCAGCTACCCTATTGAATAAAGGAATAATCAAATTTTAAAATGCCAGTAGACTAATACACTTCACATTTAAGCCTCTCTGTAACTTATATTGAATATAAGGGCTTTTGTTAAAGCTGTATTTTTTTCCTCAAATTTTAAAATAAAAAATTTCTTCTCTTCATAGTTTTTGTGATTGGTGTGTTTCGTTGTTCATCTGTGTTCTGTCTTTCTTTCACTGGAATTGGGAGTGGCTTTGACCTCCTTCTTTCCCCTCTTTATTTTTAGGGGATGGGGTTTTCTGCTGTCAGGATTGTGGAGAAGCCTTCAGAGAGGAGGCAGCCTACTCGGAGCATCGCCATCAGCACGTGCAAGGAAATGTTAATTCAGACAAACAGTTTGATATTTTCTATGATGCCAAAAAGGACAGAGAAATGGCTAATGTCTGCACTTTGTGTTCAATATCATTTGTTGAACCAAGTGAGTTTCACTCACACATGGAGCAAAAACATGGAGAAACCTCCCAAAAAGACTTTCATCTTCAGATAAATCCTGGGACAAAACATCCACCTACATATGAATGTCCTGAGTGTGGGAAATGCTATGGTGTATATGGGCACTTTCTCAACCATCAGCGCTCACACTCACAGGCCTCCAAATCAGTTTTTCATGACCTTGAACATTTGAAAAAGAAGTCATTTCAGTGCGAGTCTTGTGGCCGCAGTTATTCCCGTGCTTCAGCTCTTGATGCACACCGTCGTTGTCATGAGGAAAAGCTAGTCAAAGCACGAAACAGGAATTCTGGAGATTCATTTCCCACTGAGGAGTCAACGGTTGAAACCAAGCCTACCGAAAACCAGGCAGAACATCAGCAACAACAACAAAACATCACTCCTGAAAAACTTTTCAAGTGCCCATGTGGTAAAGAATTCACTGCTTCAATGCGCCTTAAAACACATCAGAGATTCAGCCGCAACAGTATATGCGCTCCAGAGGACATGAAAGACAAACCAAAGAAAATCTGCAGTGGATTTCACTGCAATGTGTGTGATAAGGCTTTTAGTAGCCATATAGCCCTCTACAATCATCAGAAATGGCATGCGAAGCTCTCAAATGATCCTGCAAAAAAGTATACATGTGAATTATGTGGAAAAGTATTTATGACACTGACGTTTTACGACAGGCATCAGCGCACAGCTCACAGTGATGAGACCCCAGCCAAGTCCTTTCTTCATCAAGTGTGTCAGCTACAGAAGAAGGCATTTGAATGTAAAGACTGTGGGCTAAAGTTCTCCAGGGCTTCAGCACTTCAGGCCCATCAGCTCCATCACACAGAGAATTTCAGAGAAACAGAGAAGCCGGGTCAAACTTTCCGCCCTCCTCAACACAACAGCCTGGAAAGTGAAAGAAAAGAAACTGAGCAGCAACAAGGGGGGTCAAAAAGTGTGCACCCTATCAGCGTGGCCGAAGAAGCCTTGCATGTAAATGAGACTGATGAAGAAGTTGAAAGTTATGAACCTGGGGACTTCAACGTACAGGTGATAAGTGCAAGTGAATCTGAGGATGAACCGGCCCAAGATGTGAACCCTGATCTGGAGCTGCTGTGTGAATCAGATCAGGAACAGAAAGACGACTGTGACGCTGAGGTTTCCTCCAGCACAGTCTTTTCAAAGCCAGACATGGATTTGAAAATTGTACAGATTGACTTTGACCAAGCTGATGGGCAGTGTGCACCAATAGAACCTGTGAATTACACAACGGAGGAAAGATTTGATTGCCCTGATTGTTACCGTTGGTTCACTAGTGCTTCATCACTACGCGTTCACAGAATGTGGCACAGCATTCGTAAGAGAAGACAACAGGCTCAAGGTCAGTCAGTGGCAGCTCACACATGCGACACCTGTGGCCACCAAGCCAGCAGCTTTGCAGCACACTGCAGTCACATACAACAACACATGAATCAAAACACAAATAATGATGTAATGTATCAAACAGAGGGATCAGAAAAGAGAAATCTGACATGTAATGAGTGTGGTAAATGCTTCTCACGGTTGTCTGCTCTAGTCTCTCATCAATTGCATCATCCTAAGAAAAAACAATTCCAGTGTCCTGATTGCATGATGTCTTATTCCTATGCTGCTAGCTTATTCAACCATATGAAAAACTGTTCTGCACTAAAGAAAGAGAATATTTCCACCAGTAAGAAAGAATATAATCCAAAGAAAACCCTTCTAGGCCCAAAGATTTACCATTGTGAACAGTGCAGGAAAGGTTTTTGGTCTCTGGGAGCTTACTCCCATCACAAGCAAAATCCAATTCAGTGTGTAGATTTAATGCTAAGAAAAGGTGTTTCAGGTTCTTTGCACTCTGTTAACGGACACTCTCGCTCCAGTATTAAGGTCGCCTGTCCGGTGTGCGGCAGAAAATTTCGTCACAAAGGCATTATGACTTTACACATGCGAAAACACGAAAATGGAAACCACAAATGTGAACTTTGCAACAGGTCGTTCCGTCTTTTTTCCAGCCTCCTCAGACACCAGGTAGTACACAGCGAACAGCTACCACCGCCTATTAAGTCTTTCCAGCATCAGGTGGAGCAGCTAAAAAAGAACACATACAGCTGCCCTGACTGTGGGAAGCTGTTTTCACGGGCCAAAGCGCTTCAGTTTCACATGAAGAGCCACGGCTATGAGACCGCTCACTCGCCATCGTCACCCAGATCCTCTGTCGCTCTGGAGGATCTTCAGTGTGCAACATGCCTCGCACATTTTAACAACAAGGCCTCTTTGAAGGCCCATAAAAAACTTTGCATTAAAAAAGAAAGTCAAGTTGTTGACTGTATGGTTGAGCCCTCCGAAAATGATAACCTAAAAAACAAGAGCTGTATGGGGGATAGCACACAGCAAACATCTAAGAAAATAACTGTCAAGTATGAACTGAAAAGTGAGGAGCAAAATCTAGGAAATGAGACTAGTAACATGGTAAACTTGAGAACAAATCTGAAGTACAAATGCAAAAAGTGTGACAGAAGCTTTTCAGTCATTGGAGCTTTAAATTTGCATAAAAGAATTCATGTAGAAGGTCGCAAACCTGGAGTAAAACCCAAATTAGCCATGTCTGTGATAAAGAAATTTAAACAGGAAGACTGCAGTAAAGGACTTTTTCACTGCTCAGACTGTGGGAGGAGGTTTATGTCAAACTCAGCCCTTGGCTCCCACAAAAGATGGCACAGAGAAAAGAAACTTTCAAGGTCCTCGCTTAAAGATGACGATCTCAAACCCACCAGCCACAAGACAGAAGGAGGACCTTTTCAGTGCAACAGATGTGGCAAACAGTTCTTCAACCATTGTGTTCTTCAGCGCCACCAGATGTTTAATCCTCAGTGTCAAACTAAAACCGAACCAGAGCTGGATGCACACACAAGAGCAATAAATCCTGAACTGTCATGTCCAAAATGTAAACAAACATTTGTGCAGCATTCACTTCTTGCTGCTCACCTTGAAAATGTGCACAGTAAAACTTTGGGGGCTGCACATCTTCAAGAGGACAGGCTAAGCTTAGAAGACCATGTCCCAGGACAGGTTGATGTGAACTTTCTGAAAAGTGAGTCTGCGCCATTGACTGAAAAGCACAAAGTTCACCAGTGTCCCTTCTGCTCAATGACTTTCGCTAAAGCAAGAGGTCTGCGTGCTCACAAGTGGCAGGTTCACTCAAAGAGCACACGTGGTAAAAACAAGATTATTCTGGGTATAAAGAAGCCCGTTGCCCCAAGTAGTGAGGTCAGTAAAACAGAAGAGGCGTCTGTTACAGAGAACACTGTATCAGCAGTGGAAAGTATCTCTGTCGGCGAGGGAGAGAAGAAAATCAGATTGGACCCCTCGCCTGTGAAATTAAACATCAGCAGTGGGGAGCATAGCAGTCCTACAGGCGCCAGCTTAGAACAGAAGAAAGTGTGCTCAGAGGTAAAACCTGCACCTAAACAGCCGATCCAGACTCCTGACTCTATGCCAGACACTTCTCCATCTCCTGCACGTTTGTCCGAGCATACAGCCAAATGCCTCTACAAGTGTGATAAATGTGGGAAAGCTTTCCAAACCAAGGAACAACTAGGTAACCATAAGACCAAGGCAAAGAGCCGGCCTTACTGTTGCGCCCTGTGCTGCCATGGCTTTTGGACTGAGAATCAGCTGCAGCAACACCTTGCCTGGCACGACGAAGTCCGCTGTCGCCTCCCGAGTGAGGTCCGCTTCAGGCTCAGCACAACTTTGAGCTCCAAACCTCTGAAACCAATCATGCCCTCTGCTGACACTAAAGGGAAGTCCTTTCCTTCATCTTCAATGAACCCAGACAGCCTGTCGCATAACAGCCACAAGTGCCAGCACTGTGGCAAAGCCTTTCTTTCACCGTCTGCGTTACAGAAACACCAAACCCAGCATGGTAACAACGACTCGTATTGCTGCTCTATTTGCCCCCGGACCTTCAGTGAGATACAGGACCTTATTGACCATCACCAGGAATGTATCGGTGGTTACAGAAGGCAGAGTGATGCCCCCGCTGCGGTCTCATCTGGAGATACCAATGGCCTTACCTGCCATGAATGTGGAGCTACTTTTAGCCTAGAAACTGATTTTCACCAGCACTACACTGAACATGCCCGTAAGGGGTGTTAAACTGAACTACCTGAAAAAGACGAGATAGAGACACTGTAGATTGTAGATCTTTGTTTACTTGCTAAACTACTTTACATGTGAAGCTAAAAAGTTCCCTTTTAAAACTTGTTTGGTCAGATAGAGATCACAAAAACTTTGTGTATTTAATATTCTTTATGCTATACTATTGAGTTTGTATTCCTATATACAGGGCTGTCCTTCACACTGGAATAGTATGTGTACAAATGTTTGAGAGCATTTCTGTTAACTTAAGTTTAGATCTCATAAATGATTACCTATAATCAACATCTCTTGGACCTTTTAGGGCCCGTGTCCATAGCCAGCTTTTTTTTAGCCCTGGCAGCACTTATTTATGATGGAAAACCAATGTAGTCCAGCATTCTGAGCACTCATCGCCCTCAGTGTCATCTGTTTTTGTTTCTGCACTCTCAATCGAAAACCATTCAACTTCTGGAATAGCACTTTGCTCAAACCTGATCTGACCCGTCATTTTTCAATCATGTTTTCAGGTCTGCAGCTGCTATGTTAGAGACAGAATTCCTTTACGTTGTCTGCATTTTTTCTCTGTTTCCATAAAATACAGAAATATGAAACACACAGAGCTATTTTTAAACAACATTACAGATTCATTTCTTTGTAAAATAGCAACAATAAGGAGAGGGAAGGTACTCTTGACAAGCATTGCCGAGAAATGTCTGACATTGAGTTCCTGAGCGCTGCCAGCCCAGATGATCTGGCTATGGACATGCAACCTAACTCATGGTAGTTCATATCTACATGTACTTAAAATCTTTATGCATGAAAGCTAATTCCCAGAGAAACATACGTGACACTACTTACTACTAAACTTTTGAGGAAACTGAAATAATGCAGCAAAAATGAGCCTAAATTTTAGCACTTTTACAATTTGAGGTTATCAGAACAGACATTAGATTGAATAATGTGCATTTTACTGTAAACCTGAGGAAACAAAGTGATTATTTGAGCTTTGCAGCGATTAACCACCAGAAAAAAACTTCAATATCAAGTATTTGCGTGATTTGTACAAGGTGTTCCACATTAATTGATGTATAAGCTCCCATGTTTTTTCCCTTCCTGTTATGTTTCAATATAGTGAAAAGATCACTCATTACTATGTAGATTAATCATTCATGTAGAATGGTTGTTAGTTCATTACTTGTAAAGTGAAAGAAGTATTGTATTGTAGAAGAGATGTTACTTTGTTATATTTCTTCAGATGACTAACGTGCACCATTAGATGATTAATTTAACTCGCTCTTTCTGAGAAAAATATGAAAACTTACTCTTGAAAGAAAAAATAAATAGACTAATCTTTGCCTGAATTTTTGCATTGCTTGATTAATTCAGTCTTGGTTTGTCTGTCTGTGTTTTCATCGTTATTGTTCCAGTTAGAATATTTTATATTCTGTATTAACAATTGTTGTGTTTAGTTGGTCAAGGCTGTTTTTGTTAATCAAGACATGATAATGATTGATTGTTCCAGCCAAATAGCAAAACTTTTAAAGTGTTAATCATAAGATTAATAGTAATCAAAGCGCTTTTAACCCTCAAACTTAAAAACTTGTTGCATTTTTTCTTCTGATTGCCTCAAATGATTGTGTCATTATAAAGTGAAGTAGCAAAAATAAACAGAAGAACTTGCACAAATCAGTATTTCTTATTTTAAATTATCCCCAATTCACGACTCAAAAGGTTTGATCTGTTCCTGATTGGTAGTTTACAAACAACCTGATTACCTGAAATTTCACTAAGTTTAAAGATAATCAATTGATCTAAAATCAGTTGAACCCACTGAGCAGTCGAAGTACCCTAATTATTTGCATTTGAATAAAATAAATGATATTAATAAATAAAATAAAATAAATAATATTATAAATATTAATAAAAAAATATTTTTTTTACATTTGAAATAAAATTTTAAATGTAAAATGATCTGAAATGACAATAATCCTCTGAAAAGGGTTAAGATTCAGTCTTTGTTGTATTGCCAAAAACCCCGTCACCCAATTTGTGCATAAATAGAAGACCTACAAGTCTTGTAATTTTTATCTTCTGCATTGAAAGTTTGGTAGCATAACCAGTCATGACATCACTGTAGAAACAGTGTTGAAAGTAATGTCCTGTCCATGTACTTAAAGGCATATGAAGTATGAAGTGGCGAGATTTTACCTTGGAAATAATCTAAATTGATTTTCCCCTTTTTTTTAGTCAAACAGAGCAACCTTACATGCAAAGATTGTGGACTGAAGTTTGCAGACCTAAAGGTTTTTATGAATCACCTGCATCAGCATGCCCTGGAAGAAGAGGAGGAAGTGGAGAGAGGGGAGAATGGGGAGAACAACAATGAGGAACAACTGGACAGAGATGGAGGCTCAAACATGAGCAGTTCACTGCAAAGAAACCCCTCAGACAAAGTACCAGGGGTTGGAGGTGCCAGTTTCTCTATGAAGAAGAAACATAAGAAGGTTCATTCTTGTGTTACATGTGGTAAGGTTTATTTGTACCTCTCATCATATACAAAACATTTAAAGATGCATAACAAAAAGGCTCCTGCAAGTAAAGTTGCCCAGACCTTAAATAAACATGAGTGTCCAGAGTGTGGGATTAGCTTTTTCAGGAAAGCCCGGCTACTTGGCCACATGAGAATTCACAGGTCAGGCATACCATCAAACTCAGGATATCTTAGATGTGATCAGTGTAACAAAAACTTCAGCTCCGAGAAGTCATGGGTGGCTCATTTTGAGCTCCATGAACAAAGACCATTTTGGTGTCTTAGTTGTTCCAAAGGGTTTTTCTCTGAACAGACACTAGAAAAACACCTGCAGAGTCACAGCCTGAAGAAACATTCATGCAATATTTGCAACAAGAGCTTCCGTCTGCATACAGAGCTGAAGCATCACTACAACGCCCACTCTGGAGCTAAACCTTTCCTGTGTAATATCTGCGGGAAAGCCTTTTCCCATCCTGGAAATATGTTTTCACATCGCAAAAAGCATGGCAGAGTTCTTGCTGGTTCCAGTGGGCTGCCTGTAGGTTTTAAGAAACCATTTGTTCCCAAGATGCTAGGGGTTGAAAAGCATACACCTGCCCTCAATAGCACCGAACAAGAAGGGGGTGCAAGCATGAATGAGCTGCCAGGAAAAGAAAACTGCATGGAAGTTGTCAAGGCTAACAAGCCTTGTGAATCACAATCACTTGACTCTGCAGGCAGTGATGGAAAAGATGAGTTCAGATCAGAAACCAGAAAGCAGAAGGGTGAGATGGAGATACAAGATGCAATGGTGTTCAATGAGCATGAATATTGGGAGTGGGAATGTTGTGTTTGTGATATGGGCTTTGATGAAGTAGGAAAGCTGCACATGCATTATAAGAAACATGCTACCGGTGAACTGCCAATACCACATAATGGTTCTTTGGCCTGAAAGCTAACATAAGTCCTTTGTTCTTTTCACACCTGTGCCTCATGCTTAACACCAGAATGTAAAGATTGTCTTTTTTTTGTTTTTTTATTAACATGTTGTGTATCTAATCTCCTTAGGATTATGATATCTGACTCTACTTAAAACCATGGCTGATTGATTATTTGATAATTAGTATATATGTGTTATTAGTCTGCACTAAAGAGAAAGCCTCAATATGTTGACAGCTTGATGCAAAGAAAGTACTGTTACTGAAAGTGCTGGGTCTTTTTTCTTTATTTTTTAACATAGATGTACCAAAGCAATATACTGAAGAATGTCAAACTGAAGTGATTCTACCTCCCTCTACTTGTAAACTTAATAAAATGTTTGTATTGACAGTGTTTTAGATTTTTTTTCTCTCTGTGCATTGGAAAAATACTTTAAATACTATAAGGTATTGTATACCATTGTTGTGATTAATGTATTTCAAGTTGACAGTATGAGTTTGATATTGCCAATGTGAACAGAATGTTTCACCCAAATAGCTTATGCCAAGGGATTGGGAAATATTAATGCCAAGAATAAAGGTAGGGACTATTTGAATGTAGTGCTCCCTGCACTTGCGTATTCCATGAAGTTGTTTTTGTACTTGCCATCTGCGCTAAATTATAGCATTGATAAATGCATACAAAATAGATGGACTGAAATGAAAAGAAACAAGATTGTGTTGCTGGTAGTTATGCCTGAATACATGTTAATAACAGATGACATTACTGGCGAAAGGATGAAGAATTTAGAAGTGGTTATAAATTGTAACATTCATTGTGTGGTCAGACAAAAAAAAAAAAAAACAACTCAAAGTTAAACACGAACCCCACAGGGATTTATTTTGGCAAGTTTTGTTGTAGTTTTGAATCGGTTTTCGTTTTCTGTAATTGTTGGTTTCTGGTTATCCTTAGAGAAATAAGCTATTTAACATTCACTTTGGTTAAAAAAAGGAGGGGGGTCAAGTCCTGGTATTAACAAACTACAACTCCCATGACCCCTCTTGGCCAGACGTGACGTCACCTTCGCCGCAGCTGCTCTGTGTTTGCTTTGTGCAAAGCGACGCGGGGATGCTCGGGCCGAGTAGTTAGTACAGATAACGTAAACTGTACATTCATCCTGCATTCATACAGCTTTACGGCTTGATGTGAAAACAAGCCTGCTGTTGGTGAGTGTAGCTACTGTATTTAGTGCACGAATAGCCCGGAAATGCTAGAATTTACCCGTTTAACCACCGACCGTTGGGTTCAAGCTAACACACCGGGCTACCATTATCTGTATCTCTGGTTATTAGGGAGAAATCGTTCATTTAAGTGAATTGTTCGCCTATTTGGTAAGAGCTTTCTATCCATGCTTTTTCAGTCATGGTTTTCGTTTTACTAACCTCCAAAGGATGTCCTCCATGTCCGTCAGTCTTTTGTAATACAAATGTATTCCATTCATTCTCTTGCCTCCCAGCTGTCATCCTACACAAAAAATCTGTGAAGCACTGTTTTTTTGGCAGAAGTTCTCCTTTAAGGCGGCTAAATATATATGAATGACATGATTTGTATTTCCTAGATCTTTATGGAGCTACAATACATTTCAGAGGTCAAGAGGCAGGGAGCCATGCAGAGTCCTACCCAGGCAAACAGCGGACCTAACGCCTTGGCCACAGCAACAACAGAGCTACAACTGGACCCCCACACTGAGGCTAATTCAGCACAAAGTAATCCAGGTGTACAAGAGGATGAGAATGGATCCAGTGCTCCTGCTGAATCTGAAACACTAGTCACACCACAGGAAGACAGGACAGCACAAGCAGAGCACAATGAGCCTGCTGATCAACCACTCACTAGGACCCCAGAAAACACAGGAGGGATGGAGACAGCTTCAAAGACATGTGTCTCCTCAGATCCTGTACCCGATGAAAATAAGACTCCTGAGTGTGATGGTGAGAAGTCACAGAAAAAGGGACAAGGTGCTCGTGAAGTGAAGAAATTCGTTCTCTCCAAGAAAGCAATGATTGATCCTTTGAAAGTAGACATGTCCTGTCCATCATATGTTCCTCTCACATGTGAGTATTTCACTTTGAAGTGTAACTATTGAGCACATTGTTGTGTAATATAGTAATTTTACAGTCTTCCCCTTAAAGGTACCATTCTTGAAAGATATGTCTAAGTTTGTTTTTCCCTCACCGACGCACTGCCAAGTTTGGGTGGGGATTGACCTAATAACAGAATTTTAAACTTTGGTTTGTTAATAGTAAAAATTTAAATGAGATGGATACTTGTTTTGTTACCACGCAAAAATAGAAGTTTTCTGCACTTAAATAATGAGGACTTTTACGTGTTTAGTTGTCAAGCATGACAACAAACTTGTGAACGCTGTCTAAATCAAAAAATACATTGGCAGCATTTTGGTACTGAAACATTGACATTGTTTGTGTTTGCTATTCAGAGAGTGTTATGGAACTTAATAATTGGATGTTGTTTTTGTACAGCTTTAGCTCTTGCAATACAATTGCCAAAGTATTATTGTATTATTAAATCAACAAAGAAAGTTAAAAAAAAAATATTTGGAATTGAACAGTATCCCTGTATCAAAAATGTGGACATCCATAGTTTGGTATAACATGTACAGTTAGTTTCTGGTGTTTAATAGGAGCCAAACAAAGTCTGCAGCTCAGAGCTGGATCACTGTTTTTGGCTGCCAAATAAGTTGACTGTAAAGACACAGGGGAGCGCTTATAGCATCTGTTTGTAAACCAGACAAAGGAGTGCAAAATAGAGAAAGTCTTCTTTTACAAATTTCTTGCCAGGTATACATAATTTCTGACGATATATAGATTACAGAATCAGTTTGTTGATACTTTTGTTATGTTTGCTTCTAAATTAAGAATATGGATGTATGTTGTATGTAAAGTTCTCCTTTTCCACCCTCTAGCATATGAGCTCTCCCTGCGATGCCTCGAATGCCACATTATCTTCAGGGATCCCAAGAGTAAGGAGCGTCATCTGAAGCTTAAGCACCCAGCTGAATATGAACAGTTGATTCTGAGGAATGCCTTCTTCACCTGCTATGTTTGTGACCGCCAATTCACGAACTCCACAGAGCTTATGGCCCACCAGAAGGCCCACACAGAGAAGAAACCCTTCAAGTGTCCACTCTGTGGAGATGCCTTCTCGAAATCATCAGAGCTCACTAATCATAAGAAAGTTCATTTTGGCGAGGGTGGTTACAAATGCAATGACTGTGGTAAAATTTGCAAAACCATGACACTGCTAAAGTATCACCACCGCAAACACACTGGAGAAAAGCCATATGTCTGCAAGAAGTGTGGAAAAAGGTTTAACATGTCTAAAGCTCTGAGGAACCATACGCTCACACACACATGGAATGAAGATGAAGATGAAGTAGATGAAGCACAACTGAAAAACAATGGTAAGAAGATGTCTATTATTCTGCTGAAATTTCACTACAAACCTGCAATTGTTACTGTGAAAGTTTGCACAGAAATGTATTTAATCAAAAGCTTAAAAATATATATGTTCTTTGTTGATCTGTTGACTTCTAGCTCTACCATGAGGGTCATACCTATTTAAGGGAATTTATTCAACAGCTTTTGACATGCTGCCATAAAAATGGCACAGACTTTCATACTTCTCTGAATGCAAAATGTAATTATTTGCTGATCCCTTAACTCGCCATATTTTTTTTTATCATATAGCCATAACTTGGTCGATCTAATATTTAGTTTTATATTACTTTTTAGAGTCCATTTTTAGCTTTATTTAACCAGGAATACTACTAATGAGATGCAAAAATCTTTTTTGTTGGGGAGTCTTGGCCAACACAGCAGCTAAAATTCCCACACAAATAACAAACAGACCACAGATGTCAGTTGCAAAAATAGAAACATGTAGCTGTAAAACACACACATCCACCTGTCAAATGATCCTTGATTCCTGCTTTCAATGTCTTCAAACTAACAACATTTAGAGTAATGGTTTCCCTCTAGCCCTGGCCAAGATGGAGAGCAAATACATAATCTATTTTACTGAAGTCGACTGACTGTGTGATTACAGGCATGATGTGCCCTCAAGTCCAAAGATTACAATATCAACAGTATAAAGGGTCAAAAATGATCATCAATATAAATACAGTTAATGTAAAATGGCTTATAAAGAAAGACTACTGTACTACTGTACTATACTACTGTATCATCATTTTAGCAATCAAGAACGACGAAAATAACTGCCTCTTATACCCCAAACCAGAGACAAATCTCAAAAAAACGATACATAAGACATTTATAGTATTTATAAAAAGGGAAGTTTTAGATGACAACTGCAATACATACCTTACTTACAAGCAACACGTTTGCTCTGTATTCCAGGGTTGTAAAGTTCATGTAAGGTTTATCTATAAAGAAAAAATTGAACTCACTTTTCCATCTGTCACATCTGTTTACTGTTTTCTTAGTGTTCTTGTAAGACTACTATGATTAATTTTATTCTAAGTGTATGGACCCAGCATAAATAATTTTTTTTTCAATCTTTAAAATTAAATAGTTTTTAATCCTGAAACAAATTTGTCTTGCAGGATGTAGAAATATTTAAAAGCAATAACTTTTCCTTTATTTTTTTTTAGGTGTTCCTAAAACCTATCCTTGTACCACATGCGATGCTTTTTTCAAGACTTCCAAGTCACGGCTAAATCACATGAGAACGAAGCATAGATGGCAACCTGGATTCCAGATGAAACAAAATATACCCATCATTACTCCAATATCTATTTCTCAACCTGCACTGCTACAGCTAGAGGCCAATGGACCCCTACAAAAAGTTGATGGCAATATTGACACAGAGCAGATTCGCAGACTTATTGAATCTTTAGGAAATGTTCAGAAAGTGAATCAAGTTGTCATACTGGGACAGGTGCCTCCTCATGCCCCACCACTGGAAGTGAAGCAGTTTTCACAACTGCCAGAAACTACACATTTGGATATCAGTCCACCTAAGATAGATTTTATGGGTTTGAAACAGCCTGAACGTGAGACTGTGGAATTTGAACCTATAAATCAAACCTTTGACCCAATGGAACAAACAATCATCCTTGAACCAATTACACCAGATGGACAGCTAGAAGACCCCTCTTTGTCATTACTGCATTCCAATGTAGCAGCAGTTGAAACTATAGAGCTAACACTAGAACAACCTGAGCAAAGAGAGAAGCATGAGGGAGACACGATGCCTCAACTTCTTAAACAGCCAGATACTAGTGCAACTCAGTGGGATAATATTAACCAAATGGTTTGTCCAAATGAACAAGACTTAGCACAAACAGTTATATTAGAGCTTACCCCTGCCTTGATACCAACCAAGGAGCTGGAACAATCTCATACTGAGCCACTAAATGAAATCCCATCATCCAATTTTGGTACTGAAATGGAGAAGACCCTTCAACAGGTTCCAAATCAGATGGTTGCTGGTGAACCAGATACCAGCCTGTCAGCCCCACCTTTTTCTGTTGAATTAGAGGTGACACATTTACAAAAAAGAAACCAGGGTGTACCATCAGAGGATTTACCTACTCAAACTCTGACTGAATCTGGCACAAATCCCCAAAATGATGATGATACACAAATTCAAACAGGAGGTCAAGATCTTCTCTTCCATGTCCTTGATAAAGCTGTATCCCAAGAAACACAGGAAAAGGTTGATCAAGAACCATGTGAGCATGAGAGATCTGCCCAAGGACCATCTGTACAAGATCTATCGGCACAAGAACCATCTGAGCAAGAGCAACCTGTGCAAGAATCATCTGAGCAAGCACGATCTGCACAAGAACTGTCAGAACAAGAGCAACCTGTGCAAGACCCATCTGAGCTAGAGCAATCTGCCCAAGAACCACCTAAACTATCTGCACGAGAACCGTCTAAACCATCTGAACAAAAAATTTCTAAAGAATTGGTGGTAGAAAACAAAGGCCAGGAGAAGTTGGTCAACCTATCCAAAATGGAGGATCCATTAACTAAAAAAGAAGACCGGTCACAATCAGAGGCTAAAAAGGTATCACAGATCTCAGAGTTTCCTCTAAATGTTATGTCAGCGCAAGAGCTGGTGAAAGTGCGGAAAAGAAAACCAACCAGGGCATTTTTTCAAGGATACATGCAAGACTGGGCCTCCTTATCTGCCGATGATTTACAAATTGATTCTTCTCCTGCCAAACGACAAAGACAAAAAAAGGCTCATCTTGTTGTTAAATTTGGCCCACAAAGCAAAGAGAAAAAGAATAAGAAGCAGAATAAGACATCACAAGAGGAAGTGTTAAGTGGTAAAGCCCCAACAGTACATCTCTCCAAGAATAAAGTATCAACACAAAAGAAGGGAAGAAAGGGACGTCTGTTATCTTCCGCTGAAATAAAGGCATCCTCAATCCAGGACAAACGAGTACAACAGAACAAAGAGGATACAAGAAAAAGTAAAAAGAAACTGCAAAAAGAAGTAGCCAGGGATTGTGTGAATAATTTCAGGGGAGGGAAATCACCAGTTTCCAAGAAAAAACAGGCAAAAATTTTGCAAGCAGATCAGCCCAAGATTGCAAAAGATGGCAAAGGAAAGAAAAAACTGGCAAGACAGGAAAAAGACAAGACAAAAACAACCCCAGCTTCAGATACTACAATACAGCACATGATAGAAGACTCCTTGCTTCTACTGAAAGGTCATAAACAACCCCAGTTAAAAGTTTACAAGTTGGACCCTTCTAAAGCAGCCAGCAATACTGTGGAGGATCCATCTTATGGGTCTCAAAAAATATCCCCACAGAGTAAAAACAATAAAGTCAACCACCCAGCAAGTGAGTCTACAAATAATTCCATATTGGATGGTAAGAAAAAGACCCAGGGAAGAACCAAAAAGAATCGTTCATTGTTGTCCTCGTTAAAAATGACCCCAGAACCACCTGAAACGCTGCCTGCCAAGCCAAAGACCACCAGGAAACGTAAAGCCTCTTCTAACATTGAGACTGAAGGAGTGATAACCTCTTCTCATTCCAAGCGTGCCTTAGAGTGCAAAGACTGTGGGGAGCGATTTAGCGACGTCCCTTCCCTTCAGAAGCACAAAACAACCGTTCATATCATAGAGAGTCCTGGCCTTACATACACCAACGGGAACATCTTTGAAGGTGTCTCCAGGTCAGATCTTTATCCGTTCCCACAGCAGCATTATAAAGCTGTCACCCTGATGAATGCTGCCACTGGATGGGACACTGAGCCTGAAATGGGAGAGATCACATTAGAAGACAGGGAGCGAAATGTCTCTTTTCCAGCTTTGATTCCATCACCATCTTTACCTGTTCTACCCTCGGATGTTGAAATAAGTGTTCATGAAAATAAGGACAGAAGTAAAACTGAATCAGACAATCAGCCACTGCATGATCAAATGAAAAACAGTGACACCCATCCCAGTATCCCATCTAATACATCTTGGACTCAGAATTCAGAGGCTGCAAAGTCTTCCACATTAGATGAGACCACAGAAAAAGCATGTACCGTGGAGAACCCCAGCTCAGAATCTGAAGGCTATTGTGCTATGAATGAAAACTTCAAGGAGGATTTACATTTTGAGGTAGATTTAGTTACTGTTGGGGCACAGCATGAGAGAGACGATCCATCCTCTAATGAAGACCCAGCTCACCAAAATGAATCAGATGGTTCTGAGCTAAGAAGGGCAAATAAACATCTTGAAACCGCTGAAAAAACTCTGACTTCACAGACTGTGTCATGCTCCACCCATCAAGAGGAGATCAAGGAGGAAGAGGAAGAAGTATCAGTCCAGAAGAATAAAAGAGGGAAAGAGACTGTTATAAGAAATGCTGCAAAAAGTGTGGGGAGCAGGAAGGGGCATCTCAAAAGGGACAACGTTTCTGCTGGAGATACTGTCTTTGGACCAGAATCAGAAAAAGAACAGGGTGGATGTCAACCAGGCTACCAGCCTATCACATCTGATTCAGAAATAACTGAAGACAGTGTTAACAATCCTGAATTGAAGGCAGACAATGCTACGACTAATTCTGCTGTGACTTTGACCGCCGTATCTCCTGTAGTGCCTGAACTGGAGCCTGTTACCACAAGAGCAGATGAGGTGAGGAATGAAAAGGAAATGCAGGAAAGGAACAAATCTCCCAGTATTATACTTGAGAGGGTCCTCACCGCTACACCAGGAGTTACAGTACACAAGGAGCCTTACCTGGTGATAGCAAGCACCGGTCAAAGACAGGTGAGACAGCAGATTTCAAACATATGTAAAGGATCTAATTTTGCTAATTAACTTACACCTATCCTCTTTCCAGGGTTTGAACAGGGTGACTGGGAATAAAGTACAAGTCTTTGAGAGCCTGGAGATCAAGGTTGAAGAGATAATAGCAGATCAGCCACCGACTGAACTAACCTGTCCTAACAAACCCAGTTTAATTCTGCAACCACAGCAACACTGTGATATACAGGCTGTCCTGGTGAAGGAGGAGTGTAGCCCAGTTCTGAATGAGGCTCAGACTTCACAGGGCAGCAGTATCCGCTGGAATGTGGAGCCATTCAGCATCGGGAACACTTCAAGTCCGTGTAAGTATTCAACCATAATGCAGTTCAACATTTTGAGAAATTTGAGAACTTTTTCTTCAATTTACAAAGATGGACCACATTGCTAAAATTCCTCTGCGTCATGAATGGAGCTAAAAGTAGAAGGGGATAAGAATTTTACTGTTTGATAGTTAAAGATACTGTGAGGAGATTTTAGGTGGTTATGAAATAGACTGTCATTAATATGGATACAGTTTTATGAGCTGTAAAAGCTTCTGAGTCCATCAACAGCAAGAGTGATATTTGTTTACAGCTGTATACAGTTGCTTTTAATGCCTGAAACCGTTTCAAGGGAGTGGATGTCAGACAGTGTGATTAACATCATTCCACAGAATCAGCCTTTTTTTTTTAAATTTTCCATGGCAAAAGTGAAGACTTGCATTGTCCCTCAGCTCATAGACTGCAGGACAATTTTTGGTTTAATTTTGACATACAGAAGATAAAGGGCCGCTTGCTGTGAATTTTATTTTAAATAAAAGAAAGAAAATAAAGACATCCAACATCACTGATAGGAGAGAGGAGAAGAGTAAATTGTCTGTTGCATAGAAAGGGGAGTAGTGGAGGAGGTCTGCAGTATTAGCATTGTTTGTTTGCAACACAGGCAGAGTCAGAGACTCTACCAAGCTCCCCAACAACTAGACAAAGTGATAGCTGAGTATTAAACACACAGCCGGTTGTTAGCTCTGATTAGACTGAATCTCACTCCAAAGAAACATTCATGACACATTATTCATTAACAGAAACATGTATTTAACTCATCACACTATATTGATACCAGGGTGTATCTTTGGCTGCTGCTACTGTCCACTTTGCCAGTGAGTTAAAACTGAACAGAGATCTGTGTCTTACACGTTATAGCACATTTGTCATTATTCAAAAAGGAAGGAACAGCTTCTTCTGCTGTTTATGACAGATTTGAGTGGCTGGGCAGATTTGTACACATCTAAATGCTTTTATTTTGAAGTGCACAGTGCATTCAAAAAGTATTTAGACACCCTTCACTTTTTTCAGTTTTATGTTGCAGCCTGATGCAACAGTCAAAAAAATCTCTTATTAATCTACACTCAGTACCTCAGCATGGCAACATGATAACAGAATTATAGAAATTTTTGAAAATTTACAAAATAAAAATCAAATATTATGTTGACATTAGTATTCAGACCGGTTGCAGAAACTCTTGAAATTTAACCCAGGCTCCTACCATTTCTCTTGATCGTTGCTGAGATGTTTTTACACCTTGATTGGAGTCCACCTGTGGTCTCCTCAGTGCAAAACACATGAAAGCCCACTTGGCTTTCACATAGTTTTTTGCAAACTCTAAGCAGGCTTTCAGGTGTTTGGCAATGAGGAGAGGCTTCCATCTTGACACTCTGCCATAAAGCCCAGGTCAGTGGAGTTCTGCACTGATGGTTGTCCTGCTGGAGGATCTCTAGAGCTCAGTCAGGGTTACCGTCGGGTTCTTGATCACCTCGGTTACTAAGGCCCTTCTTCCCTGATTGCTCAGTTTGGCTGGACAACCAGCTCTTGGAAGAGTCCTGGTTGTGCCAAACTGGTTGTGACACTGTGCTCTTTTAGTGCAACCATTTTTTTGTAGCCTTCCCCAGATCTGTGCCTTGCTACAATCTTGCCTCTGAGCTCTGTAGGTAGTTCCTTTAACCTCATGGCTTGGCTTTTCTCTGATATGCATTGTCAGCTATGAGGCCTTCTATAGTGAGGACATTATTTCCAAATCATTTCGAATCAGTTTAACCTATGACAGGTAGAGTCCCATCAAGGTGTAGAAACATCTCTACAACGGTCCAGAGGAATTGGAGGCATCATGATCTAAATTTCAAGTGTTTTTGCGAAGGTTCTGAATACAATAGGATATTTCAGGTTTTCATTTTTAATAAACTTGCAAAATTTCTAAAATTCAGTTTTCACTTTGTCATGATGGGGCACTGAGTGTAGATATATGAGAATAAAAATGAATTAGATGGTTGTAGCATCAGGCTGCAACATAACAAAATTGAGAAATAATGAATGGGGTCTAAATACTTTATTAATGCACTGTATAAGCACATTATAAATGAACATGACAAGATTTGTCTAATAGAAAGGTAAATGGTGCTTTTTTCGTTCCCAATGATTTTAATCAAATGAAGAAATGCTGCACATGTAAACATAGCTAATGAGTGATATTTTACTGTTGAAATAAAGAAAGATTTTTTAAACACTACCTGCTGGTTTACCTGCTGGATGGATAAGAGGTACTGCTTTATCAAAATAAACCAAAAGTCATTCACAAAAGCTTGAAGAGACAAAATGTTTGCTTGTCAAAGTCAGTGTCAGGTTGAGGTATAATTTGGAAATCTCCAACTTTATTATGAAAAAAAAACTGTATCTCATGTTAAATTTGCACAAATTTGCACAATTTGAGGTTTTCCACATAGGGAGAGAGACAGAGTCTGGAGCTCATTACACACATGCACCATACTCCATTTTCCAGGAGGCATGTATGTGTGAACAAAACTGTGCAAATCCATTTACCCTGTATTTATGCTTTAGTATTCCTGTAAACACAGCAGGCAATTGCATTGAATATTCAGTGTGAGCAAGTGGCAAGTTGATGATGTAGTTGTCGTTGAGCAGAGTTTGCTGCTTTCAACCCTACCATTTGCCACTATATTCCATTATAGTGCTGTTATAAAGCAACATCCTAACACTTGTAGTAGTAATTTTAACACAGTCACTATACAGAAAGCCTCCTCCTTCTGCATGCTTTACCCAGGCTAAGCCCTCAACTAGTATTTCGAGCTGTAGGGGCATGTCTATCACAGACGATCTCTCTATGTAGAAGTACCTGAATGTCAGGGGTTCATATATGACAGAGGCTTTGTTGTCACAATGAACCTGTAAGATAAACAGCAAATATGCTGCAAGCATGTACTGATTAAACAACTTTTTATCCCTCACACTTGTCATTGAATAATATATTTTTTTAATCTTTATAAAAGTGAATGTATCAAAATATTACAAATACTGTTTTCTGCTTAGTCTTTTTACAAACTTTGGCCATTAAGGAATCTATCTTTTTACATGTTTGTGGTGTTTTGCTTTCAGCACTGAATAGCGTGGATACAACAAGAGACTGTCACACCACACCTGAATTCAATGCCAACCAGTGTATCTTCTACCCAGTGAAGCAGGAGGAAAGGGAGGTTCTTTTGGGTGCTGCTCAGACAGACAATGAAGATTTATCCACTTCGTTGTCTGGTGATGCCCAGCAGACAGAGCATCAAACAACAGGTAGTAATTTAAGTGAGTAGTTGTGAAGTTTTCTTTAATCTGTGTCTGATCAAAGAGCTTTATTTTATGTTGAATATGTAACCCACAGACGGGGAGCGCCATTCTGCCATAGACTACCAGGAGGAGAGAGTGAGACGTCGGTTGCCGGATGCTGGAGAGACTGACTTTGCAGATGGACAAGGTTTACTCACTGTTTTAAAATGACTATTTTTTACGGCTACTTTATTTACAAAAAAAAAGCTGGTAAAAACTTGAGATGACTTAAATATATGTTAACTTTCAGCTGAGACTGACGGTGAACAGCAGCATAATCCAGATGTCCAGGACTTTCTCCTCCAAAGTTCTGATGAAGAAGATGTGGGTGGTTTTGAACTGTCTGACTCTCAGCTTGATGCAGAAGCAGAAGTGATGGCCTATCTCTATAACAGCACCGACAGTGCACAACAAACAGACCAAACACTACAAAAGTACAGTATATCTGACCTATTTCTATTATACATTTTACAACAAAAATAATATTGTGATAAGTACAGAACTAATCATTGTGATCTTAAAATGGACAATTTAATAAGGACCCAGTTTTCAATGGTTAGAAAAAAAAACTTGCAAAAGTGGTAAGCATCTTTTTCTTGTAGGTGACCAGTTTTTGTTTTGATAAATGATTGATATTTTTTTCATTCTTCCTAGTTTGCCAGCTTCAGAGAGCCATTCTTCAGCACAAAGCGAGGCAGACACAACCACAAGGCCGGTAGATTACTTTTCCAAGTACTTTGGATGGGATACCTGGGTAGAAATTACGAATTGCACAAATAAACTGTCCAACATGTCCAGTCCTGTCACAGCCAGAGAGGTTGCACAGTTTGTTGGGATCCACATTGCAATGGGGACATTAAAGGTTTGTGTTGTTGTAAAGCATTTTCTTGAGTTCTTTTCAGTTATTGAGATCAGGTGAAGGTCTGAAAAATTTTCCTTGGTTTCTTGCTGTTTTCCAGTTTCCCAGTCCGAGGCTCTACTGGGAGGACTTGACAAAGGTGCCATTGATTGCAGAAGCAATGCCTTTTTCCCGTTTCCTTGAGCTGTCTCGCATGTTGAAGCTTGCCTCTCCTGTAAAGGATCCAATAGACCCAAATGTTCAAAAAGGAGGACATGAGAGTGATATACATCTGAGTAAAAAACTTGTAAACAGACAAAGTGAAATTTCTCTGCACAGTGAAGATCAGAGACAAGGTCACATGTCAGATGACTTGAATAATTCAAAAACAGATCCCCTGTGGAAGGCCCGGCCACTGCTGTGTCGATTTAAAGCAGGGTGCCAGTCGCTGAGACGTGATGGTCAGTCCGCAGTTGACCAGTATCTGCTTCCTCTGACTGGGAAGATGCACACTAAGAAACCGTCTCTTCACTGCACTACACTAATCGGATTCAACGGTTTGCTCTTACATGTGGATCTTAAACTGGGTATGGAGGGTAAAGAATACGCTGTGGAACAAATGGTCCCCAAAGGTAGTACAGTGTTTCTTTGCAAACAGGAACTCTCCACTCCGGCCATGCTGGAGCGTCTGTTAGTTGCTGGGGTTCATGGTGCAGGCAGGGTGGGAGGGGCCCGGGGGCAGATCGGAGATGAGTTTGTTAGCTCAGACGGGAAGTTGATGTTGCGTAGGTCTCACCGTGGCTTCATACTTTCTACTGTGGGAAACGGACAGAGGAACATGGCTTCTCTTATTGACAACTTCGAGAAGGCCCAGATGTCAGCTCGTCTCAACAGAGACCTGCTAAATCTTTACTCCATCCCCCTCACTGCCTCTGCCCCCAGCTGCTGGCCTCAAGCGGTGCTTTGGTACCTGACAGATCTGGCTTTGGTCAACTCCTGGCTACTATACAGGCAGGAGCACAAGGCAGCGTCTGCACCTTTATCCTTTATGGCTTTTAGATTGGAGGTGTCAAAGGCTTTCATCCTATCAGACAGCTCCGATACTCAGGACTCAGTTCCTCCTCAACCCCCCTTAGAGAAAGTCCAAGCAACACATGAAACCCCCAACCCCAGCCTGGTGGAGGAGAGTCCCCTCCCAGATGCAGCTACTCGATATGATGGTTCGGGCCACTGGCCAGAGCAGCTTGCCGAGGGAGAAGGGGGAAGATGTCGTTTCGGGGACTGTCAAAGAACATCCAGAGTGCTATGCCTTAAGTGCTGCGTCTTTCTTTGTATCTCTAGAAACCACAACTGCTTTTTGAATTTTCATAGGCAAGAGGGTTTAGGAAAAAAGTAGTGTCCAAAATTGTGCATTCAGTGTATACCCGGTGTATCAGAAGATGTCTTTATAACTTTTCCAATATGCCTTTCATTCTCCTTGTCATTGTTTAACTGAATACTTGTGACAGAATTTGTGACTTAAAAATGTTATTGAGCAAATATAAGAATTTATTTGCCTTTGAAAGGAATGTGAAAAAAAATTATAGCCATGAAGCTGCAGAACATTAATATATGAATTTCAATGTTTTTTTTACCTGACTTCATGCATTTCATGGTGGGTGTTTAGCTCTATTAATTTATAAACTTTTTTTATTTCAACAAAAAATAAAATACTTTTAAGACTGTTTTTCCCTTGAATCTGTTTCAATCATATATGACTTGTTAGAGTAAAAAAATGAGGTGTTTCATTAATAATAGCTCTGTAATATTATTACAAATATCAGTATGTTCAACAAGGAAGAAATCTCTTACAACTCTTGAAGAACACTGTAGTACTCTTGTTGAAATTTTTCTGGAACTGAAGAGTCACCCAGACGCTGAGGAAGTAAAATAATTTTAAATGTCACATATTATGCAAAATACACTTTTTCAGGCTTTTCTAACAAAAATATGTGCCCCTGGCCTGTCCACAGTCACCCCAAGAATCAGAAAAATCCATTCCCTCCCGTCCTCTATTTCTCCACTTTTCAGAAAATGTGTGCTGAAACACGCTGTTCTCAGGTTTTCCCCTCATGATGTCATGCAGGGAGTTAGCAAGGCCCCCAGGTTCGGTTGGCCCTCAACCTGTTTAGAAGAAAGTTCCGCCCTCCTCTCAGCTGCCAGCAGAGAAGAGGATCAGGACAGCCACATCCATTAAGCCACATCCATTTCCTGAGAGGGGCGGAGTCAGACAGCTCATTAACATTTAAAGCCACAGCCAGAGAAACAGCTCATCCTGAGCAGTGTTTTTTCAGCAACAAACTTCACAGGCATGTTTTGGGGACCTCTGAGACTAATATAAACTTGTCTTAAAAGGGGGAAGTATGTGACCTTTAAATTCCAGAGCTTTTTACACATTTCTATATTATTTTAACATTTTGGAGGAATGCAGTGATTTAAGGACATGCTTTCCTAAGAATATTAAGAATGATTCTAAAGATAACGGTTTCATTAAAAAATATGAAATTATGGCTATTTGTGCTCTTGAATATCGGTAAGAAGCAACATATGGAATTATAAAATAATTAAATTTCTTTATCTCAGAAGTGCAAATCTGTTTAAAGCTGTGACACAAACAAAAACAAACATGGTCAACAGCTGCTTAGACATGTAGGTGACATACGATCTCTAAAGTTAGAAAAAGAGCCACAACCTCAATTAAACAAATAAATACCAAACACGCCTTGTAGGAGCCAAACATGTAAGTTTTGAAGATGCCTTTGGGGCGTAGGTGGGTTTTGGTTTACACACGGATTAGTGGGTGTGGTGTTTGGTGGCACAGTGGTGATCAGTTAATTTACTTCACCTGTGCACCTGTGGGGTGCTTCTGCTGGAAGTTGGAGTGGGGTGAGCACAGGGAGGACGTTTTCTGTTGACCGCACGTTCTTGGTTAGAGTTCGACCTATTATCGGATTTTTGTTCGGTAAAGTTGTTCAATGGCAAGATGCAGCGCTATGTAAATAAACTGGGTTTGGTGCGATAAAGTTGCGAGTGCGCGTCATCACTTTGACTCCCGTGTTTAGCCTGCAGCGGCTTTAATTTTGGATGGATCGGCCGCTATACGCCTTATACCTGTTTTTAAAGGAACTAGCCTATAATTCAATCCCAGCTGTCATCATTAAGCAGGTCCAGGCATTTATCATCACTTTACTGCGGAAACATTACCAAGGCACCACGATACAATTGTGACCCCAGAAGAAAACCAGTTTTTGATATATGAAGCTATTGGCCCGTTCAAGAAAGAACAGTTTGTTTAATCTATCTTATGTTATGTTGGTTAAAATATAGAATGGTTTATTGCTTGTGTTTGTTGAAACATACATAAGATGAGAATAAAAACTCATCATAGAGGATTTTCCCAAATCATTCAGTCCTTGTAGCTAGTCAGTACTCAGCACTTAAAGTTAACTCTACTAGTGCATCTCAAAAAATTAGAATATCATGAAAAAGTTAAATATTTTTTGTCACTTGTTTCTGAAAGTGAAACCTATATGTTACATAGAGTTGTTACATTCTGTGCCTCTCCACTCTTCCTCCAGACTCTGGGACCTTGAATCCACGTTGCTTGAAGTCCAGTGTGAAGTTTCCACAGTCAGTGATGATTTGGGCTGCCATGGCATCTGCTGGTGTTGGTCCACTGTGTTTTCTGAAGTCCACAGCCAATGCAGCCATCTACCAGGAAATTTAGAGCACTTCATGCTTCCTTCTGCTGACAAGCTTTATGGAAATGCTGATTTCATTTTTCCAGCAGGACTTGGCACCTGCCCACACTGCCAAAGGTACCAAAAGCTGGTTCAATGACCATGGTGTTACTGTGCTTGATTGGCCAGCAAACTGGCCTGACCTGAACCCCATAGAGAATCTATGGGGTACAGTCAAGAGGAAGATGAGAGCCACCAGACACAACAATACAGATGACCTGAAGGCCACTATCAAAGCAACCTGGGCTTCCATTACACCTGAGCAGTGCCACAGGCTGATCGCCTCCATGCCACGCAGCATTGATGCAGTAATTCATGCAAAAGGACACCCAAACCAAGTATTGAAGGCATAGAAATGAGCATACTTTTCAGAAGCCTGACATTTCTGTTGAAAATATCCTTTTTTTATTGATCTTATGTAATATTGTAATTTTTTGAGACACTGAATTTTGGGTTTTCTCATCTGTAAGCCATAATCATCAACATTTCAAGAAATAAAGGCTTGAAATACTTCACTTAATGGTTAACAAGTCTATATAATATATGGGTTTCACTTTCAGAAACAAGTGACAAAAAATATTGAACTTTTTCACGATATTCTAATTTTTTGAGATGCACTAGTATATTAAATACTTTTTACTTCTGCTTAATCAAATCTTAACCACAGTGACTTTACCTTTACTTGAGTACAATAGTCATGCACTTTTTCCACCCAAGATAAATTCTACTTGACAAAATGTTTGTTTACAGAATGAGCACAGTAGCACTGCCTAAGTAGCCTACAATACAGTTCAACATAAGCTTGAGGGGAAAGTTATGCATCACATTTACTCAAATTACTGTAATTGAGCAATTTTTTCATGTACTTGTACTGTTTGGAGTACTTTTTAAAATTAGTACTTTTACATCTATGTAAGTTTTAACCAGAGAGACTGGTCTTTTACTTGCATACAAACTCTTGTACTTTTTCACCTCTGTTGACAACATGGTAGCACATAGAGAGAGGATTGTGGCCTGTTGTACAGTGTGCTCTGCTAGTGTTGTTTTGGTAATTTTTCTGGTGGATTTTTGTTGATTTTGATTTGAGACATAATGAGTGAAGTTACCCACTGAGTTAGAGTTCAAATCTGTGACCTTAGGGGTTCCTAAAGTACACACTGCCTCGCAGAGAGTTTGTATCTAAATTGCTCTTGCCGGAGGAGTACCATCTTGGGACAGTTTTTGAGAGTTACCACAGCTGTCAAATTGTAAATTATTAAAGACAAGTGTAGTTTAACTTTATGTAGGCCCAGTGTGGGCCAATATTATTCAAAGTCCTACATTTGAGCTCTGTTTGAGTTAACACTTCCAGTTGTCATGTGTATTTTATACTTTATTATAGAGGTGTGACTTTATCTGTTTCGAGATCTGTCCTCTTGTTGTTCTCGCCAATAAGGAAAGATCATATTTTACTGTACTACTCTTCAGTAGTTAGACTATTCAGTAGGCTATTTAAAGTAAAGGTTGAATGAAACAAAGTACTTTTTTACACTGCTTGAGTAGTTTTAAATGCCAGCAGTTTTACTTGCGTGAAAGAGACTGTACTTTTACTTTAGTACAATAGTCGTGTATCCTAGTTTTCCACCTCTTGAGGCAATATTTCATTGTGTTTTTGGAATTTGCTGTGGGCCTATCAAAAGTGAAACGGGTCTCAATTGGCCTCCAGGCCACAGCTGGACATCCCTGTATTAAGAGATGCAGATAACAGTAAATACAATGAAGGTCAACGAAAATACATACAGCGCATGAGTACTATTCACAAAGTTGTTTTGGGTCACATGGCGGAAATTAGGCATAGATTCAGACTGAATAGAAAAGATGGTTCGTTCAAATCGGATGAAAAATTACTTTTGTTTGTTCAGATCTGTTTGTCCGAACATTTTTAAAGTAATTATTTAAACATGATTTATCAGTACACTGCGATGTGTGGTTAAACTGCAAAAAGGTATACAATTGAAGATAAATATCGATTATATCTATTATAATGTAGCTGTTGCTGATATGTCTGACATTTCTATCTGCTCGGACCATAACCCAAAGTGTTGCTTTAATAATCATTAACAGAACAACTTGGCCAACAGAATAAGTCAAGTTAAAATGTTTTTAAACACTGCGATAATAACAGAGAGGAGACAAGTCCCCCGGCAGCCATCTTAGCTGTAACAACGGCTCAACCGTACACCAGGAAGCGTCCGATCTATCTGTTGTGCTTCTGTGGGGTGAACTCTCTCAGTCAAACTAGCTTCAAAGAGCGGGCAGAGGTAACGTAAACGTCTACTCAATCTTATTTTTTCTCTTAAATTTACCGCAATCTTTATGAAAGAACATTATCTGGAATCCTAATTAATCTAGATTAATGCATACGAACTCTAGACAACGAGTTAAAACGGGGTGTTGTGAAAAGGCACAAAAAGTATTCTTTCCATTTTGAATAGCAGCCAGTGTTGTTAGCGCTAACCCGCAGCAAGCTAGCCAGCGATAGCTCACCCGGGAACCTCATAATTCATTATTTTCTTTACATACGTGCACGTGCATTAAACACAAGCAGTTATTTTTTCTTTGAATTGGCCTCGTATCCGAGCCAGAGCAGCTAATACGTGTTTAGCAGGAAAACGGGAGACTGGATGTTTACACTGAGCTAGTTAGCCTAACGCTAGCTAGCGGCCTCTCAGACAGGACCGTAACGTCAGCCGAATTGACCTGAAACTGGAGTTTACTAAGCTGCAGGTAGTAGAGTTTGTGTTTCTCTTTTAAAAAATATATTCAAGCTACGTGACACTAACAAGTCAACAGATAGAATAACGTGGTCTTCTGTTGAATAGAAGCTATAATTATCTAAAATATCACATTGTTGATATATAAGTACCCCCGAGCGTTTCACAAACAAGTCTGAGACGTTGAAAGTTTTACCACGTGTTCTGTTTTCTTATGTTCTATTGTATGCCGGATTTTAACTAAGATAATTTCTAGGATATATTTCACCATGCCGATAACCGTTTTGATACCATTGCAACCATAAGATTCAAGTTACAGGCCTCATAAAAAAAAATCTCTTAATTTTAGTTACCGGACAAACTCCTACACACAGTCTAAATTCACAAATATAAAAATACCTTTTCTTCTTCACTCATTTCCAATGTATGTGTACCATTTAGATTGTCCTGTCACTCATAATACAGGTGAACAGCCCTGTGAATCTGAACAATCATTGCTACTCTCTCTATAACTCTCTATATTTTCTGGTGAAACATTTATCCATAATACTGTTCACTAAAACTGAAGAGAGATAAGAGTTATGATTACACTCTAACCTTAGAGAATATGAGAGTTTTGTGTCACTATGTTCAACCAGTCAATCGTAAATTTTAATTTACTTTGTTTTATCAGCTTTATTTCAATCTCTTACTTAACTTGTTCTCACATTTAATCTAGGTACGTTGTTGTGAGAGCTAGCAGAGTGCCAGGATGGACTCTGAAATTTTGAACATAGAAGAGATAGTGATGGGACGAGGACTCCCTGATCCACCCCCAGAGGTTCCTACTGAAAAGCCAGCTGAACCATATAAACCCATCGCTCTGAATGGACCTCCTGCTGCATCTGTTCAAGCCTGTAAGAAAGACCAAAGCCAATGCTTTTTGATTAAAAATAGCAAATGTAAGGCAGCTGGAAACTAAAATGTTTTTAGTACCATCTCTGATTTTCTCATGTCCCTTCAGACCAGCATGAGAGTCTGCAGTGTTTCCAGTGCTTCATCACATTCTGCAGTGCCAAAGCCAAGGAAAGACATATGAAGAAAAGCCACAGGGAAGAGTACAAACAACAGCTCCAGCAGGTAAGAGTCCCTGTAACAGCTTATTTACTCATATTTACCACGCTTTTATGAGATAATTGGCTTTACATTACATATCTAAATATGCTGTGCAGACAGAAGCTTTATTATTACAAAAATTAAAATGACAGTTCAGTCAGGAAAACTCTTGTCATGCATTTTACCATATTATTGCAAAATGGAGCTACAGTTTTACTTAGCAGAAAAGGCTCTGCTCAAAAGATGCTCCCTGGGTTAGTCAAGCAGCATGCTTTGACTTACCAGGGAGCGCATTGCTAAAAACCCCCATATGAATAGATACATTTATGATAATTCATACTGAATTAGTTCAATAGCAATTAATACATACAGGGCTGTACAGTGTGACATATATGTTGCAAATGCTATGAGAAAATTGGTCTGTGCTAAGAGGTTTTCACTCCTCATCGCACAGGTGCTATGACAAAGTGAGAGAGATGTGTGAATGCCAGACGTGCAGATAAGACTTTAGGTTTGACTTGTTGCCCCAAGAACTTCACTCCACTTTGATTTGAGATTTGAATTTCATGCCCAGTCCATTTATTTCTTATTTCTGGTACATTTTAGATTCAAGCGGAATGTTTTTTCCTTTTATCGTGCGCAGTCCTGTGTCTGGAGCTCGAGTGGCCATGCTCCGCGTTGAGAGCTGCAGCTCTAACAGACGGGGCAAGCTCAGGGCAGACGCAGTCCAGGTGTCATTATGTTGAAGAAGAGCGCTGCTATAATCCCAAGGTTTATTTTAAGGCACGTAGGCTATACGATTTTAAAAACGTGTATCTACTAGCTTACTTCTCCATTAGCCTCGTCCTCTCCAATTATGCACTGACGGTCGCAGTGAGTTGGCTGTCAGTGAGAGGACAAAGCTCTCAGTCTGCGCTAACTTCTGATTAAAGATTAATGTATAAAACGACAAATTTTTTCTCCACTAATATCGTAGCAGCTGCTGTTTAGTTAACAAGCCAAAACGCATCTGAATGTAGCATACATGTCTGATATGACATGAACAGACAGACAGCAGTGTGTGAGGGAGAGAGAGACAGAAGCACGGAGAAGTAGATCAATACAGCCCTACACTGCATAAACTTTGTGTGTGTTGTTAGGGTAAAGAAGCAATTTGGAGATAGTTTTTTTTTTTTTAATTACCGTTGAACTCCAATAGTACTGATGTTCTCAATACACTGTTAGAGAGAAAAGAGCATCTGTTCATTGACATTAGCTCTACAAACATCAGAACCCAGTGTGATAGTACAATATGGACCAAACTCTAACAGTGTTTGATTAATTTCTACTAATGTTTGGAATATTTTCCTATTACTCTGAGTATCAGTAAATATATAAGGGGTGTCCAAACTATGGCCTGTGGGCCAACTGTGGCCCTTGGTCCTTTTGAATCGGCCTGTAAGAAATCCATTTAAAAGACCCACATAAGAACATAAAACTTTACTGTATTTCTTAGTTTGACTAGGAATGCACATTGGGGTTTATACAATATGGGGATATTTACAAATTAAATTCAGCTGATATCAGTACCAATATATAAATGTAGTTTAGACCTAACACTTCAGTCCTTGAAACACAGTTTAAGGATGAACAAAGAAACATACTTCAATCTCTAGAACACACTAAAGTTTAAGTTAAAAGAATGAACACAGAAGAAGGCTACAGCTGTCTGTTGGTCCTGCCAAAAGTTAAAAAAAAATTGATGACTACAAACAAAAGGATTCCAGCAGCAAATAGCAGCACAAACTGAGCTCAGTTATTTCATTGTCTTATCCGTCTCAAAGTCTGATTTCTAAATCATACTGCTCTAATCATCTTCAAGCACCACACTCCTGTGAAGATAGTCAGCTTCCTGCAGTTTGCTCTTGTTTTGTGTCTGAATGTGGAGATGAACCATCAGCGTCTCTCTTCTTTGTGGTTGGCTGTTTGCTTTGGTAGAAATTAATGAGAGCTGTAATTTAGGCTGTTTTGTTTTTGTTTTTCAAGTACATTCATTTACTAAGAATATATATTTTGATTACATGTTGGTTTTGGAGATATAACAAACATATTATATATTGTGCTACAGGTTTTTGTTCTGTGCTACAAAACTGTCAACCTCTGTAGCACCAGCGCTATGGGCAAAAAAAAAGTTAATGTACAGCCCTGACATAGTAGCATGAATCTTAATTTGAGGGTGCAACAAGCTTTATGCAATAAAGGAGGAGGCTGGGGCGGAGGAGGTTAAGCTTAGCCAGCAGCAGCATGGTGAATCAGCATTAATGCAAGCAGTGATCATAGAGAAGTACGTCACATTTAAATACACTGGTGTGTTGAGAGAAAGAGCTGGGATTGGCTGTGGGAGCTGGGAGGTGATAATTAGGATCAGCTAGCCTTCAGCTGATCATGGCTCGGTGTATGACTACTGAGTACTGCATGAACTAACGCTGAGCTTCATATTACAGCAACAATAATTCATGGTTTAAGACACAATCAGACAAAATGCATTTTTATCAATCCATAAAATGTTAAAACAAACATTGTTGATTTAATCAAAGCCATGATAAGAAATTTTAAAGCCATCCTCTCTGAAAAATACAGTTTAAAAAGATAAAGTTGTCATGCCTGTAATATTCATCTTTCCACCTTATTTCCTTCTGTTTATAACATGAATAATTAGTTTGACAGTGAAAATTATTTTTGGGATCAGTGCTAGTAACATTATGGTTATATTGATCATTTGTTTTCATGAGCGGTCCACAGCTGCATCACTTTAATTGATGCTGACTCAAAGAATTGTGGGTGGTCTTCTCATCTCTCCTTTGGTAAAGGGTGGTCCAGTGTGTCCTAGACTAAAGGAGATAATAAAGGAAGTAATGAAGCTCCTTCCCTTTTCAGTTGGAGAATTCGAACAGCCTTCATTACGGCTGACACTGAAAGACTTCCTGGTCGTTTCACTCAGGAACCTTCCTAAGCAAAAAGAACTTTTTGAACGGACCTATGGTGAACAGAGCTTGGTTAAGAGCATTTTTATTCTGAAAAGACAGGTTACCAAACCATGAAACAAGGAAAAGTTCAGGAAGGATTCATTGAAAGTTTGGTGGAATAGCATCATTAGTTTAATTGAAGTGAAAATGTGTGAGTTTCCCAAGACAGGATAGCTGTAATGTTTCAGTGTTCATACCTTTTCACACATTTAGTCCCTTACATACCTCTAAATTAGTAAACAGTTACAATGTGTATAACATATGTGCTCATATTGTACAGTCCAACAGTCATGCCTGACCTGAGTGCTCACACTGTTCAAGTGAAATCCCAACAGGCTGTAACAAATGTCAACAAGTTTCCTTTGAAATGTCCCAAAATCAGAAAATAAAGTCATGTCGTCCTGTTTTCATGATAACAGAGCCACAAACAGCAACAAAACTGCTCTTGTCACCTCTCTGTCACACATACAATGAATATAAACCACATAGCCAGCAAACACAACTAGCAGGTAAATAACAAATATTCTGCATCTGCTGGTAGGCCTATTTCCTGCTTGTTTATTTCCTTTAATATAAAAAAGGCTCATCAAACAGCCATTTCAGTTGTTTACATGGTGATTTAAGATGTTATCAGACAGTTTACCAAGGGAAAAATGCCCTTAAGTTTAGGATTCTGTTCGTCTCACTGTGTGAGTTGTGCGACCAAAATATCAAACATGGCAAAAAGTTGGGTGCATCTGGTTTGGCTTTAAAACTGCATGACAAACAAATCAGAATCAGCTTGAAACTCAGCCGGACTTTTAGTCATGCAGCTAAAAAATGGTGCCAGAATTGGCTAAAAATCACAAAAAACATGCCCAACTTGGCTTGTTTCTGTTAATTTAAGATATCTTTTTAAAGACCTAATTAATCAGGTTGATGTTTAAGTGTACTTGGGAGCACATGATACATTTATCAGTGGTACTTTTTTTTCAAGCTCAGTAACTCTTTAGAAAATAAAGTAAGATCTGAGAAGACTTTTGTTTAACATTTGAAATATAAAGAGTAACATTTTCTCCTTCTTTGTTTTTTTTTTCCACAGGGAAACACCTTGTTCACTTGTTATGTGTGTGATCGTACATTTCTGTCATCTGAGGAACTGACACAACACCAGCCAACACACAGCAAGGACGACAAGCCCTTCAAATGTGTTCACTGCAAGGAGTGCTTTAAAACCTTCTCTGAAGTGAGTAAAATGATGTCACTTTCATTTTTTTACAGGCAGCATTAAAATAAACCACTACTGCAAATGCCAGAATAAATGATTGAATACATCATGGTTAATACTCAATGTTTCTAATCTTTTGACTTGTAACCAATGCAGTTGACGGCACACAGAAGACAGGTGTGTCCAGAGAGACAGATGGTATGTAAGGATTGCCATGAAATCTTCCGGAGTGCTGCACTGCTGCGTACTCATCGCCTTACCCAGCATCCACGTCCAGATGTAGAACCTGCAGAACAGGTAGAGGACCCTTCGAAAACCCATCGCTGTAAAAAATGTGGCCAGGGCTTTGAAACAGAGTCAGAGCTGATAGCGCACCAGGAGAAGTACCCAGAAGGTCAGCAGTGCAACGGCAGTGCTACACCTGTCAAGAAACGCGGACGGCCTGCCAAAACTGAAGACCCTGCTGGTGCTGAGAAAAAGGGAAAGCGGAAAAAAAAGGATGAGGCAGAAACGCCAGAGGAGGAAGTGAAGGCCAGCAGCACATCGGAGTCAGCTGAGGAAAAAGGAAAAGCAGGTGCAGCAAAGCGTGGGCGTCCATCTAAAGCTGCTGCAAAATCAGAAACAGAGGATAAGAGCCCTGAGGATGACGGTCAGGCTTCTGCTAAAGAAAAGAAACCTAAAGTGGAGCCGGCTCCGCCCCGTCAGCACCCCTGTCCTGAGTGTGACCTTGCATTCCCCGGTTTGATCCAGCTCCGAGCTCACAAGAAGGAGAAACACACCCCACGTAAAGCCCATCCGTGCGAAGAATGTGAGGAGAGCTTTGCCCGTCCTGAGCAGCTGGACGCTCACATGTCTCGAGTTCATGCTGTTGGGCGCTTTGCCTGTGCAACCTGCGGGAAGAGCTTTGGTCGTGAGCGCACCTTAAAAGCTCACGAGAAAAGCCACCAAGAGGAAAAGCCTGAAAACCCAAGTGCCAAGAGATAATCAAGACTTGGGGACCTTGCAGGGAGTGTATGGTTTTTGAAGTTTTAGTCATGAATTGTCCTTTTATTTCTTTTAACATTAGAAATCTGGTGCTCCAGGTGAGACTTTCACATGAGTTTGGAATGGTTTCGAGAATGACATTTTAGCAAGTTTTGGATTTAAAGCTGAGTGTTTATCTCAAGCGGTTGAAATTGTGGACATGCAGAGACATCTCCTAAATTGACTAAATGTTGAATCCATCTATTACACCCTGTCTCACAAAGGCTAGATTATTTGTAAAAAAACAAATGATTTTGATCCAAGTTTTTGGAAGTGATTAGTTTCAGTTTTTTTACAGTGTGAAATGCGTGTGGTGTGAGTTTATTACTTGGTGTTTTGAGTTATACAACTAATTCTTTTGTCAAAGCTGTTTTATTCGTTTTTGTATTATTTTTCAAAAAAGATTGGGTAAGTAAACACATTGAAGCTAATTAGATACCTTTAGAGAAACCATGTGTGAATGTGTAGACAGTTTGTCAAAAGAGAAATGTACTGTACAGGTTCTGGTTCATGTTTTTGCTTTTTTATTTTACACTTTATGTTTCTTGCTAAATTAAAACAGATTGAAAAGGATTTTAAAATAACATGAGCAAGATTTTACTTAAAATGTATTTTAGCCAATTGCTTCAGATCAAGGTGGAGTGTTTGGCCCATGGGCAGATATTGTCCAATACAATCCTGATCTGTCTTACAATAAAAAATCCTCCATTATTTTTTTACTCATTAGGACAGCATTTTATGTCTTAGACATTTCTTAAATGGAACTCATGGCCCTTAAATGCCTCAAAGTCCCAAGGGAATTGTGTATATCTTGTTTAATTCACTGACCTGATTGTCTCTCTTCCCACTGCAATGTGTCTGACACTGCAAAAATGTAATAAAACATGCTATCCTTAAGGGAGGCTCCTGAAGAAATAAACTGCTGTATTTGTCTTCAGCACCGCTCTATATTCAGTACCTTAAAAAAAAAAATTCAACCTTTGTTCAAAGGGCTGCAGAAAAGGGACTGACCAAAGGTAAATTGTTTAAAAGGATTTAGAGACAAGTGCGCCAGATGAGGTCTGTTTTTAGAAATGTACTAGACAAGTTAGTTTAGATGCAGTCCTACCCGTCTTTTTTGTTATAGTTCTTTGGTAGAAGTGTTCCTGTTCAGTTGTATAGCATAAGTAGTAGAAGTATAGCATACATTGCCTATAAAAAGTATCCAACCCCTTTAATGTTTTATCCCTTTATTGATTAAACCAATCATGGGAAATTTAAAAAAAACTCTTTAATGTCGAAGTGAAAAACAGATTTCTACAAAATAATGTCAACTAAAAAATGTATTTTATGTAAAATAAGTGAAGGCAAAAATATTCACCTCCTTTAAAGTGACTGACCTAATTCAACAGTTAAAGCCAACTGATGCTAGAACTCTCAAAATTAGGGAAATGAAGATCACCTGAGAGCAGTGAATGTGTCTCAAGTGACTGAAGTATGAAGACACCTGTGTCTGGAAGGTCCAGTCACTGGTTAATCAGTATTCCTGGCTACCATTACACCATGAAGACAAAAGAACACCCCAGGCAGCTCAGGGAGGGGATGATACAAAAAAATCCAAGGCACAGTTACATCCACTAGAGGTCAGGTAAATCCATCATCAAGACATGTCAGGAATACAGGACATGTATAAATCTGCCTAGATCAGGCTGGCTTTATAAACTGAGTGACGTTGCAAGAAGGTGACTAGGGAGAGAGTCCACCAAGACACCTATGACTTCTTCAAAGGAGTTACAAGCTTCAGCAGCTGAGATGGGAGACTGCATACATCTGTTGCCTGGGTTCTTCACCAGTCAAAGCTTTATGGGAGGGTGGCAAAGAGAGAGTCCACTGTTGAAGAAAACTCTGATTAAATCTCTACTAGAGTTCAACATAAGGCGTGGAAGGAAGTTTTTTGGTCTGATGAAACAAATTGGTACCTTTTAGCTTTGTTTGGTGGATACCAAACACTGCAGATCACCACAATCACACCATCCTCACTGTGAAGCATGGTTGTCATGCTGTGTCTCGGCAGCAAGCCCTGGAAGACTTGTAAAGGTAGGGGGTAAAATGAATGTGGCAAAATAATGGAAAACCCCGGAGAATAATCTTACTCAGTCTGCAAGAAAAATATGGTTTGGGAGAAGATTCATTTTCCAGCAAGACAATGATCTGAAGCATACAGTACAGCAAAGCTACCCAGAAATCATTAAAAGACAATAAGGTGAATGTTCTGCAGAAGCAGAGTCAAAGCCTGGACCTCAATTCGATATAAAATTAGTGGCTGGACTTGAAAAGAGATGTTAAAGCCCGACCCCTGTGCAGCCTGACAGAGCTAGGGTGGGTTGGCAAGGAAGAGTTAGGTGATTTGCAAGCCTGGTCGAGACTGATCAGACTCAGTGCTATGGTTGCAGCCAAAGGTGCATCTGCTAAATACTGACTTGAAGGGGGTGGATATTTATGCAACCACTAAATTTACCTGATACATTTTCATATAATTGATATGGTCTTGCAGATATCTATTTTAATTTGAGGTTCAATAGTTTTTTGTGTTTTTTTTTTTTCCAAAAAGTCAAATTATATTGACCACAATTTATTTATAAAATCAATGAAAGAGTAAAACATCCAAGGCGTGAAAACTTTTAGAGGCACTGTAAGTTTAAGCATTGAATGAAAATACTGTAGTAACTTAATCAAAGTTAATATCTTATTATTGAAATGTATGAATCTTTGTCAACCCGTGCTCGATAGTAAATTCATCCACTCTCTTCTGTAATGCCACTCCGGGACATTAGGTGTGCTCGGGCGCCCACAGTCATTTCCTGTCCCAGCCGCGCTCATTTGTGTTTTCCACTCCCCTTCATCATTGCATTGTGCGAGTTAGTAGCTTGCTAATCAGCTAGCAATCGACACCTGCTTTTCACTAAGTGTTTCCAAGTAAGTGATTTTTCCGTTAAACTTACGCTCCTAAATATTGCATTGAAATATGAAGGATGAAAAAACGAGGTTAATACCTAGGTGTCTATTTATTCTGAAGAAACGCCGTACTTACTCCGCTTCCTCCTCTCAGGTGTGCGGAATAAAAACAACGTATTAAGGTTTGTCACGTATGGATTTACACGGAAAGCCTGTCTGTCTAGTTATATAAAACATAACAAGAAGACACCGATGCCACTGAAGCAGTCACAGATGTAGTCGCCAGACAGGTAAGGCGAGTTATACTACAAGTGGAAATATACCCAGTTTGTTCATGGAAAGCTACGTTTTTAAAGACTTTGTCCCACGTTGCTAATCTAATTGTCAGTATCAAGTGGTCATTGATAACTTAGCTAACTCTATTTTTACGCCACCATAGATACCAGTCATGTCCATTGAATACACCATTGACATCCAGCTAACTGAGTTGGGATTCACGGCTGATACCATCTATGAGCAGGACACCTCGACTGGAGAATCCCCGTCTGGCTCCACATCATCTGTTGACTCAGCCTCACCCAGTCACCGTCCCATCACACGTTCAGCCAAACTCAAACAAAAGCTACTGGCCTCAGGCCATCGGCCCGATGATGGCAAAGACGCATGTGCTGTCAGACGGACATCAAGCAGGAAAAGAAGTGCAGGAGACTCATCGTCATCTGTGTCAGCGCCAAGTAGCAATCATGTGAAAGATGAGCCAGGTGGAGGTCCTGAACACCCTTTACCTGAACAACCGATAACTGATCCAGATAAGGAGCAAGATCTCATAATTGATCGAAGAAAGGCTAGACGTAAGGGGGCAACAAAGAAGCAACAGGATGAGGAGGACGACTCTGGTGACAGCGATGTCTCAGGCGTGTATGACGAAGACGAAGAGGAGGAGGACGAGGAAGAACTTAACAGTGGTATGACTCATTCATATTTACTCTCTAAAGCCTACAGTGTGGAATATTTTGTTAAAAACTTGTCATCAAATTACCATTTAACCCACAAAATACAGTAAAAGGGATTGCATCACTTTGCCAGAGGCCATTATTATTTTTGTTATCTACCTAAAACTAGGGATGCAGGATATTATCAGTCTGGTATCGGCAGATATCAAAATTTCTGCTGATATTTACATCTGATATTTTGCCTGTGTTTATCAGCATATATTGCCTTGTAAAGTTTGTCCATTCATACTAATAAATTTAAAGTTTTGGGCTGGCCATGATCCATGTCAGTTCAGGTCTTTTTTAAAATTTATCCTCATTCTTTAAACTTTAAAGTGTTTTTTAAGGACTAAACCTTGTTTACTTGGTCATCCTCAAACCTTAAAGTCTTTCCAAAAGGACTGAAATTTCTTGTCTGAAAAGGAATCTGTTATAGAATATTGTAAGAAATCAAATATTGTGCATCCCTACCTATAACCCATGATGAAAGATCACTGTTGTGCATGGGGTGTTTTCCTTCATGAAGAAAGATGACAATATTGTAGTTAATGTAAACCCAGAACTAATATCCCACTGCTGTAAACTCTAAAGCTGCAGAAACTCCAGGAGCTGTCAGTAAATGTAAGTCCGTGCACTTTATTTTCTCTGATTTCCTGTGATTGATCTCCAGTTGTTTTCTCAAGACCTCACCTTCTTTATGCCATTAAAACACTGGTTGTTCCAGTGAAATGGACTTAATCTCTTCAGATTTGGGCAAAATGGCAGGAATTAAATACATTTTCATGGAAGAATCCATGTTGTTATCTCAAGAAATCAAGATCGAGAGATATTTACTTTGTCACATGAAACTGTTTTCCTGTCTTAAAGGATGCCATTTTTGCATAAAAAAGTGTGTATTTTGTCTAGAAACACACAATATTAGCAGTGTGATATCTGTATCAGCAGTTGTTCGCTTACTTGAATATCAGTTTAAGCAGATATGTAAATTTCTACCAATATTTTTACAGCCAGTGTATTGGCTTTACATACCTGCAGTTTATATCAGCAGCCTTAAATATTGGTAAAATATCTAAGTTTATTATGGAGTATAGGTGGCTGCACTGTAGGAGATCCCCAGTGAGCCCTGAACATTTTGAATGAAGTCAAAATTTAAAAACAACGACCAGACTGCCTACTTCCCTGCTCCTCTCTAAACTCCACTTGACTCAGCCTCTCCATGCATGAAGACACTTGGCGTTCTTTACAATTAGAAAAACGAGTGTATGCATCGGTATTGTGCACCCTGTTATTTACATATGATTAATAAACTAAATGAGCATATTATATAATCAGCCTTATCATTTTAAACTTCAATAGATTGTTTGAAATGCTTCATTGCACCTCTCCCTTTATCTGTTGTTTGAGTATCACTTCATGTTTTTGTGCTGCATACCAAGTGCACATCTGTGATCAATCTGTCATAACCTTTATCATTTTCATCACTGTTGCTTCCCTTTTCTTTTCTACAGAGATGGGCCAATCAGGTGACTACAGCTGCAGTGTTTGCGGTCTCCAGCTGCCCTCCAAATTCAAGCTTCAGGATCACATGAACCTGCACACTGGAGCTCGCCCCTACGGCTGTGCTGAATGCGGAAAGCGCTTCTGTCAGATTAGCAGCTACCGCGTCCATCTGCGCACACATGCCAAGACTGAGGTGGAACGCTTCCAGTGCCGTGTTTGTTGTAAGATTTACCCATGCCAGGAGGATTTGAAACACCATTTGTCCATTTCTCACTTTCAGGATAAATATTATGAGTGTGACCTGTGCAAACGTGTGTTTGTCTCTCTCGAGGCCTGTGCGTTACATATAAAGGAACGCATGTGTATGCGGACAATTAAGTGTGAAATATGTAGCCGTCATTTCTCCACTCAAAAGCAACTTGTACGCCATAAGAAGAAGACCTGCAGCCGCAATTTCAGGTGCACAGATTGCGGAGAGACCTTTGCCAAGAAGAATGCTCTTCTGAAGCACAGCTTCTCTCACCTCGGTTTGTTGCCTTACACCTGTGTGCGATGCCGCTGCCACTTTCGCCTGGCAAAGCTGTACATCCAACACAAGTGTGAACCTGAACGCATTCACTGTGTGGCGTGTCTGAGGGAGTTTCCCAGTCCAAAGGACTTTGAGCAGCACAAAAAGGACACAGGCTGTTGGGGCAACCAGGAGCCTAAAGGGGATGAGATAAGGTGTTTGGAGTGTGGGCAGATGTTTGACACATCAGAGGAGCTTAAAAAACATGCCGGGGCTCACCAGAGGGTGCTGAAATGTGCCGAATGTAGAAAAGGATTCCGATCGGCTTTGCTCTTAATGTCCCACATGGGTGGTCATGCTGGAAACTCACCATGCCTTTGTCAAAGCTGCGGACTGGGTTTTCCTCACCAGCAAAACTACGACAGTCACCTTAAGACCTGTGGACAAACACCCCAGCCTAAGGTGAGTGTCAGGCATTAAGGGGATGTATGGTATGTTGTAGAACAAGGTTTTGCTTAATGCTGTAAACTCAACACTTTACAGGAAGTATTCAACATCTCACCATGAAGGCTGTTTCAATATTTGATGGTAGAGGCATTTCAAGAAATTAACAAATGTGATAATTTGTATTAAAAAAGGACTACCCTTGATTTTTAGGGACAGATTTCTCGAGGTTCCACTGCTTTACTTGGCTTTTTCCAACACAGAATTATCAACAGACGTCTCAACCTCCCTAAACAAGATAGACCCAGTTTTAGGAAATGAGGAAAGTCTGAATAAAGCTACTTTTAAGTGTTTAACTTAAGTAATTTATTTCCATATTCATTGTACTGACATGACCATGTGTGTTTGCATAATTTATGTCTACAATTTTTGTATTATTTTTTTATTTTAGAGTTGGGACAAGAAAGGCCAGGCCTCCAACAGCTCTTCATCCAGGACAGCAACACTCATGCCAAAACTCCCTTCAGCAAATTCAACAACACTTAACACAAAACTACAGTTGTCATATTCAGAAGCTCCCATCCCAAAACCGCAGTCTTTGCTATCCATATTAAATGCAAAACCACCCTCATCAAATCCAACATGGAGTAATGGAAAACCAGAATCATCAAACCCAAGAGGGTTCCAAGAAGAGCGGCACCAATCAAATCAAATAAAAACCAAGCCTGAATCCACTGTTTCTGCATTATCTGCACCCATTCAGGTACCTCATAACCCTGGACTCAAGTCTGAAGATGCATCTGATCCAACAGCTGGAATGTGGAAGCTAACTCTCAACAAACCTCTTCCTCCACATGCTGAACTTGTGTTGTTTCTTCCCGTCTCTGCAACACAACCTGACAGCTTGGCACTCTCCTCTGTGTTAGCTCCGACCCCTCCAGCTTCAGCTGTGATGGTGCAGCCTCAAGTAGCTTTACCGCTTGTTTCAAATAAACCTCTTGGAGTGGGCGCAACCCCTAGAGCGGCACCAAATGCCCCCCTGGACTTGTTCACTCATCTTAAACAGTTTCCAAATTATGAGGAACCTTTTGATTTGTCCAAGAAGCGTAAAAAATCCGAGTCCACTCTGGGGGATGTACCTCCCTTTTCTGTCAAAAGTGAACCAGAAGAGTCAGAAATATCAGCTAATCGCTTCGAAGAACAGGCATTGAAAAACAATAATTCAGACACATACCCTGAAGTGAAGCGCATCAAAATGGACCCTTTGGATCTGTCCACATCCTCTGGACTAATGATTGACATCAAGAAGGAGACCTTCTAATCAAGCGGGACGTAATCAGGATTTCTTTTGAGTGCTGACTCGACAGGCCCTCACACCTCAGTCAGAGATAATGGGTTCAATGACAGGATTCTCAAGTTTCTTAAAAGGGTGTACGAAGCATCATTTGACTTTTCTTCCACAGAAAATGGAGCTATTGCGTACTGCCTTTCCTACTCAGGTACTCATTGAGAACAGCAACAGAGATTCCATAAATGTATGAGGACAAAACTCATTGACTGTTGCATAAATAAGAGGTAAAATGCTGCGGAAAGTTTAAATGAAGTTGTGTACATTTGTAAGTTAATATTTTTTCCAACACACCTGCACATTGAAGAGCTCTTTAACTTTTTTTTGTGTGAGAAAGGTTATCACAAAATCATACATTGCATATGATGATTCAATTTGAGATGGGAATTTGGGGATTGAGGGGACCATTTACATAGGTACTGGAGCCTGAGATGCCTGAGATAGACGGGTGCGGGCGCAGCTCAGGATAGCTGTGTTGGGACCAGAGTTTTATTTGTTAATTTATTCTCTTGAATCCATTTAAAGTTTTGTTTCTACTTTAAGTTTGACAGGTTTATTTATGCTGTCCTCCTTTTTCCTCCAGCTCTTCCACTCTACAGTAAAAACATGTTGGTGTGACGCAGTCCCATGATTTGAAAAAAGGAACAAGAATGTTTTTGGACAAATCAAAATAAAGTTTATGGACTCAATATGATCCATGGGAGAATTCAAGTAACCAATCAGTTTTCAGACTATGCATTGTATATTAAGTATCCATTTTGTTAAAGTCAAGGCTTGTGGGTAAAATGATGGGGAAGAGTGAGCCCCGGGTCCAGTTGTTTAGAAGTAACTGATAGGACTGAAGTAATCTGTTAAATCAAATCCTGGGTATTTAAAGTGAAACACATGAAACCTCCAGTTTTTGTTTAAAAATGATTTTGTGGGGTTATACTAACTTTTAACCCAGCAAGGGCTGAATTCAGGCTGAAGATCACAAAAAAGCTGTTGAGTTTGTCATACAGTCAGTTGTAATTTTTGTTGACTAAAAATGTTGACTTCCTTTTTCCATGAGAAAGACTTGACTGAGACTACCTAAAAATAGATCTTTGATGACTAAAACTTTGAAAAAAAAAAAAACCCACAAAGTTTAGTTTTTGTCAAGATAACTAAAACAAGACCAAAATGTTATTTAATTTTCGTCTGAAATTTAAAATCCAATTTAAAATCTATTTCTCCACTAGGGCTAAATCTGTCAAAACACAACGTATCTGTGACTCTTCTGCCTTTCAGCTGTAGAAAGCAGAGATACCAGGTTTGGCAGGGTGCATAGCACCCGCTAACATGATTTGGTACCAGATTCAGGCAAGAGAATAAAAGTTTAGGCTAAAATGAAAGACTAAAATGCTAACTCTTTTTACTGATAAAAACTATACTAAAATGTTTTTGAGTCAAACTACACTAAAGCTATATAAAGTACAAATGACTAAAATGTGACCAAAACTAAAAGGTATTTTATCTAAAGGCTAAGACTCAAAGTAAAATAAGATGTCCAAAATAACACTGCATACTGTACAGTTTTGTTATGATATTTTATGTCTAATAGATACGGTGGCAAGAAAAAGAATGTGAACCCTTTGAAATAATCTAGTCTTCTGCATTAATTGGTCCATTAATTGTGATCTGGTCATCTAAGTCACATATCAAACACTATGTGCTAAATCTCATACCACAAACATATATAACCTTTCCTGTCTTTATTGAACACAGCCGTAAAACATTCACAGTGCTGCTGGAAAAAGTAAACCTTGGATTTATTAACTGGTTGAACCTCCTTTGGCAGCAATAACCTCAACCAAGCCTTTCTGGTATTTGCTTATCAGACCTGCACAACATTCAGGAGGAATTTTGGACCATTCTTCCTGACTGAACTGCTTCAGCTCACCCATATTCTTAAAATGTCTGGTGTGAACGGTTCTCTTGAGGTCATTTCCCAGCATCTCTGTTGGATTCAGGCCTGGGCTCTGACAGGACTGCTCCAAAGGGTGGATTTTCTTTTCTGTTTTTTTTTTTTGTTTTGTTTTAGCCATGCTGTAGAAGATTAACTTTGCTGTTTAGGGTCATTGTCCAACTTCTTCTGAACTTCAGCTGGAGGCCAGCCACCCTGACATGATACTGTAGGATACCTTGATGAACTTGGGGATTTATTTTCCCTTTGATGACGGCAAGCAACCCAGGCCTTAAGGCAGCAAAGCAGCTCCAGATCATCTCTGCCATACTTCACTATTCAGAAGATGTTTTCATGTTTGAATGCAGTACCCTTTTATGCCATACACAGTGCTACAAGTTCTTCCCAAACAATTCTACTGTACTTTCAACAGTCACAAAAAATTGCCAGTAGCGTGGAGTGTCATGGTGCTCCTTGGCAAACTCCAGGTGTGCATAGATGTTTTTCTTCAAAGCTTCCTCTGTGATGTCCTGCCATGGACACCATGCCTGTTCAATCTTTAGTGTATGGTACACCAGGGATGTTGACTTGTTCCAATAGTTCCTTTAAGCCTTTAGCTGTTACTCTAGGGTTTTTTTGTTACCTCTCTGATCATTCTGAGTCAGCCTGGCTGGGTGTCCACTTCTAGTGAGAGTAACATGGTACTATATCGTCTCCATTGGTGGACAGTTGGTCTAACTGTGGACTGGTGAATACCTAAAGTCTTTGAGATGACTTTGTATCCTCTTCCAGTCTTATGCATTTCAAAAATATTTGATCAAAGGTCATCTGAGATCTGTTTTTTTTTTTTTTTTTTTTTGCGAGGCATAGTTCACATCAGCAGATGCTTCTTCTGAAGATCTAACTCAAAAACTTTGAGCATTTTCATAAGTCACACTAGCTCTACGCCTGGCTCAAATCTTGTTTAAATGATTGTACTTCAGGTTTGCTAACTCCTGATTATCTTTTTTGGAGTCATTAGCCTAAAAGTTTTTTCCAGCAGTGCTGTGGATGTTTAATGGCTGTGTTCAATAAAAACATGAAATATTACAATTATTTGTTTGGTGTTGGGGAAAGCACATTGTGTTTGTCTATACTTGTGACTTAGATGCAGATCAGATCACATTGGATGACCAGTTAATGCAGAAAATAAGTTAATTTCAAATGTTTTACACACTTTTCTTGCCACTGAATCTATTAGATAACTAGAATGGCTGTCTGAGGCAGCAGACCCATGCCTAAGCAGCACCACTGAGGAACTTAGGCTCCCATTGATTACTATGGTGTTCAAAATTTTGAAGTCTGAGAAAAACTGAACAGGTGCACGGATCATCACCAAAATCTAATCGATTCTTCCTGTCACTATGCCAATATTCCCTGAAAGTTTGGTGAAGATCCAACTTTCTGTTCTCGATCTCGTTATCTTGTACACATACAAACAAACAAAGATACGGAACCATTTACATAACCCTGCCGATTCCATCGGCGTGGGTAAATAGTAAGTTAGTTCACACTTGAGTGGATTGGATTGTGACTAAAGATTTCACCTAAAAGGAGCTGATTTCAGTTTGTCTGGATTATAGACCTCCCTGTGAACAAAACATGTATGTCATCCTATGTTTTTTTTTATTTGGATAATTTGTATCCATCTTTAAGGTACAGTAATATTTAGCCTGTTAGCTTTAATTGGAACAAAATTGTCAAAAATGGAACATAATGCTTATAAGTAGGCCTATCTAGATTAGTGTTTAATCACCTTGATATATAAAATATTTTATCATAATTTGGTCTTGCCTGTGGTCCTGTAGACACATGTAAGATGCAAAAAATCCAAAATGGCAACAAATGGAGGAGACCCTTACTATGTATGAATAAAAGGCATATTCTGAGTTTATATATATATATATGTATATATATATATATATATATATATACACACACACACACACACAATACAATAACTTTATTTATCCTTGCAGGGAAATTCAATTGTCTGGAGTCTCTCATCTGTTTACGGTAGAATTATAACGTCTAATTGCTGATAGTATGAGGGATTTTCTAAATCTTTCTGTCCTGCAGCGCAGGGATAGGAGCCGTCCACCACCGTTGTTTCTTTGGTCATTTAGGGAGATATGAAGCGGTTGATCCATGTTCCTCAGAATGGCCTCCACCTTCTTCATTGTGCATCTCTCCACCTCATCCTCCAGTGAATTCAGCTTGATTCTAACCACAGAGCCAGCTTTTTTCACCAGTTTGTTCAGACGCCTTGCATCCTTGTGTTTTACACTGCCTCCCCAGCAGACTGTAGCATAAAACAGAACACTTGCCACCACAGACTAATAAAACATCTGCAGCATCTTACTGCATATATATATATATATATATATATATATATATATATATATATATAAATATATATATATATATATATATATATACATATTGAAACATTAATTTAGTTAGTCCTACTTATAAATGTTTCATTATTACCACGTTTGCTTTTCTAAATGCTACTGGTTAAATACTACATACTACAACTTGAAAAAATCAATAAAATCGATACAAATGTTTAAAAGGATTTCCATACGAATGTAGATAGTTTCTTAAAGTTTAGCTTTTTGAACGACTGGCCCCTTAATAAGCCTCCATATCAGATTACATATACAGTGTTAGTTACCAGCTGATATAAAAGAAAACTAGCTTTATAATGCTGCACACCTTGTCCAAAAGCTTATATGTCTAAAACGATGTTTTAGTTAGTTTTTTTAGTTCACCCTTCTCATTATGGTTTTTGATTCAGGCTCATTTTGATCGGGACAGACATGTAAATCAAACATGCAGACTTTGTTCTAGAATCAGACAAATTAATCTTAATGTATCTGCGTATCTAGCCTTATCAATCTATCTATAACTACACTCCCCTGTGATGAAGCAGAGTTTTTTACTCTTTCTGCTATGATAATTTGAGTCTTCTGGGTGGTCTTTGGTGAAATGGTTAGAAACGTCTGTATTGTTATCAATAATGATGAGATTCACACATTCCAGACTCTAGTTAATCTATGCTTATGTTTTGCTTTCATTTTCACTAAAGCTCTTGACTTTGTCAGCAGAGCGAAATGTGTTAGATAAGAGACGTCACACCTGCCTATGCAATATTTAACTTGTTTCAAAGCATTACACGTTTGTGGTTCTTGATAGATGCAAAGTTGAAATAAACACTGGATTTGTAGTTATACAGCTGTAGAAATAAAATATTGAGGTTTTTTTTTGGACAAGTAACATCCTATCCCCTTGTGTTCTTGTGAGCCTTTAGTGACAATGGATATCTGTTTTCTAAAAGTAAATAAACATTTGTACCTGAAACAAAATGAAACATTCACTTGTACTGTTCTTAAGAAATCTTTATGTGTATGTGTTTATTTATATGAGATACTTTAAGCATGTACTTACCTTGTTAGGTCCACCTCAGATATTTTTAACAGTAAAATGTGACATTGTGGCTTAAGTACTTTACTGAAAATGAGACAAAAATATCCTGAATGCAATTGAAGATGTTACTGCATCAGATGTTTTATTAATTTTTGATTGCTCACTTTTTTACCATATCACCACATTTTTATTATTACTCTATATGCACAGATGAGGCTGAAATTAATAGCCCCCTAATGCAAATGTAATGTTTTAAATATTTCCCAAGTGGTGTTTAAACAGAAAAGGGAGTTTTTAATGCAGCTTTTCTAACATTCTTTTTTATTTTGGATGCTAACATGATTTAACTTTGACCACAAAAACAAAATTATTTCATGAAAACCACCAGGGTCTAAATTAAAAGCCCTCTGATGCTAATAGTCAGACGTGTCTCCTTTTTGCTGGATAACACCCCTTAGTCATCTGTTTTAATTTTCAACAACTCTCAAATGTGTCTCCTGAGGAATCCCAGCCCATTCTACTTTGGCAAATCTCTCAAGCCCCTCCAGATTTGATAGTCTTCTGGCATGGACCTTTGTCTTCAGTTTCCCCCACAGATTTTCAATGGGATTTAAGTCAGGGCTTTGTACAGGCCACTCAATAATGCGCACCTTGGTCTTTTGAAGGTAGTTCTTCACCAGGACTGACGTATGCGTTGGTCATCTTGTTGGAAGAGAAAGTGTCTACCCAGACCCAGATCTGCTGCTGACTGCTTGAAGTTTTCTTTCAAAATCTTCACCTGTTCTTCTTCTTTCATGATTCTTACCACCTTTACGAGATTCCCAGTTCCAGATGCACTGAAGCATCCCCACAGCATAATACTCTCACCACCATGTTTCACTGTGGAGACGGTGTTCTTTGGGTTGTACGCCTCTCCCTTCTTTCTCCAAACAAGCAATGACTCTATGGTCAAAGAGCTCTAGTTTGGTCTCGTCTGACCAAAAGACACACTTCCAGTATGCAGTCTTTCTCCAGGTTGTCCATAGCATACTTCAGTCTGGTTTGAAGGGATCTTGTCTGCAGAAGGTGAGTTTTTCTTGGTCTACAACCTCACAGTCTATTCCTGTGCAGGGCTCTAGTGATTTTCTTCTTTGAGACTACAATTCCTCACTTGGCTAAGTAATTCACTAGTGTCTAGACAGTTGTTCAGGGCGTGTTTCTAACGAGTTTTCTTTCAGGAGTCTTTAAAATCTTTCTCTTCCTACCTCTGTAAGGCTTGTTCTGTACTGTGCGACTCTCTTTTAATTTCTTCATGATACTTCTCACTTCAGTTCTTGACACCTGAAAACGCTGTAATAACTTTGTATGTTTTTCCACAAAAACCCTCATTGAAGTTTTTATACTTTGTAAACTGGAAGACAAGTTTAACTCAGTTTAACTTGAATTTACAAGCTTTGAGCATTAAAAAGTTAGGCCGCATCATTGCACAACAGTGGTTTGTGCTTTAGCTCAGCAAAAAGGTCAGTTCAAAGAGGGGAATCATTTAGATCCTAGTAGATTTTGTGAAATATGTTTGCACCTAATTCTCCAATTGGTTTGTGGAATGTTCATGTAAAATTGTATTTTATAGTATTAATTAACAATTATATTTTTAGTTTTTCTTTTATTTAAAAATGTGTATAATTTATTTTTGACATTGTTACCTTGGCGTATTTTTTTCCGATTTTTATATTCATATTTTAGAGAAAAAAAAGAGGCAGAGGAAGACAACAACTCGTGTCACGTGATCAAAGAACCCGGAAACACAGGGTTTGCTAACGAGATGTCTCGAAGGAGAGCGCTACAGGAGGAGTGCAGTGATGAAGTAAACAACGTGCTCATTGTCAGCGGTCTCCGTACTAATTAATACCACCTTAATACTTATTATAGTCGAAGTCAAGACCTGGAGCAGACTACAACAGCAGCGTTTGTTTACATTCATGGACAAAGAAAAGAGCAGCGACATTGTGAGTTGACAACCTCTCTACTTTGATATTAAGCTTCATGGTGGATCCTATAATTAGCTCACATTTCGGGACATTTAAGCGTTTTAACATCTTTAACCGAACTTGTTTCCCTTCTACCTACAATGCCTCGTTTTGTCTGCAGCATGGGCAGTGCTCCTGGATGGAGATGCATCATTTCATCAGTGACCTTGCTACATCTGGAAACAGCACCAAGAATCAGCCAGATGTGCTAAACGTAGCGTGGGGCGTGGTCGGTGACGGCGCTGATGGCGGCAGTGAGGCTGTGGGGTTCAGGAGTTCACTGGGACTTCAGCCCGCCCAGAGCAAGCCAGAGGCGGAGGCTGGGAGAGAGATCCAGACTACAACATCACAGAGTAAAGGAGAGGGCAGATCTGTTAGAAAAGGTTACAAACCGAGATAATGACATGATTCAGTTTTACAAAAGTTGTACTGATTGAAGAAGCATGAGAGCCAAGATACAGTACAGCATCACTGGGATTTCTACAGTGTGCACACCACCTCAGCCAGGTGTTTTGAATACAGAAATTTAACAGTAAAAGCTGACAATTTGACTTTATTTATCTAAACATTTGTAGGTTTTACACAGCCACAACAGCCTGGCACCTCTTCCTCATTCTGGCCACCAGCCTGGTCTCACACTTTTATTTAATTTAGCTTTTTTCCCCCCCAGCAATCAAGGATTCTTGGCAGGGTAGACCCAAAAGAGTCAGAAAAAGTAAATATACAATTTTAAAAAGCATACTCAAACAGGCTACTCTTCACTTTTGATTTTATCTATTCAAATGTGATATTTAAATACAACTCAGGACCTCATATTAACCATTGTGTAAAGCCTTATTGAATTAAATCAGGTCATTCTACACTCTCCAAGCTTGGTGGTACATGCTTGTCATTATACTGATGTCAAAGACTAAAACTCAGGAGATTTTAGCACTAATTTTATTTTACTTTAGTAAAGATTTAGCAAATATTTGTTTTTTCAAAGTTTAGTTTTTATTTGGTTTCCGTTGACCAAAATAGTTTTTACATTCGAGTTTTATTTAGTTGGTTTTAGTTAACTATTATAACCTTATTTAGGAACTGTAGGCTGTCTTCTACAGATTTGCAGTCCAGGTTTGCAGAGCTATGGCCGACGGCTCTCTGCCCAGACAATCTGGGAAAGAATGCATGGAGCCAATCTCCGGTCTTATAGGGCAGCCAGGAAGCCTGCCATGACTGCCCCCTCACCATTCGTGCTAGTGTCTGCAACGTGTGCACTGGGCTCTGAACATGTGGAGTAACATTATGTTCAGTGATGAGTCCAGATTCTGCCTATGACAGTTGGAACTGTAGGGACAAGGTGCGGGGAAGACATGGAGAACACTATACTGCATGCTGCACCGATAGAGTAACATCGTTTGGTGGAGGCAGTGTGATGTGTGGAGCGGCATCTCTCTCACTGGCCTTTTATTGTGGCCAGCCTAAGGCACACCTGTGCAATAATCATGCTGTCTAATCAGCATCTTGATATGCCACACCTGTGAGGTGGATGGATTATCTTGGCAAAGGAGAAGTGCTCACTAACAGATTTAGACAAATTTGTGAACAATATTTGAGAGAAATAGGCCTTTTGTGAACACAGAAAAAGTCTCAGATCCTTGAGTTTAGCACATGAAAAACAAACAAAATGGGAACAAAAACAAAATTGTTATGTTTATATTTGTGTTCAGTGTATATTGCTGGCACGAAATCTGAAATAGGCATGTAGTTTTCCACAAATAATACAGTTTAACATTTGTCGCCTCTGTGCTGTTTTCAATAGTATGGGATTTTGGTAGTTTGCAATTCCTCCCAAATGTTTTCATTATCATTGAAAACATTTGGGAAGTGGGGTTTTACATAATCATGTGATTGTTGTTTGAAACATGTGTCTTTCTCTCATAGATGTGCATTTTTCCTGCACCTGCCCCGGCTGCCCCTACTCCACTTCTCATTCATTTGAGACTTTAAAATCCAGACAACCTTCAACCTCCAGCAGCACCACTCCAAGAAGCCTCAGCATTCACTTAACAGACACTGAACCCAGCAGCACCACCGCATCTGAGCTAGAGACTAGACACAGGGAGGAGGCAGACAGAGGGACTCGGAGCCCGGCTACATCCTCGGACATCCCTCCCTCCGCAGCAGACTCCAGCTCCTTTACCCACCTCTCCATGTTTCCCTGCTTATGTTGCCATCGCAGCTTCCGAACCTGCACCCAAGGCTTAGATATCCAGTTTTCCCATCCCCACACCCACCATCATTTTCACCACCACCATTGCCCACTTACCTCTTGTTTACCTTGCCCTCAGCTCTCAAGCCCTTTCCCCTGCCTGCGATCCTTTCCTTCCTGCTCTCAGGTGTGCCACCACCAGCACAGACAAACACACTCTCAGCCACAGGAAGAAAGAGGCCATGCAGCCTCCACAGTGTTGTCGCCACATCCCTGTATGCACTGTTCTGCCTCTTTTTCCAGACCGTCACAGCTGCTGCAGCACCAGCGCTCTGAGCATGCTCACAAACCATCTGGCTTTCTCTGCACAGAGTGCGGCAGGGCCTTCAACTCGCACAGCAACCTCCGCATTCACCTCAATGTTCACACTGGAGCAAGACCCTACTCCTGCCCTGACTGTGGGAAGAGTTTCAGCCAGTCAGGGGCTCTGAAAATCCACAGGCGAATTCACACAGGTGAAAGGCCATATCCCTGTGGATTTTGTGGGAGAGGGTTTCCCCATCTAGCAGGGGTGCGTGCCCATCAGAGGACACACACAGGAGAGAAACCCTACCGCTGCAGCCACTGTGGGAAATGCTTTACCCAGTCTGGAGCTCTCAAAATCCATACCCGGATCCACACAGGAGAGAGGCCCTTTATCTGCAGTCTCTGTGGGAAGGGATTCTCCAACCGCTCTGGGATCCGCTTCCACTACCGAACAGTTCACGGCCTGACCCCTGAACAAGCTGGAGAAGCTGGTTATCAGGGACCAGCAGGCCATTTTGGGCATCCAAAGACTTTTCCTCAAACAAGCATTGGACTAAATCCTCCTAGCAGCCCTGGGAGAAACTCACATGCAGCTCCAACTTCTACAGATTCTGCTACCCATCTTAACCTGGCTCCTCTTGTTGGGAATGAGAGCAAATCTCAGTCAGAGGGACTAAACCGGGATAGTAACAGAGAGGTACTTCTGTATACATGTGAAGACTGTGGGCTGCATTTTAAGGATGCCCTGTCCAGGAACAGACACCAGGCTGTGATGCACTACTCCACTGAGGGGAGAGAAGAAGAGGAGGGACGGAGGAAGGAGTTAAGCACAAATGAGAGAGTCTGTGATAATAGAGGGCAGTAAAAATGGAATAAAACAGTAACTGTTTAAAAGCATTTAACATGTTTTAGAGGACTAGTGTAAAAACATGGAAATCTGTAGTTAGGTGTTGCTACTTTAGATTTGAAAAATCTTTGAAATTGCACTTTTTTAAGTTATTCTATCAATTTTTTTTAAACAAATCCTCACTGCCAGTCTTACAATAACATCTTACAGCAGCAGTCACACACCAGCCCAACTCCTAAAATATATTTTTTAAAAAGCTGTTTTTATTGTGCCTTATTCAGCAGTAAACAACATGAACAAACGTGTCATCATGAAGGATTGTTAGAGAATGCACTTTTTGAAGATCTTTTAGTAACACTTTCAGATGTATCAAAATGCCTTGAAATAAGAGAAATTACAATTTCTTGTTTTAATACATTTTCTCTCTTATAATCCCATTTTTCATATTATGTTTTTAGTATTTTATGCATTAAGACCTTTTATTTCCCAAACAAAATCCATCAATACCTAATGTAGGGACAGTATAAAGGCAAAATCCGAGAACAATAAGGCAACATACAGGAATTCTTTTTCAAGTTAAGTTTAAAGAGTGAACTGCTCAAGGAGACCCTAATCTGTCCTTCTCAGGTGGCATCAATATGTGGACTGCTCTAGCGGTTGGCGAGTGTCTGCTGTGGGCTGAATCCCAGGAGCATTTGTTTATGTGTGTTAAAATGCCTGTTGTGCCTTTTTTATTTTAAAATAATGTTTGTTTTACTTAAAAGGATGGAAATCTCCATGTCTGCCATTTAAAAAAAAGGCTCATCCTCTTAGGAATGACAGCCAGCAGACATTACTGTTAGAGGCTCAAGAGAAGCTCAAGAGAGCCACCTAGTGGCCAAGCACAATCACTGCATCAATTATAACCACTTAGTTACAATGTGCCATTTCTAGTGCTTTGTAAATGTTTGTTAATATGTTGAAATGAAACATTATGAATAGAATGTTTGTGAAGACCAGGAACATGTTCAGTAGTTCATTTGTATTTTCCTATTAAGTAGGTCAAAGCATACATTACTGTATGTGTTTTCTGAAAGTGCAGCTTGTGATAAAACAGTTCATTAATAAACAGTTTCTCTGACACAGGACTGAACCTGCTTTTCCTTTGTGCATCACAGGATATTTCCTATGTACAACAACATATTTGAATCCATATGGCTCTCAGATCAGCGTACTATACATGCATAGTGATTCACTGTGACTTGTAGCCTTTTGGCTCACCACTTGGGTGCAGCTCTGTCAGCATCAGCGTACTCTGGACAACACTGCCCAGCTTTGTGTCCTGCTGAGATCATTCTCTGGTCCAGAGACATTTTTATGTCAGACGAGTCTTTTCTCTTGACTGAGCTGTTTACAAAGGCTCCTCATATGTGTGCCTCTGTAGTAATGTTTCACGTGACTTGGGCTCAGCATACACCACGCTGACCGGCCGTGGGCCAGTAGCATGAAGAGCAGGCGTGCAGTATCCATTGGACAGCATCCTGTGTGAGGGGCAGTCGTACTGGCAGTGGCTGGGTGTCACCCTGGTGCCAGTGCTGGGTGCTGGTACATGAGGTCCGTGTGAGTCAGAGGGCTGCTCGCTGAACGGGGTGGCGTACTCAGGTTCTGGGGGAAGAGGCTCGGCATACTCTGGCAGGATTCCAGGAGTGTCATAATGGCTGAAGGCGAAGGGGGTGGTGTAACCCTCGTCTGAGGACGGTCTAAATGTTGATCCGACTTTATGTGCAACGGCAGGCTCGGCGTAATCTGGAGGATGAGTTAAAGAAATGAGTCAAAGCCAATATGATGACATTTCTTCAACATGAAACAACTGTTGTCACAGGTTCATCTTAAATTCTCAGACTAATATTAATCTTTTTTGTGTTGGTGTCAATTCTGTAGGCACTGCCAGCTCTGAGCTGTTCCCAGGCAACCAACACAGACTCCAAGAAGTTACCATTAGTCTATTATAAAAAAAATAGTATCATTAGGTCCTTTTGTCAGTCACAGTGCATAGTTGTCAATTAAGTAGGACCGAAGAAACTGAAAACTAACTAGTGCAGTTTTGTGTCTTCAAGTCTCCAGCAAATTTGTCAGATGAAGAGGAGTCATTTTATGAGTTTAAAGCTTCTTTGAGGAGGTTTTCAATGGTTATGAAACACACTGAAACTAATTACTTAATACTAGTGTCTTCTTAAGATATATCAGAGCAAAAAAGACCACCAGGAAGAAGACTGATCTTTTCTATAGTCACTCTTCAAGCTTGTATCAACTACCATGGAGTAGGTGTCAAGCATCTAAGAAAAACGTGGAAAAGCAAAGATACCAAAGTGTGTGACACATCTGACTAGTAGAGTGAGATTTTAAAAGGTATCAAAGTTGATGAATCAATTTAGCCAAAATTAAGACATTTAAAACGATCAAAAAGTCTTCAATTCAAGCATATGAGATCTTAAATTTTGTTTTTAATTTTCAAATTAAAGAGGTTACAGTCTGCATAGACTGACAGCTGATCAGCTGCAACAGTAAATTGGTCACTGACACATTAATGTTTTAAAATCAGAAAATTAAAAAATAAGTTGTACTGTGAGTATGCTGAAATGGACATTAATAGCTTGTATTATTCTTCCTTAAACCTAGATGTACTCTGTTCTAGTTTTTAGCTTTAACTGCACTGCAAAATTTGTAAATGAGTACTTCTAGATTGTGACATAACTACTTTAAGGCCACTTAGGGTGCACTCACACTAGGCCATCCGTACCATGCCATAATCTAACCATGCTGAAGCCTATATGACCCCCTCCCCTGTCCCCCCTTTGGCCCGCACTCACACTGCTAAACGCATCCAGGCCTGAGCACCGATATGTCACACGCTGACATCATCACACGAACCATCCACTCTTGATGAATTTATATGTTGATGACTCATACATAAGTATTGTTTTTTAGGCTGTAAAACATCAACAGATTTATACGATATCTGATCTGACACCGGAGTTATTTCACCTGACCTGGGATCAGTGGGCCATGTTAACTATACAGAGCCCAGGGAGGAGAGAGAGAGAAAGCGGTTCATAGCGGTTCATAATCTGGAGCCTGCTCAGAATTCCGAGCACTTCTACAGAATGAAACCCAGACTTTGTAACTCGTATAAGCCCCTACAGTCATTCCTCTGCATGTTCGTATACTGTCTGAACCCCCCTGGCATTCCTTTATGCACCATGAACTGTGCAATCTCTCTGCGTATACTTGGATCCCTTTCAGTGCTGCACCAAACAAGCTCTCCTGTCACAGGACAGCCTGTGTCCAGAGAAGGATTAAATGTTCAGTTTAAAAAAATTTTTTTAACTGTGACAAGAGCAATATAAACTACCTGACGAGAGCTGGAAGTGAAAATGCCACAGGACTGATAAACTATGTTCCATTGAAACGTCAGCGATCAATACCACAGTTTCACTTTTTGATGACTCAAAATAGGATTAAAGGTAAGTTAATTCAGTGGATGATAGTATGGTATAATTTTAAAATAAGAGAGGTTAAATCAGCCGTGAGATTAACCCCAGCACACACTTGTCCGCGTATTTGGCATACTCCTTTACACACAGAGGATGAAAGGTGTTTGTTATCCTCTGAACTGCTGATTGTATTGTTGGGATCCATTACGAGGTTGTAGTGGAGCTGTGCAAAGTTAAATTCTTCGGCTCAGATAAAATCTTTGTAACTTGTTGAAATACAATGAGACAAAATATATAAATCTCTCTGTCTTTCAAGAAAAAAAACCCCTGCTGTCTCTAGCATGCAGCTGCTGCCTGGTGTGCTCTCTGTACTCTGAAGCGAGTCCTTTTGTTGTTACTTTGTGTTACGTCACATTCCCGTGCTTGATTTGCATCCGTGCCGTGCCTAGGCCCACCTCGCCGGACTTTAGGCTGAAATGGGCCCAGGCCTGGTACAAACGGCCTAGTGTGAGTGCGCCCTTAAGTAAAAAGACATTATATGCGGATTCTTTATGGTATCAGACCCCGTTTTTTTTCCTCACAGAAGAATCTCAAATGCTCCAAGGAAGCCTCTTATGCACACTATAAAAAGAAACAAATACTATGGGCATTTTCTTTTCCTTGTTGTCACATTTTGTCTTAATATCAGCACAGAACCTACTGTACATGTACTGTTGTTAATATAACAGATTAAATGCAATAACATTTTAAAATGTATAAAGAAGGTCTTGAAAAAGGTCTTAGAAAGTATTAAATTTATTGTCAGATTTTATAACATGGATAGCTTACCTAAGCATGTCAAAGACAAAATAAGGAGAGTGACACAAAGTACTGATTTGTCCAAAGGGGGCATTGAAATCAATGCAAAAAAAAAAGTTTTTCACATGAACATTTCATATATTCGTACTAAGTACTCCACTATGTGATGATACTGAATGGTTATTAAAATCAGCTATTAAACAGTTGAATCTTTTACTGCAGGGAAGAACTTTATAGATATGTTTTTGCATCTTGCACTGTAATATCTTAAAACCACCTAGTCTAAAATTCTACTCGTAGGCAATTTCATACCTTGTCAATAAAAGCCTCTAACTGACCACATGACCACCAACACTGTCTCCTCTAAAAACAGGGACAGGGCAGCACTTGGATCCATCCAGGACAAGCTCCTCACCTCTACAGAAGAGGCCTAGACCTTCCCCAGGAGCCCACAGGGAGTCTCAGAAGCAGAGCTATTTTAATTAGACAGGCTTAAGTGAGGGCTTTGATTGTCTTAGCTTTGACCCTCTGTCCTGTTTATCACTGGACTTCTCAGTGAAGGGCCCCGTAAGTGGGGGAGGGGATGGGGGAGGCAGAGAGGGGGAGAAACTGGTGGGGAGAGAGTAGGCTGAGTGCCCTTTATCCAGCTCCAATTAAAGGGTCCCTTTCAGAGAGGCTCTGTGGACCAAAGAAAGGAATGTTTATGCTGTGGCTGGGTGATGGGCTGAGCCGGGGGGAAAGAATGGAGTGCCCGTGGAGAGAGCTGTTTGCCTGTCAGGCCTGGCAGGAGCTTCTCAAACTGACCACTGAAGCCAGAGACTGTTAGAGCGGGAAACATGGAGGAGGGAATGAAGGGCTCACTTCTTTAGATCACCAGGAAAGTCTGAATGAGCGATGAAAAAGAGAGCAAACAGGCAGTGGCCAAGTATGAATCCTCACCGTTAAGAGGAGGGCTCGGAAGAGCATCATGGACATTTCTCTCCAGTGGGTAGGAGATAAGCTCTGACTGAGAGCAGAGGAGACTCTTTGCCTGGAAACTTTGACAACCTATTTGACACAAAAGCACACACGTTTAGAGGATTTGACAAATGAAAAATAGTAAAAACGGTTGCAGAACACTTATCTTACTTGTAGGTAGAGAGTACTTCAACTGTGATTCTTTTTTCCTGCATAGAGAGGGAGGTGGACAAAAGCATTAATAAGTTAGCAGAAACAGTCTCTCAAGTGTGCTTTGACTAAACAATAAAACAAGAGCTGTAAAAAAAGTTCCTATTTCAATACAGCCACAAATTTCTTAAAAAGGTCGAGGTGCTGTAAAAAAGTAGCAGTTTCAGTCAGGGTTTCCTTTAAGTTTGCCTGTTAGAAGTGGTGCCCTGGTATGGACTGGAGTGGCATGGGGATTTTTTTTTACTGTAACTAAAAAATAGTTGTATTCACGTGTTTGAAGTTCTTTTCAATAGTTCATTTACTGTATCAGATTAAAATTAAAGCCTGTCATAACATATTTCAGCTAAATTAATGTTAAAATTAGATGCATTTAGTGATAACAGTATAGGTAAAAAAATGATAACCCTCTGTGTGTGGTGCACACAAACTACATGCCACCCCTGCATTAGTCTGGGCCCTAGATGAGCATCCCAGTCACAAGGTCCGGATGCACCGCTGCTCAGTCGCACTGCAAGAACACCATGTTACTTTGAGGAACAAGAAGGACAAGGACTCAACTGTGGCAAGCACAAATAAACACATCAAATGTTGGTGGGTGAATAAAAGCTGCCTCAGTATTGTAAATGTTTCAGAACAATGTCTTTAAAATACACCAAAAGAAAAACTGGATGAGGAGAGAAAACAGTTGGAACTTCTTTATATAAGAGGCACAGACAAAGTTCATATCCTGGTGCTGCCTCAGAGTGGCAGGCCAGGATATGAACTACCCAAAATGAATGGTAGGGAAAAACACTGAGTTATAACACTCAGTGGGCTCATGCCCATTTCTAACTTTTATCTCTACCCCCCAGTCAGACTCCCCCCCTGCCCTTGAAGCAGAGTTACAAGGGGTAGTGGTAAAATCCTCCCCCATGAAATAAGATGACCCTTCAAGTTCCTGATATGTCATCAGTAGTCATCAACAGCGTTACAGAAATTGGCATGATGACAATTAAGGCAGCCCATGGTGGGGAATAAAGAGGAGAGCGGTCTGGGACCCAGCCAGGGGGGTTCATGGAGGTCAGGAAAATCATGGTTTATTGTAAAGTTAACCTGTGATAATTATGTTTTATATTTAACCTGAATAATAACTACTCTTATCAAAGGAATTTTATGTATTATTCTATCAATCTATTTATGGTGTAATATAGTACAGCCTTTTTCAAAATGATTTTCATAAAACAGAACTACCTTGTTTTGGTTGGTGTATGGGCACATTAAATTAAACCATTTGAAAAGTAATTTTAGACTTCAGCTAAGCATGATGTGCACAAAGTCAGGGTGCCGGAGCATAAAATAGAAGGAATTTAAGTGTTTAAAGGGAAATTGAATATATCAATTACAAAGAGGGAAAAATGCACAAAATTCGCAAAAACTGGTTAGTGGCAAGTGGCAAAAATGGGCAACAGTAGCAACACTGACTAAGCAAGGCAAAATGGGCAGAAAAAAATGTGAAAAGCTGTTACAAGGTGGCAAAAAAAGTGGCAAGAATGGGTTAAAAGAGACAAAATGAGATAGCAGCAAAAATATCTGAGCAAAGGAAAAAAAGGGTGGGAAGAAATGATGAAAAGCAGTTAAAAAAGGCAAAAAGGGTTTAAAGTGGCAAAAATATGCAAAAAGCTGCAAAAATTGTTTAAAAGTGGCAAAAATGAGTGGAAACAGTAATGGAAAAGGAGTCTAAAAGTGGCATGAACATCAGAACCTAATAATAGCTTGACACACTTTTCAGCTCTAAAATGAAGTTACTGTTAGCCAGATGTTCACACCAGTGCTACTGATTCAATGCATATGCATTGATTTTATCAGTAAATCACAACTGGGGAGGGCCCATTTGCATTTCTTTCAGGGGCCCAGCCAATTCTGAGGAGAGGCCTGACAACAATACTTGACATTTCTACAACAATATTGATAAAAACTTTTTTTTTCTGATTTTCAAATCTCACCCATGAGTCAAAAGGTTCTGGGACAGGAAAAAAAAAATCTCAGTTGGAATGGAGATGTAGTCCAACACTTCACTAGATGTGAACATACAAAATACAGGGGTAGGGCTTATTGGAAGGGGTGAGTTGTATATTGGGATTGAGCCTTGATGTGATGTCTTATGGCTATTTACAATCAAATGGGCAGTTTCATGTTTTGTGAACTATCACACTCTGTTTTCATTTCCATTTTACACAATACTTAAACTGCTTAAAAATTCAAATACTCAAAATAAATTAAGTAACTAAATTCTTTGCATTAGGGATATATGCATGCAGGTACATGGAGTTAAAGAATCTACTTGTAATGTAATACCTTCGTTTCCACCAGACTCCAGCCAACAAACAACTGCCACACATTATCAGGGCCAGGACAACTCCCACTGCCACTATGACAGGCTGACTGGAGCCTGCAGGACAGAAAGTGTAGGAGTGAGCAAACAGCTCTATAAGTGTCAGGAAGGAATGCAGTTAATAGCTTTCTAAACAAAGATGAACCAATCAGCCGCACTATTATGACCACCTACAGAATCAAACCAATCCAACACTAAAGTTCTTCAATAAATTCTACTTTAATGAAGCTTTTACATTTACAGCTTCTGCTGACATGATCAGAAAGGTGGTCCTTCTACTTTGAAACTGCTGCCCATTTTAACCTCTTAAATAAATACAAAGAAGAAATGTTACCTTTCTGACCATGACAACAAAAACTGAAAACATAGCTACTGTGTTAAAGTAGAATCTATGGCTGATTGGTGTATATCTTGTTTTTTTAATGATTTAGCTGGTGTTTTTGCATTAATTGTCATTGTCTGAATGTAAAATGAGAAAAATTTAGAAGGTACACACTCAGTCTGGTCTCCACTAACACTGGGCCATCGGTGGGGGTGGGAGTGGGACTGGTGTGTGGTGTATCCATGTTCACTTTGATGGATGGGGATTCTGTTTGATCATCACAATATCATGAACACACACTAAATTTCCCAAAGCCACTAAGAAACTCTCACTTGTTTTATAATAGCATAAGAAAGCAGGACTACCCACCAGCTGCTGCCCGTGACCTTGGGGTGACCTTTGAGATGGGACAGCCCAGGACTTGGACCTGAGATGAGGCCCGGCTGTGCCAGCTCAGTGGATGTAAACGGACAAACCGGGCCACCACTGGAGGAAAAAGACTGTTGAGAACCCTGAGGTGGCCATCAGTGTAGGACTGAAAGACCTGAGGACAAAAACATTCAGGTTATTTATTCACAGAGAACATCAGGAAGTAGACAGTGTTCACTCAGTGTGCACACATCAGCTGTGTTTGACTGAATAAGAACCACCAAACTAAGATCAGTGAATGCAGAACAATGTGTACCTTTTTTTCTTTGCTGAAAGCGCCTTTGTACAGCTTCCAATTTTTTCTGTCCTTGCTGAAAAGAAGTATGAAGGACTCGATGTAGTACTCGTTTGATCCTGTTGTTATTATTCCTGAAACAAAAGAACATTCTGTTTTTAGTTTAGAATGAAACATGAGGTGGTAGTTTCACATTTTTATGTATACTGATATGGACCTATGAGTCTGGAATAAAGTGTAAAGTATAAAGTACATTTACAGAAATAAAAGTCTAAATAATGTAAAAAAACACAAACCTTTTATGCAAAAAAATTTCATTATTCAATTTAAATGCCTGTTCAAAAGACATTACGTTAGCATTTAAGCTAGCAGTAATATGATTTTAATTGGATAAAAATGGATAAAGAAGACATTCAATAGCGGGTTTACTGGTGAGGGTATAATCATTCAAGTCCAGAAAAGTCACGAGTTCCAGGCTCGCTTAAAATGCTGTGGCAAGGGATTCAAAGGCATCAGTAGCATCCATGGGAAAGCAAAACGGCTAGCTTCATGATGAAAAACAAGTAAGAGGGAGTGATTTATGGTTAAAAAGTTATTTAACTTTTGATAAACTGTGTCATTTCTTCTCGTGTACAACAGCGCTGGTCTGGAAGGCATTTCAACCATCTCATTCAGAGAAAAAATGTCACACAGCCACCATTCTCTGCTGCTGCAGTGGGTCCTTTGATTCATCTTCATTGCTCATAAAAGCAGGCTTGTGCATGCAGTGTTTTCCGGCAGCGAAGAAAAATTGATTTACCATGGCTAAATGAAGCAAAATATAAAATTAAACCAAACGGTATCAGATCAGTGCATAAACTCCTGTACTCGCCGATACCAATACCTGTATTTTAAGCAGTATCAGATGTGTTTCTGATACCGGTATCGGAATCAGAACGACTCTACAATGGATATATGAAACAGCCAGGTTTGTCAGATTTGCTGTTCCCTGGCGACAGGGCTTTATGTTTTTCCCTTTTAGGGTCCTTCAACTCTCACCCCAAAAAGCGAGATCACATTACACCGATATTAAAGTCTCTGCATTGGCTACCTGTCTCTTTTAGAATAGATTTTAAGGTTCTTTTATTGGTTTTTAAAGCTCTTAATGGTCTTCCACCTTCTCGTTTATCAGATTTGCTTTTACCCTATGAGTCAGTAGAGCCCTCAGGTCTTCAGGAAGTTCTCTGTTAACAGTTCCCAAAGTTAGAACAAAAACCTACAGTGAGGCATCTTTTTATTACTACGGCCCCCGTCTATGGAACAGCTTACCTGAAGAACTGAGAGCTGTGCCTGATGTTAATGTTTTTAAAGGCAAACTCAAGACCTACCTTTTACTTGAATTTAATATGCCCATCTTAATTTGTTTTAGTAATTTAGGTTTTATCTTTTTTTGTTTAATTTCAGAATTATCTTTTAGTAGTTTATCCTTTTGTCTTACTGTCTTTTCCTAAGTTCTTGTTAAGTGTTTTATTTCCCTGTTTGAACATATTGCCGTTACCTTTTAGTGTTTTTATTCTCACAACAGGACTCTTTCGTTATTTTACACTTTAACCTAACCTCCAGTGTTTACTTATTTTAAACCTTCAAGATGGCGTTTCCTCGGTGCGTACTGGGTACATATATTTTCCTGTTTCCATAGTGGGCTTGGGTCATACCCCCTTTTATCTTCTTTTAACCTGTCTGTGTGTAAAGCACTTTGTGCTACATTTTCTTGTATGAAAAGTGCTATATAAAAAAAGTTTGATTGATTGATTGATTGAAAAACTAATCACTCTGCCAGAACACATAATTCAGTCAGGGATTTCAACAGGCACCCCAGATAGTTGTGGTCAGCCATATACTCAGTTTTTACTTATCCTTGTTTTTTCTTTGACAAATATACAAACCAATTTTACATATATCTTTTAAATTACCATTATGGTAAATGACATTCTGAAAAAGAAAACATGTTTGATTCAATGATCTTTTTATAATTTACCAGTAATTGTGCTTCTATCACTCAGCTCCAGCTCCACCCATGGCTCAGCATCATTACTGTCTGCTGCCCAGGGTAGGAGCTCATGACTTGAACCCGTGTTTCTGGACGACCACTGCATTGCGTGCTCTTGATTCTTCTTATCACGGAAAGATGACGCATTTAAACCAGAAACAGTCAGGATGTTCTTGCATTCTGTTTGTGAACCAGTGGAAAGGCAGACAAATATATTTAGACAAAACAAGTTTTGTACAATATATAACATTAATACAGACTTTCCTGCTAAAAGTTTATGTTCATGTTGAAGAAGTGCATTCACCACAAAGCTGATTTTTACAAGAGTGCTTATAAGAAATGAACAGTAGGATTGAGAATAATGTGATTCTTGTGGCAAATTTGTTGAAACATTCAACAAAATGGGTCAGCTGTTTGAAAAATTCAAACATATAGTGATAAATATATCATGTCATGCCTCATACCTTGACTAAAGAGCAGCTTCTTCTCAGATATTGATCCCCTGTTGAAAGAGGACAGATAAAAAAGTCAGTATACGAACATAAAATTAATCACAAGCCTGTTTTGGCATTGACTTGATCTCATTATGAATTAACAAACACAACAAAAAAGCAGACAAACATTTTTGAAAGGACTCCATTGGCAAAGGTGGATTCATAGAGTCTAAGACTTTTCTCTCGATTCACTGTGACATGACCTCCCAGACTATCAGACACAGCTCCAGCATGGACGGCAGCTTTGCACAGGACTGAGGTCTGCAGCAGAGGGGAAATACAGAGTGCTGTCAGAGTTCAAAGGAAGAAAAACGTTGGAGGAAAGTTCAGACAGAGAAAATGTGATTTACTTACATCTCTGTAACCCTGCTCAGAGTTCCCCCAAACATCTCCTGTGACATCCTTACATCCAGCAGGGCAATAAACACTGAGAAAAGGCAGAAAAACATGTAACAAACACTCACTGCTTTACTGAAACTATTATCATTATTAGAAATGCACAGATTAACCACTTACCTAAAATGCTGCCAGCTAAAATGAGATCCTCGTTGTAAACAAGAAATAAGATCTGTCACAGAAAAAACAACAACACAGAATTATTTTCGTCTGGAGTGGTTCTTCTCAAGCTTATATAATGCCTTCATCAAACAACACACAATCAGACTGTGTGTGACAGTCTAACATGTTCTATGTGCTATATTCAGGGATGAGTGGTCGTCACTGTCTGTGTGACTGAGCCCTTTGTTTCTGTGACTTTGTCACAGTTCACGAATACAGCAAATGGTCCTTGTGTGATCACGGTTAACAGACAGTGGTTTGTATGTCTGGATATGGGCTCAGCTCCAGACAGCCAGACATTGCCAGATTTCATAAACAACTAGAAAAAAACAGGAAACTATGATACATGCTGTACAGGACAGATTACTTCATCCAGAGAAAAGGAAGCTTTCTAAATATAGAGCAACTTTCAGACAAAACAAGCCCAAGTAGTTATTAAAATGACACAAGAGGAACCTGAACCTTTAGGTATTTTGGTCCTTTAAGTATACCATCGAGAAATATTAGGTTTCAATCCCTAAACAAATGTATGTATACACATTCCACTCTGCAATATCAGTGACTAAAAGAGTTAAAAAATATTTACAAACTTAACAGCCTTGAGGTTGCAGTAAATGTGTACATGTAAACATTGAATAGTATTGCGCTTGCAGTGGGTCATTCACTGATGAAGAAGAGGAAGCAAAGGAGGAGGATGGTGTTGGGGGGGGTGAGAAAAAGAAATTCAGCCACTCCAAGTGACAGACTGAAGCCTGAGGCCTCACTCCATTCAGCCTCAGTGAAGGAGTCTGTCTCCGGCTCTCTGAGCAAACATGCCACAGCAGAGACAGCGATGGAGGATGAATGCCAATAAGATGTGACTCACACGCATAAACACTCACATACATGGGAAACTTTCAGACAGTCGAGTGTTTAAATTACTCCAGTGCAAACTTGTCAAAGAGTTGCATTTAAAGGCTCAATTCAAACTCCAAATATGCAAACCAAGCAGCTTTGGCTTTGTTTTAAAGTGAATACCGATATGACCAAAGACAACGTCATTATCAGTCTTTACAGTGGACTCAGTCTTGTAGTCGGGGTGTGTGATAGGTCAATCTTAGATCCTGAAGAAATGTATCAACTATCTGCTAAAGCACAGAAATTCTGCGGGAACTGCTCTGTGGTTTTCTAAACTGCCAGGGAACAAAAAAAAACCATTTATTTACAGAATCAGCACGAAGTTTGAAAACTTTTTTTGACGATTCTCAACAGACAGCTTCCTAAATGGTCTTCTAAGAGCAAGTGAGGTTTTTTTTCATTATAGGAAGAAATTAAGGTTACATAGAAGGAGAACAAAGAATTGTCTGCATAGATGCTGCTAAGCACATCAGATCCTGTCATCCATGTCATATGTTTATGTTTATACATAGACACACATTTTTTTCTTTTTTTAAAATTGAATTTCTACATTCTTTTTGCCATGATCTAGAGTTGGTACTTTTTTCTGCTTTTATTTTAATGTGAATTGCTTTAGCAATTAAACCATCTGATTTCCATGCCAATAAAGCTATTTGAATTTAACTGAATTGACTAAGAGGTGAGTGTGGCAGAGACAGATCTAATCCTGTTGTTAAAGTTATAGCCAATATTATTCTGCTCATACAGTGTTTTGCCGAGTTATCAACAAGCCTCTTCACCTCTTCACATGAGGTTTAAATGTTGAAAACATATTCATGAATGAAACTTTACACTGGAGTCTTTTCTTGTGGAGGGAGGCAATGATGTCTAGGATGCTGATCATTATTGAAATGTTTTAGACAGTGTAATCACTGATTTCTCTGAGCAGCATGTATTCACATACATGCTACTCAAAGTGATCTAAGCCTGCAGCTCTCTCTCTCTGCTTCCATTCTAAGTGAGCAGCAATCTTTAAGGGGTCTTAAGCTGTCATACACATTTACATATGAACAGAGGCTACATGTATAAAACCACAGCGGTATGAGGTTGCTAATGGTCCACATGTTTTAAAATGAACATCGCTGTGTAAAAACACAAAAGAGGACACACAGGTAAATTAGAATTTCAAAGAGAAACAAACGCACAAATTAGTTCCAGGAAAAAGATCAGAATACAAGTAAATAAACGTTTGGTGCTCTCTGGGATAAGTCCTCAAGGTTCCGTTACCTGATGGTGGAAACTATGAAATGGCATATATTTAAATATTACATGCACTGACTTGCAAAGTTGCAAAATAGACTTGATTATTAATAACCTTTTAAACCTACGGATTGCCGGCGCTCCCATTTGCATATCTATTTTCAATCGTGGGTAGAATTGTAACCAAATGAGATGGAGCAATAATTCTTTTTGCATATAAAACCAGAGGAGTAACATCTAACAGAGTACTGTTTGCTTCTAGAAATATCCTTCCTTCTTTTGCGTAAATATAGTACAAAGCACACACATCAAAAAAGAATATAATATAATAACTTTTTTTTTTTTTTTACCTTTGAGCAATTTAATTTGTTACTAGAGACTTATCACATAAAACATTAAAATTTAGGTTCTAAGAGTGGTATTCAAAACTTTATTACAGACTCTAGGTCCAGAGAATAAAAAAACAATACAAAACAACACATTAAAAGGACAGAACAACACATGCATGTTACCGTAACGGCACAATAAGTCAATGGATCAGATCAAATATAAGAAATGATATTGATGTATGGCCAATTCAAATACTCCAAAAAATGACCCTACAGCATGTAAAAATGTAAAGATATGCTCTGACGGACTCATTCTATGGTAGGTCACAAAGGGTTAAACAGTATTTGTGCATTTAAAGAAATATATGGGAAATATGTCTGGGTTTTTTTTTCAGTAACTGACAAATTGGCCTTAAATATCAGAATGATAAAGAATTGTGATAAAATCGAAACTGTGATCTGTACATAAAAAAATGTGCAAATTTTTTCTTTATCACCCACCCTTATCTTATAGTTAGGTATGGTATTATGCTGCTTCTTTTACAGTAGTGTTTGCTCTGTTGCTTGTGTATTTATTGTTTATTGTATGTTGTTTCAGGCCCATCTGAGGACAACAACTGTAAATTAGCTTAGGCTGTAAGTGCCTTGTGGTGTGTGGTATGGGTTTAGGTGCTTCATACTTTGGAATTTCCCCTTGTGGGACTAATAAAGGAATATCTTATCTTATCTTATCTTACTTGTTTCTATATATGTAAACAATAAATAATCATGTTTTAGCACATGAGCATGTCACAAAAGACACCATACCTGGATACTGATCTGTGGCGTATGACAGTAGAAACCCTCGTCCTGAGAGGTGTGAACCTGATCTGAAGGTAATCGTCACTTCATTGCTTGTGAGTGTCACATTCTTCTGTGATGAACTGAGTCTCCCACACACTGGACCTGTAAACACATAGACCCACAATTTATGTCATTAAAAACAAACACATGCTGCTTTCTGAAACATAATGTAAAAAACAACCTGCATAAGCAACAAGTCACATTCTTAAACCTTTACTCTGTTAATGAAATATGTGTTACTGAAAACACATGTCCACCCACTCTGACTCAAGATAGGTTTAATACTACATGTATGCTTGTAAAGGCGACACTCCCTGGAATTAATACATCGGATACATGCTGCACTGTTGAGTGTCTCCTTCAACTTTTTGTATTTGTTTCTGCTCCCTAATCCTCTACTGCGATACAAAAATACTTTACTATCTCCTAACATGTGCATTAATATAGATAAAACCCTTCTTTAAAGAATGTATACAGTTTTTGAACAATGATGCATATTGCTGGAAAAATGGAAGGGGGGATACAGAAATAAGGACAAAGAATGGTTCCAAAAATGCTTCATTTGCTGCAGATGCCATTCACCACAAACCTTAATCCCTTTACATGTTCATGCACTGCTATGTCTGTAAAATTTTCTCAATCATGGTCCAAATAATTTTCAAAAATCCTTTATGAGCATATATAAACAGATGTACATGACTGAAACCAGTGTAGCCTCACTAGTTTGTTCTTATGTTTGTGCCCATAACAACATATGTATAACAGCAAAGCAGTACAGACTATCATATGGAAAATATGCATGTAAGAACAGCACCCCATCAGAGACAACCAAATAAAATGTATGAGCCAGGTTTTGTGGAATCTGATAATGAACATAAAGACAGCCAAACAGAATATTGCTACTGCCTGAATTTCACAACCCTTTTTGTGATGCAATGTCAGAATTGTATGCCCTTGAGGCACAACTTGATACACCTGGTTGGAAGTGATGCACATGTTTCTTGCATAAATGGATCTGCCTGTTCAATCTGTCAAAGGAACAGCATGCATAGTGTGTATTCAATCATGGCTGAAGAACGTCACTAATGAAATAGGGCAAGACAACGACATGAGTGGTGTTTCAGAGGAGAAACAACACAAAAAAAGGGCCATTAGAGCACTCTAGTAAACTTATGTAAAGGATCTGCTTACCCAGACTCTGTTCTCCATTCTTGTCTGTCATCACAAGAGAGCCGTTTCTGCAGCCTGGACTGCTCTCGATGTCAAAATCTCCAAATAACAGTCGCAGCATTCGCCCCTCTGGCACACGGAGCCTCCACCTACACCAGCTGTTGCTGGGATAGGTGCCGGGGTAGTTCTGAGAAGCCAGTGAACCAGACTCTGAGCCCAGCACTGTGTGTCCACAGCCATTACCTGAAACAACACAAGGATGACAGGGTAGCTGTGATGGGAAAAGTCAACAGTTTACAAAGTAAATCACTGGATAAATTTTATTTAATTATTTTTATTTAACCTTTATTTAACCAGGATTTTTCCCATTAAGATACAAAAATCTCTTTTACAAGGGAGTCCTGGCCAAGACAGCAGCATAAGTTTCACTTTCACTTCACTTTCAGCAGAAAAACATATGCACACACTGGTCAAATGTTTCCAAATTCTAGTTTTTAAATCTCCTAAACTAACACAGCGCTCAAGTTTACGATGACCCTGTAACTCTGGCAAAGACAAGCAAAAACATTGAAAGCTCTTTGACCAAAGGCAGAGCGAGTGTGAGGAATCTCATACATGATGAATTCATGAGAACAAAGATTAAAGCTACTGACAGCTTTTGGAGTCAGTAAAGTACAAAGATAAGAAGGTAATTCATGTAAAATAGCCTTATAAAGAAAAATATACCAATGTTCCATCCTTCTGTTGTATAAGGATGACCAACCAAGTTTCTCATACAAAACACAGTGATGGACTGAAAACCCAAATCAGTGATAAATGGCAAGGCAGCATGGTAGACTGAGTCCAATATTTTCACAGAGGATGAGGTAGCATTCATGTAAAGAAGATCACCATAATCCATTACAGACAAAAATTTTGCTTGAATGAGTTTCTTTCTTGCAACAAAAGAAGACAGCGTTTGTTTTGATAGAAGAAACCCAATTTCACCCTCAGTTTCTTTGCAAGACAATCAATATGACAGTTAAAAGACAGATTTTCTTCTAACAAAAAGCCGATTTTATTGCAAATTTTAATGCAAACCACTTGCAAATGAATGCACTGTTAAAGATGATTCATGAAACTGAAGTGAAGTTAGGCTGTAACAACACCAGACTTTCTCTTTTTTGCTTGTGTGCTTTTATAGTAGAAAAGGACCGTGAATAGAGTGGGAAACTGGGGAGAGAGAGTGCTGAATGCATGCAGGATGGATTTAACCTTGGACAGCCTACATCAATGAAACACTACAGCCTCTGTACATAGGGAAGGAGGAAATAACCAGTAGGCTACCGGATTGGATACCATATAGGATCTAAGATACCACACTTTTTTTTTAAACTTTGGCATAATTCTAGTAAAAATCAGTCAATTTCAGTATTTTTTTTAATACCACAGCACAAAATTACTAGACTCAGACATCAAAAATCTGCAAATCTTGCCAATACACCTAATAATTTAGCTTTTTACATGAAAATATTAGGGATGCAGGATGTTCAATGAAATCGGTAATGGTAGATATTGGTTTAAAAAGTTAAGACATCATGTCTGCAGATTGAAAATAAATATTGACCTAAATCAGTAGCAAATATCCTATGGTCGAATGAGTTTGAGAAGTTTTAAGCAGGACCAACAGATGATTTACGTCAGCTAAAGTTGTTCTGTTCAGACTTCAAAGTGAGTTTTAGTGACTGAGGTTTGTCTCTTTGTTTACTCTTAAACTTTAAAAGTGTGTTTTAATGATTTAAGTTTTAAGTCTGAACTACATCTATACCTCAGTATTGATATTGGTATCCAATATTGAGTACCCCCAAAAACAAAATGATTAGCCTACTTGTTTTATTTTAAGCTATGGCACTTGTCAATACCTTTCAATAACTTGCCTCCCCAAATTAGAGGCAAGAAAATCATTATGGAATTTGTGTGATTTCTGTGTTAAAATGTGTGATTTATGTGTTAGGTTATACCAGTTGCCTTTTCTTATCCCATATTTGACAAGCATCCTTTAAAGATATTTCTTTAATAATCTATGATACCCAGACAGCTTTGAGTCTCCCGCTGACTTAACACACTTATTTCCTCTCAAAAGTATCGATTCAGGCATGTTTTGGGCACTGGCACCGTATCAAAAGTATTGATTTAGCACAGGTATCAGAAAAAAACAAAAAAACAAAAAAACATTACCCATCCCTTACTGACTGTTCCATTTTAAAACATGCAGTATATATTGAGAAGTACATACTGAAAATTTTAGTGACCTCAGAACAGAGAACTGAGTTTTTGAGTCACTAAAAAAACCGACTTTGTTAAGTCTGAACATTCTCTAGTATAATTGCCTTTGTTGAAAATTTGAGTCAAAATTTAGATTTATGAATGTTATTTTTATTTGAGTTGATTTAGAAGGGAAAAAAAGAAAAAATGTTTTGTCATTAAGACTACAAAAAAATTTTTGAAGACAAAATTTATTTCAGAAGCTAAAATTTCATGACAAAACAAATCATGCAGAAATTTTTCTCCATTAATCAACTACTTATTCAATTGGGCATTATTTATTTGGACCACATGTTCACATTTCTGATGAAAATTATGTAAGACTTGAGGGAAACAGTAAAATTACACAGTAAGCATTATGGAGGGATCAAATGACTGTTTTAACAGCTTCAAGCTGTTTTTATTCTTCAATGGATGTTTAATTAATTGCCCAGCTGTTTCAGATTTACTGTGTATTATCAGTCCTGTTCAAAAGAGACTAAAATATATCTATCAGTCTTTCTGTAAGAGTAATCAGCTGATCCCCTTGAGCTAAAGTAAAACCAAAATCCCCAAGACTGCAGACATACCGTCATATTAAATTCTTTTCATTCATTACAGAGTATTTAAAGCTTTGTTATTACACCATGAGTAATAAATCCTTTCTGAACATGAACAGCAGATCAAGACATGTTTATACTTTTCTGATCACAACTGTTTGATGACACAACTGCTGAAAAGGGTATACTCCAAAAACTCTCCTGTTTACCATGACTGCAGTGCAGATTATTCTTTTGTAACAGCAATGCTTAGTCTTTTTTTTTAAATTCATAAATAATGTAAGAATTTCATTTAAGTAGAACTTTTTAAAGAATACTTTATGGTTGATTCATTAAATCCGCTGACCTGCTCACTGTGAAAAACACTTTTGAAAGGAGCACAAATATTTAGATTGTCCGACATCCCCGTGGGTTACAGAAAATAAATGAGTCAGTTCCCACAGTGGTCCCACAAAGATAAGTGCTGTGGGGGAGGCAGACTTGAAAATCCTCCCCGGCGCACACACACACACACACACACACCCACCCACACACACACACACAGACAAAATGTCAAGTGTTAACGTGTTCCAAGAATGGTCAAAACTTGAAAAAGGCACCAGGGTCAATCTAAGCAGTCTTCACATCATCCCTGTCCTTGTCTTCCATATAAGGTTGCTGAAGATTTGTTGTTGAGGGGAAACTGGAGGATAACCTTCCCCTGACCCAGTGTCACACACATCCTGCATCACTCAAGCCGTCCCCCTACTTCCCGACAACTCTGAACAATACCATAAACCTTTAGACGTTACTGCCCCTCCTCAAACCCCCCGAGGATTCCCTGGAAATGCCACAGCGACACACTGTAACTGCAACAGAGCGTGGATCTGTCACCTTCCGTTGGGAGGCCTCACAGGCTAGATTGCTGGAGAAGTTCTGGGTGGCTGGTAATCTTTCCCTGTTCACTGAACCTTTTCTCCAGGCCTGTCGGTTTTGAGTTTTTACAGAAAGAAGTAAGGTATATCATGAGCCTATTCTGAACAGAAATCTAGAAGATTCATCAAAGTAAGCTAACTGGAGCTAACTGGGTGGCAGGAGAGCAATCCAAAGCATCCCATCTACATTGTTTTCCACATGCTGGCAGGTCCTTACAGGTCCACATGAGCAGACAGGATGTTCACCTGTGCTTCCTGTCACTACATTGCCTTATCCTGTCTTGTGTGTCAATCACAAATGTTACAACACTAATGCTGCAATGTTTCCCCCTCAACCTGGCCCCACCAAAGCTCTTTGCATACTTTGCAGGGAACAGAATGTGATTCAGAAGAAATAATTGACCCTGGATTAATCATCTTCCTCTTAGAGACAGACAAAAACAACAAAGGAGATTTGTGGTATTGCAGTCACGGTCTGGGGGGCAGTAAACTGTTTCTCTCTTGTCTGTGTATATGTTTGGTCACTGTGATTCAGACTGCACATGTTGTGTGGGAAGAAAACCGGTGGGAGAGGTAGACTGATAGCTGGGATTACAAGGTAAACATGCACACGGGAAGAGTATGTAAAGAATGCAAGAATGACACTACGGTCGACCTTTGTGCCTACCTTTAATGGAAAAACATTTTTGCTACTTAACTCATGCAGTTAAGTCTAATTATTGTATGCATCCTATACTTAAAGGTGTGATTAACAGAAAAGATGTCAAAACGGCCAAACACAGACCTGGGTAAAGGTGCAACCAGCTAAAAGTGCTGATGTCAAATATAGCAAAAGATAGTCTGACGTTTGTATAATGACAAGCTTCGGTATGACGTAAATTATGTTTAAAATCTGTGTGTCATTAGACGCACTTTGACAAAAACTTATCACCATTTCTCTACCTATGAAAGCACGCCATTTAAGTAAATAGGCAGACTATTTTCATCGTCTAGAGACGAGCAGGCTAATAGTTATAGCAGTAAGCTAGCAATATGATTGAAATTAAGTCTCGCGCCACCTTTTTTATCTTTAACGGGTCCGTTAAATCGACATTTTCTTACCCTCCTGGCCACGGACACCAACAGAACAGAAGCTATAAGTAATCCAGAAACCAGCAATAAGAGACTTCACAGCATCCCGGATGTTTTCGTACTTAGCCAGCATGATTCCCACCGCTCCGCAAGTAAAAAGTAAGGTGCAAGCCCCGACAGCTCGGGGTCCCGGCTGCAGTAAGAAGTTATAGTGCAAAGTTCTGACTATTTACTATTGGTCAAGGGACGTGATCTCGAGCTCTCATTGGCTTTTTGGTCCTGTCAATCACGTTGTCCCAGACATTCCATTACCATATATGGGAGGGCTGGTTTGTAGGTGTGCGCTGATCTGAGACCAGCCGTTTGCGGTTAAACTAATGATTTACTAACGTCCAGCAACATTCCAACACTGTTCCTGGTTCTTCAGTGGCTATGTGGTCCTTAAGGGGTTGTTCCATGCGATTTCAGGTTAAAGGTAAAGGTTCAAAAGTAAATTTGGTAAAAGCAGAACATTCGGAAAAAAACTCATTATACAGAAATATCGACAAACTCATTTCTCTACTCAAACTAAGTGGAAACTCTGCCACCTTCTGGTGAAATTCAGGCAATAACAACAATACCAAACGACACCGTTCAACACAGTTTACTTATTACAAGAGGAGCAAACATGAGACCACACAAGTGGCAACTAAAACGACGAAGTGTTGCTGCGTTTGTAACAGCAATAGAAAATGGTGCTCTTAAAAGACAATCCCTGGACGTCTTTGGAGAGGGGAAACCTTTTTCTAAAGCTTGAGTCTTTCACCCTATGCAGTTCCATGGCTCAGAGGTGCTCAACCCGTGCCGTGCACTCGCACATAAGAGCAGTTTGACCGATTTACACATCGCGTGCGAACTAACCGCTTCTCGTGACAGCGGGACAGATGCTTCTCAGGCAAATGCTGCCTTCACTGCAGGAAGTGTAACGAAGCAGCACGGCGCATGCTCTCCAGTCTCTCCGACAAGCTGAGGATGAATTATCCCCTGCTGTAAAACGGTGAGTAAAACTACAGAGATATTACTGTAAGTTTGTTTATGTTGATTTAGCGTTCACTCAGTGTTTTTGTGCACCCTCTGTGGAAGAGGAGCGCGCGCCGTCGCACCGTTGTTGGCCGGGGTGTGCGTGCCGCCGCTCCAACAGACGTCAGTTTGAGTGGGTGAAGGAGGGTGAGCAAGGCACGCAACTATCCGTGTTGGAGTTGCTGATACAACAAGGACTACTTGATATAGTGTGGAATATAATGAACATTTCTCTGTAAAATGCTACAGAAAGGTTTCCTGTTGTGTTTATCTGCCATGGGGTGACTCATGAACAGTATGTTGATCATGAATTATTTATTTTATTTATTGATTCTAATTCTAGCACGCTATCATGCTTTTGGAGTTTTAGGCTACAGGGTTAAAACAGTACCGTTGACAGAATAATACTTTGATTTATGTGGTTACTGTCTTCTTACCTGTCTCATTCCTTGCTGGTACATTTACATTTTGTATTTGTCAAATTCCTCATCGATCATAGTTCACAGTCTGTCTGAATCTGATTCTTCTTAGAAGTTAAAATATGCTGTACAGATGGTTGATGTGTCAACAACCACTGATTGAAGACACAAAAATACCTTCTACGTCATATTTATACCCTAAAATGTTCAAAAACTGGAATTAACATTAAATGACAGCAGTCAGACACATTTATAAATTAGAGTGTAATGTATTCTTTGATTTAACTTGATGACAACAGCTCTGCTAGTTGGATTTGCTCAACAGGTCTTTGATTATTTTCATATTTGCAGAATGAGAACGTGCCCAAATTCAGAAAGGTTGCATGACAAATTGTAAATATGATTTTTGTGAGAGTTTCTGACAGGACAGGATATTTTTCCTGTTAAATTCCCAGTGCCTGCTGTCTTACTGCAGTATCATTACACTAAAAGCTTTATTACCCAGGTATTTAGTTAAAACTGTAAGCTTTGCCTCATTATCTACTGCAGGATATCTATGCACATCCATAAGAGTAATAAAGGGAGCAAGTCCATACGAGGATTATCCCAGTATGGATTCATTTCTATGACAGTTGCATGCCACAAAAGGTTGTTGGGGGGAGGCTCTTACAGACTCGTGTTTGCATTAAAAAGCATCCTTGCATGCGTGTGTGTGATGTGGGATCTGGATGGTAACATGCGTGCTCGGCTCTCTGTGCGTGCAGCTCGGTGGGGAGGGGTGATGGCGGGTGCTGAGGTCACTGTGTCTTCGGGGGATCTCATGATGCTGAAGGAAGAGGAAGGGGAGGCCAGTGGCAGCAACCATAAGACTCAAGTCATCCTGCACCTGCAGCCCATCCTTCACGGGTAACATGGCTTTGTCTTTTATTTGCTGTGCTATAAAAAGACAAGACAAAGTCAGATATTTTGCCTTTCCCCAGTGCTTATAGCTCATATTGAGAAAATGGCTTGCATTGATGCATTGCATTGTACTGCACCAAAATAACGCATCAGTGAGATATGTTCAGTAAAGAGAATCACAAGGTTAGACACAGTAACTATTTACGTACTTGACTGTTGGATTCAGAGCTAGTCAGCTCTGCTGTCATGAAATGTTTATTCTGTTAAATGTGACCCTCTGTCGCCCTCTGCAGGGCAAACGATGACATTGCTGACACTGGCACCACAGTCTTGGCCATAGAGACACATCATGGTATGTTGACAGATATCCCTCACTTAAGACATTAAAAATCAAGTGACAAAGCGTAAGAAATAGTAACATAATTATTGTAGTTCAGCATATATGCTACGGGGACTTTTGAATCCCTTACAATTATTTAAAAATATGAATTATTCAAGGATATTGATAGACCTGCAATGAGCCCAATTGATTTTGAAGTCACTATAATCCTACATTCATAGCAGACAGGAGGATTATTTTTATGTTTAAATACAGTACATTTAATTTTGCTGTGTTGTATGCACTTGTTGCTGTTTCATAATCTGTAGAGGACAGCAAAGCTGATGGAGAGGAGATCGAATATGGCTACCCTATCACCTGTGGAGACAGCAGAGCTGTTCTACTGTTTAAAAAGTTTGTGTGCCCCGGTATCAACGTGAGATGTGTCAAGGTAAGTTGATAATTTGGGGTAATTTATCACACTTTGTCATATCTGTGGTATTCCCCTTTTATTATATATTTCTGTATTAGCTTTTAAATTTTTTATAATAAAGCCAACTTTAGTTTGTCCTCTTTTCTTTCAGTTCAATGACCAGCTCATTAGTCCTAAGCAGTTTGTCCACCTGGCTGGGAAAGCCACGCTGAAGGACTGGAAAAGAGCTATAAGGCTGGGAGGAGTGATGCTAAGGTATGAAAACTGAAAACATGCACTATTTATTGTGAAGACAAAGAAGTAAACATGCTTCTGGGACTTAGTAATAATCACATACTGTGCACAAAAGATGTGTCTCATTTCAAGGTAGTGTCCTTTGAAGGATCCAGCATTTGTAGCTGCAGTGAAACTAGCTACCATGACTAACATTGCATACCCTAACCTTTTATAAGATCATTTGTATTTTTAAGGCCCATTTGACTACAGTAGTAGTGATACTGGACTGAATAGAAACCAGTTACTTTCTTTCTAAATGTATTATTTGGCAACATGAAAGTCTGCCATCTTATCTGGACAGGGAAAGAAGGACACAACTGTCAGCTGCATTTGAAGGAGCCTTCAGAATAGGACATCCTTAAAGGCACTGCTGCGGTGTAATCTGATTTTTCAAATGCACCCATCAAAGAAAGCAGCCCTGGGAATGGAGCAAAGCTAAGGTGTTGATCAGAGTTTGATGATAAATGTAAAGGGTGTGTCCTCATTGGGCTCTCCTTGCTTTTGTTGCAGTGTTAGCATTCATTATTTTTCCCCTTTTTTTAGTGTTTTGTGCTTATTTGTCTTATTAGGTGTGGTTCCCTCTATGGCTGCATTCCAGTTCCCTTAAATTGCATTCATACATCTCTCACTTGCATCCCTCACCTGTGTATTTTATGCCCTCCCCCCAGAGATTTATGGAGAGATTCAAGGAAACAAAGCAAGGGAGGGATTATTGAAACAGGATTTTAGAGACAAAAGAATTCCTTTCCTCCATAGCCTCAAGTGAAGCAGCATCTATTTGTGTCTGTACAGATATACACTGAATTCATTCTAATGAAAATACAAAATAACAGTGTTGTGTCTCTGTATGTTACCTACTTAAAACACCCGTACATGAAGAACGACCTCAGTCTTAATTATCTTTAAGCCGTTTTTGGCCTAACATCATACGGACTATTTACTGGCAGAATGCTTTACTTTATATAGAAAAATTGAAATAATTGAATATGAAAGGCACTGATGTTGGATGAGAAGGCCTGGCTCACAATCTCCATTCTAGATCATCCCAAAGGTGCTCGATGGGGTTGAAGTCAGGGCTCTGTGCGGGCCAGTCAAGTTCTTTCACACCAGACTTAGGAAACCATGTCTTTATAGTCCTTACTTTGTGCACTGGGGCACAGTCATGCTGGAAAAGAAGAGGTCTTTTTCTAAACTGTAGCCACAAAATTGGAAGCACTGTCCAAAGTGTCTTGGTATGCTTAAGATTGCCCTTCACTGGAGTTAAGGGGCCTAGCCCAGAGTAGGGCTGAACAATTTTGGGAAATAATTGAATTGCGTTTTTTTCCCCCAATTTTGCAATTGCAATTTGATATGCGATTATTCCTTAACTTTCTTTTATTCCTAAACAAGGGCTGAAAAATTCTTTAAAAGGTTCTAATTATGATGATTTCAACTCGTATTGCAAATTGGATATGAATTGTTGCATTGAAGGGTTTTTGTCATTCTTATATTTAATAAGAAAAAAGTACAAAAGTTAAGAGGGTAGGATTTTTTTGTTGACTATACTAAGAAAATGGCACCAGAATGATTTCATATTTCATGCATTATATCTCTGCTGCTTCAAAAAAGTTTAAATCTGGTAATGTGACACAAATTTCAGGTCAAAAATTATTGCACCTTTTGCTATTTGAAAATTACAGTTGGCCATATTGAGATTTAATCTAATTTTCGATTAATTGCCCAGCCCTAGCCCAGACCCTGAAAAACAGGCCCATACCATTTTCCCTCCTCCACCAAACTTCACATGTGACACAATGCAGTCAGGCAGGTAGTGTTCTACTGGCATACGAGCGAAACAGAGAAGAGTGATTCGTCACTCCACAAAACATATTTTCACTGCTCCACGGTCTAGTGTCAGTGTGTTTTACACCATATTGCATCTGATGCTTTGCATTGGACTTAGTGATGTGTGGCTTGCATACAGCTGCTCGGCCACAGAAACACATTCAGTAAAGCTCCTGTCGCACCATTTTTGTGTTTACATTAATGCCAGTGGAAGTTTAGAACTCTTCAGCTATGGAATGAGCAGAGCGCTTGCGACTTCTACTCACTATGTGCCTTGCCAGTCTTTGACCACACTCTGTGATTTTACGTGGTCTTCCGCTTTGTGGCTGAGGTGCTGTTGTTCCTAAACACTTCCACTTTCTAATAATATCACTCAGAATTAACGGTGGTGTAACCAGCAGGGATGAAATTTCTTGAAGCGGCTTATTGCAAACGTGGCATCCATCACAGTTCCACGCTTGAAGGCACCGAGCTCTTCACAACTACCCATTTTGTATCTAAAATGTTTGCAAAAGGAGACTGCATGGCTAGGTATTTGATTTTTTACACCTGTGGCAATTCGTCTGATTAAAACACCTGAATTCAATAATTAACAGGTGTAGAACAATGCATTTGTCCATATAGTATATATGTACAATAAAGTCTGTGTGCTGAAGTTTTGCTCCAGCTTTTGTGATAAATGTATTTCTCTTCTTATGAAAAATGTTTAGTTTTTTTAAATATATATATTTAATTTAAATTGCTTTAAGATACTACTAATCAAATAGAGACTGTATTGTTTCAATCAAGTGGTAGTAAAAAAGTATTGAGTATCAAAAAGTGACAACCTTTCACGGGTTTGCCAGCTTTTGCCTATAATGGCCCAGAATAAACTTAAGTCAATTGCAAAGTGGGTTATTAAAATATATTTCATAAATGTGGTCAGAGAGTGTGTCTAAACACACTGACATTCACTATCTTTGCGTTTGATTTTTCCCTCTAAGCTGTTGGAGACACTGTACATGCATCCCAGCTGGTAATTTCAATGACTTTAAAGGGAGTTGCTCACATTACTATGTTGCATCAGGGTTAAAGTGTCAGACTTTACACTCCTTAATTTAATGCAGTCAACAATCATTCATGTAATTTGCACTTGTGTTGCGTCTGTCTGTGTTAGGCATTGCCACTACATTCCCGAGGCAGTAAGTAAGCAGCAATATCATGAGAGCAGGATCAAATAACTCCCAGCAAGCTGCTGATTGATACTTCTTACTGGGTTTATCATGTTTGCACTTGTTCTTAGTGTCTCTGTGAGTCAATATGCTGTGCCAACTCAATAATATCTTTATTTCTCCAGAGTTCACATCAGTGGGCCTTTCTGTCAAACAAACCTCTGGGAAGCAATCGGGAACATTGAACTTAATCAATTCACACTTTAACACCCCCTCAGCAGCTGTGGAACAAAATATTTTCTTGTCATGTTCTTTTGACCTGTTCCTCTCACAGGAAAATGATGGACTCAGGCCAGATAGATTTCTACCAGCATGACACCGTGTGCAGCAACACCTGCCGCAGCACCAAATTCGATGTGCTGATCAACAGCACACGGCTTCCTCCAGGGACCTCTGTGCAGCCGAGCTCATCGTGTCTGCCTCTGGACCCTCTCGGAGGACAGGTGCCTCCCATGACAGGTAGATTTCAGCTGGCATTCTACGGGGTTTTTTTTTTTGGTTTCCCACATATGCTGGGGCTGCTGTTTTGCAAGATGCAGATACATTTTTTTTAACCTTCCCAGATAACTAGTTATAATTTATCAGCAATAAGAACACAGCTGTAGTAATCTGCAATATATACATGCCATTGTATGCATGCTGGGCTTTCTTAATCGTCTTGCCTCTGCTCTCTGACATTTAAAGGCAATGTGAGATGTTTACGCAAATGATGTTGTCATTTCAGGGGAGGTGGTTCATGATGCAGCAGAGGTAGAAGAGCCCCTGGAGGAGAAATTTAGCGTGACAGCAGAGTGGAGTCCTGGTCGAGCTCGGCCTGTAAATCCCACTACAGCGAATGGACATGCTACAAAGAGGAAGAGGGCAGACACAACTGGTGAATATAAAAAAACAAGTTTGTGTGTTTGTTAAACAGACTGAATAGAGTAAGAAATGAAAAGGAGAAGGATTCATACACAGATATTGACTATGGAGGCTTAAGACAGGCTTCTTTCATTTGTGCTCCATAATATCCTTAACAGCAGGAAACTACTGCAGTGTCTCCTATATAAATAGCACCAGTGCTGTGTTTTATAGGTCCAGAGTATTATTACCGTAACTCTGTCAAAATTTATCCAACAAGAAAAATTCCAAAGGTGCTGGAAAGCTGAGAATTGTGGGCATGCGCACATATATGGTTCATTACGGTCCTCGCAACCATATGACGTAGGCATTCATAGCAAAACACCAGAAGTATCGCGAGTTACATGGATTCTCAACACTGTAACTCCTTGAAAGTTTGCTCAATCTAAAAAATTCCAATGCTGACAGAGAGCTGAAAATCTGTGCTTTCCGGCAATATAGGATGGGTGGTATATATATTACGGTAATGTCAAACGGCACCGTGAAAACGGCAGCTTTGGCAGAAGAGGAGTGAGAAAGGAGAATGAAGGAAGAGAGTAAAAGGAGAGGGAGAGTTGTGTTTTGTTTTCAAAAAATAGCATTAGATAGTGGCATTTGTGCATGTCTGTCATATGCAATTATAATATGCTACTTGAGAATGTTGAGAATGCATTTTTCCACCTTTATTTGCACTAATTTTTCGCCTATGTATATAGTTATCTTTTGCACTGTTTTGCACACCCAGAGTCCTAGACTCAAAAAATGACTGGTGATTGATCTAAACATGTATAGGTTCACATTTCAAATGTCAAATCAAAACTTCATGAGCAATAACAAAATTTCTTCTCATAAAAGCCATGAAAAACAAATCCGTTTTTGTGTTTTTCTTCTTTTAAACTGCTGACAATTCCACATAATGTGCAATAATCATTAACCAGATGTTGAAAAGTCAAGTTCAAGTACTCCCAGGAAAAGGGACCAAAGCTCTCAGACTTAGGGCATTTCCTGACTATTTTACAGCCATAAGAACAGCATATGTCCAAATCGCCATTTTTAGACTCAGTAGGTAAAGGGTTAACCTTGCAAAGCAGATGGATTTGCCTGTTTGTTCCTTGTTACTCACTTGCGAATCCATCTTGCAAAGCTTCCATCTGAACTGTTTGGGCCCGGTTAGTAAGTGACAGGACCAATCAACATCAAGGGGCAGTATTTTCGGGCACGGCAGAGTCGTGCGACGTAAGCAAGCAGCTACAAGAGGCTGATGCAATTATGGCAGAAGAGATTAGCGTGGATGCTGGTATAGCATCAGTTTTATCAGAACTTGACAATGTCTTTGTAAAAAGAAGAACAAAGAACAGCACTGAGTTGTTTTCTTTGCGGAAACAATGTTTTTGCCCTTCTCTTGACTGGATTCAGCAAGAGTCTAATCGTCGCGTGTTTTGCTGCTCTGATTGGCCCATAAAGATGTGACAGACAGAATGTTCATCCAGTCACACTCTGATTTACAAGCCCAAAGCTGTAGAGCACTGTTATGGACTAAAGGCTTATTCCAGTGATTGTTGAATTCTGAACTCTACCTAAGCCAAAAGATAAGGCAAGTTTATCTGTAAAGCATATCTTAGCAACAATGCAATTCAAAGTGCCTTATTTTAGGAATCAAAACACAATGTCAAGGAGAAAAAAGAAACACAGCGGAAGTATTTAAACAAGTTATTAAAAACAGTCAATTAAACCCAAAAAAGATGAAAAACAAAGAACTCAGAAGAGAGAAAAAGAGAATAGTTTCTAGCTAAAAACACTCATATTATGATATTGAAAAAGTATTAGATTTTTGGGGGGGTTTATTCCTCTTAACCAGTTGTCTTTTTCAGTAAATGAAATACATAAATGAGGATATTTTATTTGGAAGTTGAGAGGCTTTTTGTATACAATCAAAATTGTTTCCAAGATTAAACATACAGATAGAGGAGCTTTAGAAAACACATTTATGTAGTGGTCTCTCCATATTTTCTGTAGCTGTATGTTTCATATTAAAGCATCATAATCCATTAAATGTGTATGAAGTTATAGTACTAGAGTACTTGAAAGGTCTTTTAAATAAATGTATTATTATTATTTAACCTATAAAGCAAATTTGAAATAAAAGAAATAAACAGCTTTGTCAGATGATAATAGACTGACCTCCAGGTGTCAGACATTCATAAGTAATGTCCTTTGAAGGAAAAAGCTTTGCTAACAGATGAAGAAAAATATGTAACATTTAGGTCTTAAATCCACCAGTCATTGCTTTCACATAAAACAGTCAAGCAGAATATTACCCTGATTCTCACACTGTTGCTTGATACCTTAAACACTGAGCCAGTGACCCTCAGAATCTGCAGTTTCAGGATATTCTGTAATTCTGACAAACAGGCCTTAAAAAGTTGACTGACTTTTTGCAGGCAGAAAGTCAAATCCTTTTATATTTCTATCTACTGCAACATTTCTACATAAGCCTTGTTCTGCAGAGACCTAAGCTTTGATTTAAGGATTTTAAAGGTGACCTGATTAGGCATTGTTCCAGCTGGAGTAGGTAACATAGCCTCCAGTGATCTTTTGGTTGAATGGGAAATTGCAGTGCCCTGCTGCACAAGCGGTATTGCTTGTCACAGGGCTTAAAACAAATTGACAAATCTCAGTAAAACCACTCAGCCTATAACTATGCTCCTCTATCTCAGGTTTCAAATGTACTGCTTCCCATTAGTGTGCATTCTCGACATGGGGAAATGCACACATTTAACTCCAGATAGATATAAACTGGAGTTAGAAGATTTTCCGAAGACATATTGCATTTATCTTGACAGACTTTTAAGCAAACGCGAAAGTGGACGCATTTCTCGCAAGATAAGATTCCAAGCACCTCTGACATTTCATCTCTCTAATATACTCAACCTCTATTTTGCTCCGCTTCTAAAAGATCCCTAGTCATTTTTCAGCCTTCTTTCAATCTGCTCCATCCTCTTTTCTCATCCATTTTCTGCTCGCTCCTCTCTTCCTCAATCACCCATTTAAAATACTTTCTCCCACCTCTGCTCCTCTCCCATTTCCTCTATCTTGTAATTTTCTTTTTTTTTCATTGTTTCTCCAACCTGTGTAGCTTATTTCAACTTCCCTCCTCAATTTATTGCTCTCTTTCAAGCCTTCAACTCTCCTCTAACCTCACTTCTAGACATTTCCCTGCCCCATATGCCATCTCATTTATCCCACATTTCTTATTTATTTTCTTTTCCTTTCCTCCCCATTCAGTTGTACCTCTCTCAGCAACTCACACCTGCATCCACAGGAATACATACATACACAAATCCACCTCTATGATCTCTTATTTCTCTGTGGCACTTTGTCATTTTTAAATGAAAACACAAATACACACGCGTACACAAAGTTCCCCACATATCATAATAATGTCCCAACCTTATTAACCTTGTCTAGATGGAGTACTGAGCTTGTGGCAGGGGGTGGCAGACTGTGGGCTGATGGGAGAGGTCCTGTCCAGTCTCCAGACTGAACTATTAGCCACCCTTAAAGGAGTGGAGGCTCGCAGTGAGAAGGCCACCCTGCAAGAGACAGGTAAGCTTAACCACAATGCTGTGAAAAGAACTACTTTAAATGCAGCCATGTGTCAGTGAATTTGCAACAAGTTTGTAACAAGTAAAAGCCTTAAGATGGGTTTCCACACAAAAATAACCGACTTAAAGATTAACTTCAGAAACTCAACAAAACATACTCCTACTGTATAAGAGTCCAGGGAATTAAAGATAAGCAATGTCTCCACCTTCTCCCAATGTACAAAAGTGGAGCCAAATACCCACTGCACTGGGTGCTGACATCTCTTGCATTTGGACGTGCATCTCGTACAGACCTGTCAATCATGGTGTTAAACCCACTCTGTTTAAGATCAAATAACTAACCAAAACCAAACATAGCAGACAACAGTTAACACTTTGGCATGAGGGCTACCTTTTTTTGAGGAGTTTTTTTGGGGGGGGGGCGCTTTTATGCCTTTTGTTTTTTGATAGGATGGTGAATAAAGTTTGAAAATGTCGAAAGACATGAAAGTGGCATGCAGGAAGGTGGCACAGGTCAAACTTGAACCCTGGACACATATCTGTACATGTGGCATGTGAACTTAACTACGAGCCACCCCAAAACCAAAGAGCTTATGTTTAAGGTAGAAACCATGTTTGAGAAACACTTTGATATTTATTTTAAATTTATAGGCAACCCATGTCTCATCTGTTTGAATAAGGGAGGCAAAGCTTGTGACCTATGCTGAGGCCATTCTGTAGGGTGTTCTCCAAATGATTGTGAGGGGTCTTCCTGCAGACTGTTCATCTTTGACAGCCACGCTCACAGACCATCCATCTGAGATGCCATATCCCAGAAAGGAAGTGCCATAATATGCCAGTACAATGTCTTTACAGTTTTAGATTTTTGTTTTATTTAACTTTATTCGTAAACAAAGTCTGGCAGTTGCATTCATGATATAACCACACTGCAAACATTACAGACTAGGCAAGATTTCACCTATAAAACAAAAATATTATAGAGATGTTTGGAAGTAGATACTCTAACAGTGGCTCATTTTAGCTGACATAGCTATGCAACGTAGTAAATGTTGCTAAATGAGCCAATGTAGTTAAGTTAGCTTTATCAACATGAGCATTAACAAATGTAGCTAAAGCTAACATAGCTACCTAGGTAATGTAGATATGTTGCTCCGTAGTTGCTTTGTAAGCTAAGCTTTAGCAACATTAGCTACCTAACACTATTATCTACAGCTAAGTTAGCTTTAGCAGCATGAGCTCTAGGAAACATTGCTTAAGATTACTTGGCTACATGGATAAAGTATGCACATATTTTACTTAGCTACTTTTTGAGTTACTTTATAGTATACATATATAGTTATATAGTTACTACATTAGCTACTTACCTACATTAGCTCCATAACTCGGTTATCTATGGTTAATTTAGCTTTAGTAAAGTGAGCTTTAGCAAACATTGTTAAAGCTAACTTTGCTACATAGATAATGTATAACTTTAGCTTACATAGCTGCTTTGTGAGCTTAGCTTTGGCTATGCTGCAAACCAAGCTTTATTGGCTATGTATCTCTGTTATCCAGTAGCTTATGCAGCTAGTTGTGTTAGAGTGTTTCATGGAGGATGAACTGTTTTCCTGCAAGTACACTGTTTACTCAGCTTTTATTAAACATCTTGTAATCAGGTCTGTAGGTCAGGCTTTCATTATTTCAACTTTTGGTTTCCTATTTATTACCTTAACCCTTAATGGAAATTTAATCGTGTTTTATTTCAAAAGTTTTGGCATCTATTTCCTTTCTGAGTTCTACAGTGTCTCAGATGAAAAGTCTGTGACAGTGGCCATCAGAAATGAATGGTATGCAGCCAGACTGTCTTAAAATGATTTGGATTTGCTTTTGGAGAGCTGTTGTGTTGTCCATCTTTCTATAAAGTTGATGGCTGAAAAGTGAAATAGCAATAGACAGTAGGTGATAATGACTATGATACACTGTGTGCAATCAGTACAGATGAGAGTTAAAACTATGGAACTAAAGAAACAAAGCAGAGAGCTTAAATATCAAACAAAGAGCAGCAAAGTGACAAACCCAGAAAGGGATTTAGAACAAACAGTAGAAGGAAAGTCTTTTAAGAGAAGAAAATTGATTTTTTTGGAAAGCTGACTGTGCTTTTCTTCCAGATGCTGTCATCCTTAATTCGCTGTGTAAGATGTTTGGACTTTTAGACTCAGTGAAGCAAGCTCTGAACCTGAAGCGCTGCAAGGATGAGGAGGACAAAAGGCATCACAATGTTTATGGTGAGGAGTTTCATTAAGGCTACATTAACATGCATACTGGGAAATCACAGAGAAAAGTATTTACTTCTGCCCTCCTTTTCCTAGTATTGGATGATATTTTAGAAGACCAGAGGAAGCAGGGTTTGGATAGATGCCCCACCTTTAAAATTCACTCCATGAAACACCTACGACAGCAACGCCACAACCCATCAAACAGCCAAACTCACAACCTGCTGTCCACCATCAAAGCAAACCCAGGGATCCAGCCTCTCTCTGTTACTGGTTTATCTGCTGCATCTTATGCTCAGCTAGCCATCAACCCTCAGATCTTCACCCACTCCTCTGCCTCCACCGGCCGGGGTCACCATGCTGGAGCTGGCAGGGCGGACAGGGATGGTAACAGTGCCGGGCTGGAGGAGGATCAGAAGCTCAGTGATATGGGAATCCGAGAAAAGCTTCACAGGCGAGGACAGGAGGAGACCACAGGGATCCACAAAGAGCCTGAACAAAGGACTATTAGGTTTCATGTAGATCCTCACCTCAGAAATCAAGAAGGAGAGGAGGCGGAGGGGATGCATGACTTTAAAAAAGTGGTTATAGGAGGAAAGGTATCAAAGAAACATAGAAGTAAGTAGAGGGGAGAATGATGACTACAGAAGCCCTAAGCCAGGGGTGTCAAACTCAAGGCCCGGGCCCAAATCAGACCAATGGAACATTTAAATCTGGCCTGCAAGATCATATAATATGGCTGTTTTAACTGGCCTATCAGTATGCAGATTTCCTCAAGTATAAAAATGTCAACTTATCCTTGATGACTTAAGATATCCTTGTTAAGTTGTAAAATCTGAAAAAGTAAGGAGTAAAAAAAATAGATAAAAGTCAGGAATGTGGGAAAATAAATTGATTTGTGTTAATTTCATTTTTTCAATTTTGCATCTCACAATAAGGACTCAAACTTGCAATTTTGACTTTTTATTTCATACTTCAAGCATTTAAACCCATAAATTTAACTTCTTGTATAATATTTTGAGCTTTTAGATTCATAATTTAAAGTTTTAAGTCATGTTTGGACCTTTTAAACTGAATACATTTAAACTAATAGTTTGACCTTTTAGACTCACAATTTAAAAATTTGAAATCATCGGTGCAAAGTTTTTTTTCTTTTTTTTTTTTTTTTCTTTGTTACTGGTGAAATTAGATTGACAGTTTATTGTAAAAAACGTGAGCCTGTTAGACCCTCACGTTAGACCTGAATCCAAAATCCGGCTCCTGCTGTGATTGAGTTTGACACCCCTGCCCTAAGTGGACATGCAACCTCTCATTTCTAACAAGGGATTTCTGGTTGTTTACTCAACATCTTGTATCCCAGGAGGCCTGTACTATAAAGTGAACATTCTGTTACATAGCTTCACTAACCATGGGAAAAGAAATCTCATTATACAAAGCAGGTTATCAACTCCGAATTTAACTTCAGAATTTATAGGAACATGTTGGAATTGTAGGGGCAGAATTATTTATATAACCTATCACGGTCATGAACAAGTTTACAGTCAGTCTGTTTCATATCTTAAAAAAATCAGAGAAAATTATTTTTAAAATAAATAAGTTAAACACAGTGGAGGCTGAAATCACACAGCTGCTACATGAATACAGGAGGAGCTTGCACAAAAAACACTATTGCCTGTAGTGTTTATACACTAAGCCCCAATAGGCTGAGGAGCTCAGATGCCCAGATGGAGGTTGAGATAGAACCACTGCTCCTTTTTCTCGAAAGGAGCCACTTGACGCGGTTTGGGCATCTGCTTAAGATGCCCCCTGGGTGCCTCCTTATGGAGGTCTTCTGGGCGTGTCCAACTGGAGGAGACCCTTGGGTAGACCCAGGACTCACAGGAGGGATTGTATGTCTCGTCTGGCCTGCCAATGCCTCGGAGTCCCCAGGAAGAGCTGGAAGATGTCACCTGAGAGAGAGATGTCTTGCTAAGATAACTTTACCTGTAATAAAGGGAAAACTAGGTTTGTTAGAGTAAAGTTGAGATCTTCAGAAAATAACAGAAACAATCTTTTTACTAAGGAAAAATAGGGTGAATAAAATATATGGATACATGTCCTCTTAGGGCTTCCTTAGAGTACCTCAAAGGGAAGCTGACAGAAGGAACGTGCCTGCGACTTGGAGATTTAAAGGGCAAGAGATTTAAAATCATAAATAGTGCAACTCTGTCAAACAAATTATACTTGCTTTGTTGTATATTCAGCAATATTTAAAATAAGAATCCAATGTTGAGTCATCTTTATGCAAAAAATTCACAGACCCCAACTTCTTCCCTCTTTGTCTGCTGACAACAAACATTGACAAACTTGCAGTATTTTGCATGTCAAATGACTGACAAATTTCAATGCACATTTTTTTATTGTCACAATTTTCTAATCTTTTATAAATCTAAAGTGATTAAGCTGTCAAATAAATCATGAAATTGCCTGTAAGGTACCCAAACGCAGACTTTGTTCCAATATAACAGGTTTTTGTGACATTACTCGCAGTATTTCTAAATTAATGACACCTTCAGATGCCTGTAAATATGATATTTGGTTCTATTTATGATCTTTTGTGATGATATTTTTCCTCGTCTTAAGGTGGTTGGAAAATTTTTCAGCTTTTGTGACAAATATTTCCTCAGACTTTTATAATTCATTTCTTATACTATTTGTAATTTGAAATATGTATTTAGTGGACTACATTTGTGGGTTGAATTATCTGGATTTTGTGGAATATATATCTCACTTGGCTTGTGTTTAGGCTTGTGTTTTACTGCCTAAGACTTGCCTTGGATCTATGCACGGGACTATCACAGTCTGAAGAACAGATTATTCTTAATTTTTAAAGATAAAAACAAGATAAATTAATGTGACTGTTGATGTGCTGTTACTTTAAACAAGGTGCTGTTTAACTTACGTGCTAATCATACATTATCATGTCCAGTTTCTTTCCCTCCTCTTGTTTTTGTAGAGAAAATGTAAAGAGTCAAACACATGAGGGTTTGATTAGATGGACACTGATGCTCTAAAATGAAATTGTAACATAAAGGACACATTTAAAATAATCATTATGTTTCATATTTAAACAGATGCTGACAATCCATGTTTACAGTGGGTAATTAAAGGAATGGCACTATAAATGTTTTTACTTAAGCACCTCCTTGACAAATTTTCCTCCCTGATTGAAGGAAAAGTCTGGAAAATAACCACCACACTCACATCCTCAACATGCGTAATAATGCCACACTGGGATAAAAAGGCAGCTGGGAGCCTCAGACCAATTTAACTCCTGGTTATGGCTTAGTATTGGCAATGTCAACCAAATATTTACAGATATTATTTACTCATCATTTTTTTAAAGTCATTCAGAGGGGAAATTGCTTTCTAAGTCATTAGTACTTGTGTCATTAAGGACCAATTTGCATGGAAAGGGGTATTTTTTCCCCAAATAACAGCATAATGACTCAGCATCTCTGCACGCCGGTGCGAATGTAATAGGGGGCAGAGGCCAGGAGGAAGGTAAACTGAAGCAAAAGGTGCAACAGAAAATATATATGGTTTTGTTATGGCACACCCAAGATGTCTTCTGTGAGGTGTCAAGGACAATTGGAGCAACGGTGTGGTGTGCAAATTAACACATACAGACATGCCTCCAATTATAGCAGAAAGACATGTACTTCCATTCAATTCTCAATCCTGATGCTTCAAATTCACTCATACAGAGTAAACAGATAATCATCAGTGATTCACACAGGGGAAAAAGTGGTTCAACCCACAATCATTTCAGAGTTTTGGTTGCACCTCTGATGTCAATCAATAATTGTTGCTTGACAGATATCACTTTTTGGTGTTTGTATACTAGTGCAGCATGTTTTAAAGTTTCCCCTTACAGATGCCCCAGCATTTTTCCACCCTGTGATTTTCTTTTGCTTTTGAAGCACCAGTCCACACGGAGAGGGTGCCTGAGCCGTGTGATGGACAGTTATAGTTTGATAGCCAACTCCTCTCAGTACTGTAATGATATGTTATCATAAATAAAAGCACAACACTGCCTGTGCAGATGCCGTTGTTTGTGAGGAGGGGTCGTGAGTGGCAGCAGAGAAAATGCTTGATAGAAATGACTTTCATCACAGTGCAGCTGTCTGCATCCCCTCTGATGCCTGTCCTCTTGTTACATTCAAACAGTGTTTTGGAACATCCTGTTCCCACAAATTAAACCATCATGGAATTGAACAGATCTGAGCCCTAGTTTAAATAAATTGCTGCTCTGTGACTTGAATACCAGGGCACAAAAATGGCTGCCGTGCACCAGGCAGGTGTAATTATAGGTGTTAGCTTGACATACGCTGTGCTCCTTTAGTTAAATTAAGTAATTTGCTGAGCAATCCATCGTTCATCCGTTATTCAGGGCTAACAAAGTTAGAGACTGTTATGTACGCTCATGTTGGAAGTCTCAGTTGCGTCTTTTTGCCCCCTTTAATTTAATTCAGCTCTATAATGTTCACACACGACAACAAACTGAGTGATGAATAGCCTGCATAATGGCTGCTTGATCCAATTGGGATTCCTGCAGCAGCAGCTAAATGTGTCAGCCAAACCATGTTTTAACTCCAGGTGAGTTCATGCAGAGGAGCGGCTGCTGCATCAGCACTTGTGCAACATGTTTAATTTAAAGGTGGATCTTGGAGCTAGTCTATTGTTGTAATGATGAACCAGAGGACAGCCAGGGGAGTGCTCAACACCTCATTATCAAATATTAAACTTTATCTCTTTAAACATGTTGTATGACTTTGAAAAAAAACCCTCACTTTTAAGTATTCATGAAAAAATGTACATACAGAGTGATTTCTGCCAGGTATAAACCAACCAACATAGGCAGCTGGAGGTCAATCAAATGCAGATTCAATGCACAGTATAATTTATGGAGATAAATGCTTTGCACCTGTCATGTGGAAACATAAAGGCATGCCCGTGTGTCAGTCCTGAGTGAATGAATGACTAGCCTCAGCTGAAAAACAGTGGCTACAAAGGCAGAGCATTTATTTCTTCACTAAAGGCCTTGTTAGAAGAAGTTTTCTGGATCCCTGAAATAATATTAAAACATGGTCAGAGTATGTTTGAGAAACCACATCTGACTTTGTTTTACAAAAGCAGCATGAGGGCATATACTAAGCCTGGCTGATGAGTACTGTTGCCAAACTGAGGATCCTGGCAGGGCCAACACCTGGAGTTCTGTCTGTTTTGATGGAGGTGAGTGAAGTTGAAGGGGTATACCGTCACTCAGAGACCGCATTCTTGCTGGGTCAATCATGTCTCACTTATAATAAAAAGAAGTCCAAATAAGTGAGTTATAAATCTTGACATAAGAAATATTCTAAATCTAAGCATCTCATATTTGAAAAACCAAAGTTTCCTGAGTTGCAGTTGAAAGCAGGGGGTCTTGGGTAGCACGCTCCCACCAAGCATCAGCCTGAAAAGTGAAGCCAATATGAAAGTGCAAAAAAAAAAAAAAAAAAAAAAAAACCCTGCAGTTTCACAAATGTATGCTTGAGGCTATGGCTGCAGGAACATTGTTACATCAAAAACCCGAACATTTTTAGAGAGTGGTTCAAAAGATGGTTTTATAAGTTTGGAGGCCCGAGGCAAAGAACGACGTGATGCCCACTTCCATTGGTGATGGGCGGTTCATGAACAAGCTAGTTCAAAGAGTTGGATCTTTAATATGAACAATAAGATCCGGATCCTGTTTGAGTGCCATTTTATATCATTATTATTATTACTATTATCAATCTTATTTAAGTTGTGTGTGTCTGTGGTGATTGATTGGAGATGATCTTCTCCCCACACTACTTTACCACAGGCATACCACACAGTAAGGACTCATGCTTGATGGTGTAACAGTAATGTTTTATATCAGTTGTCAAACAGCCCAGCCTGGGAGCAGATTTCATCTGACCCACAAGGGGTTTTGGGGAGGCAGTATATTTCGAAACATAATTACGTGATTTTTCATCAATTAAAAAATGATCACATTTGGAGCAAAATAGCAGCACAAATATCAATCAAATATCATGAAATTGCTAAATATTGCAGGTCAAATGAAGCCAAACTGGCACCCAAATGAAGAGCCATTTGAGAGCTGAAAGAGCTCTTCTTGCTGGGCTGAGCCAAATGATCCAGATCACTGGAAAGAGCTGTAATTCCCATCATTAGTTTATATTTTGTTTAAAGAAAGTGAAGAAAAATACATCAAAGCATTTATTTTTGTTAACAAAACCGCAGAACTACAGGACATATCAAAATGAGTGAACAGTACTTGCCTATAACCTCTTATACAAGTAACAACATGACTGAGAGTCACATTTTTCAGTAAATGAAGTTAATTGTTACTTGGATGAGCATATATGCAAAGAATACTGATCAGAATCACACCATAGGATAAAGACAGATCAATGTGCCTTCTAAAAGTTTCTAGATACAGATAGATAGACATATGCAGCATCCTTGCAGAGGCATGAAAATAAAACTTTCTAAATTTTAGCTGTCAAATATCTGGCCTTGGGTATTGGATATCCTTCCATAAGTGTGAACCTTACAGTCAGCACACAGCCATACTTAACTCTTACTAAATGCACTTTTTCTAAAGTAATCAGCTTACTTGTAAAAACCTTCCTTGTTTGTGGAGTAATTGTACCTTCTCTGCCTTTTTTGAGCTCTTTCCCATCCTGAACTTTTTAACTGTTCAGAGTTTGACACTTTCTCTTACAGCACAAAAGCATGATCAAGACTGGCGAGAAGAAAGAAAATTTAACCTAGACAAGGAGAGGACCTGTCAGAGCTTTGAAACCTACATCTGTTGTGTGAGGTCAAAATCCAAACCACCACTCTACAGTATAACCTTGTATTGCTTGCAGGCGCAGTATATTCAAAAATCCCTACAAAACAGAAAGCTCCAGCAGCATTTGTAATTTAGAGAACAACTTTATCAAACTCATGCTTTTCAGCCTGTGCTCTTAATCAAGGTCATCACTTTAGTTGAGTAAAGTTGTTATCTGAACTATAAATGCCACTGGGGCTTTCAGTTTTCTTAACACTTTTTTTTCCCTGCAATGCACCTTGAAATGACCTATACTAATACATACGCTATATTGCCAAAAGTATTTGCTCACCTGCCTTGACTTGCATATGAACTTAAATGACATCCCATTGTTAATCCATAGGGTTTAATATGACGTCAGTCCACTCTTTGCAGCTATAACAGCTTCAACTCTTCTGGAAGGCTTTCCACAAGGTTTACGAGTGTGTTTATGGGAATTTTTGACCATTCTTCCAGAAGTGCATTTGTGAGGTCACACACTGATGTTGGACGGCCTGGCTCTCAGTCTCCGCTTTAATTCATCCCAAAGGTGTTCTATCGGGTTGAGGTGAAGTGAAGTTCATCCACACCAGACTCTCTCATCCATGTCTTTGTGGACCTTGCTTTGTGCACTGGAGCACTGTCATGCTGGAGCAGGAAGGAGCCATCCCCAAACTGTTCCCACAAAGTTGGGAGCATGGAATTGTCCAAAATCTCTTGGTATGCTGAAGCATTCAGAGTTCCTTTCACTGGAACTAAGGGGCCAAGCCCAGCTCCTGAAAAACAACCCCACACCATAATCCTCCTTCCACCAAACTTTACACATTGCACAATGCAGTCAGACAAGTACCGTTCTCCTGGCAACTGCTAAACCCATCATCAGATCATCAGTTCATCAGATTGTCAGATGGAGAAGCACGATTCGTCACTCCAGAGAACGTGTCTCTGCTCTAGTGTCCAGTGGCGGCGTGCTTTACACCACTGTATCCGACGCTTTGCATTGCACTTGGTGATGTATGGCTTGGATGCAGCTGCTCGGCCATGGAAACCCATTCCATGAAGCTCTCTATGGGCTGTTCTTGAGCTAGTCTGAAGGCCACATGTAGTTTGGAAGTCTGTAGCGATTGACTCTGCAGAAAGTTGGCTATAGCTATGTGCCTCAGCATCCGCTGACCCCACTCCGTCATTTTACATGGCTTACCACTTCGTTGCTGAGTTGCTGTCATTCCCAGTTGCTTCCACTTTGTTATAATACCACTGACAGTTGACTGTGGAATATTTAGGAGCGAGGAAATTTCACCACTGGAATTCACTGAGTTCCTGAGAGCGACCCATTCTTTCACAAATGTTTGTAGAAACAGTCTGCATGCCTAAGTGCTTGATTTTATTCACCTGTGGCCATGGAAGTGATTGGAACACATGATTTCAATTATTTGGATGTGTGTGTAAATACTTCTGGCAATATAGTGTACAAGCAACTAGATACAGGGATTCATCTTCTTGCTATGATGTGACAATGCTAACCACCACACTAACTAGCAGCTTTGCAGGGCTTATTTGTTCTGGTTTATGTTTATACTTTTTCATTCATTTTCTTAGCTCAAAGGCCTGGTCCATCCTGTAATAGAACAGAGCACTCTGTCTACACAGGGAAAGGACTCACTTAGGTAAAGAGACCATTTACCAGCTTGGTTTTAGGTGGTGGTGCAGCAACTAATAGTTGAAAGTGGCAAAACGTGGGAAAAAATTAGTGAAAAGTAACAAAAATGGACAAAAAGTTGCAAAAAAGTTGAAAAATTAGCCGAAGCAGCAACAAATGGTTAAAAGTTGAAAATTTTCTTTTTTTTTTTTTTTTTTTCTTTTTTTTTTTTTTGCATAAGTGCAGCAGCAGCAGCAGTAGATTTAGTGAGGCACTTTGGTAAATGCTGAGATGCAACAGAACATAATGATATGACTTTAAAGTCTACACTGACACTGTGGAAATAACAGTGGAGTTAATGTTAGGAGAAAATGTCCACATTTGAAATGGGCACTAAGTGACAAAACAGTTGCAAAAATATTTTAAATTTGCAAAAAAAGTGGAAAACAAGCGTGAAAGGAAACAACAAGAATGGGTTAAAAATGGCCCAAAAAAGGGGAAAATGGGCAAGAAATGGGGAAAAATGGACATTAATTGGCAAAGCAGTGCCAACACTGGGTTAAAAGTGGCAATAAAATGGGAAAAAGTGACTAAGAGGGTGGAAAACAGCAAGAAGGGGTTAAAAGTTGCAATAAATGGTAAAAAAAAAGCAAAATAAGGCACAAATATGACAAAAGTGCCAAATAAAAGTGGCAAAAAATGGGTTAAAAGTGTCAAAAAAGTAGCAAAAATTGGCAAAAAACGTGGCGAAAAAGGATTAAAAAGAAGTGTGAATAAGTAATTCCAACATCAGAACCCTGTTATATTCACTTTTAAACTCCAAAGTGTAACTCTTAGCCAGGATGCTGCGCCAATGCTGCTGATCAAACACACATGCATTAATATCATCAATAAACCACAACTGTGGAGGGCCCTTCCTCTGTTTTTTTTTTTTTTTTTTTAAGGGGCCCAGCTAATTCTGTGGGCAGGCCTGACTCATAGTTAGGGGCTCAAAACATTCATGCTCCACAAGGTACGCTCCTATAAGAATTTGAACCCAGAACCATCTTGCTGTAAAGAAGTATAACACAACTTTAGCATGTCTGCAGAATTCTCCTGTTGAAGGTTATTTCCCTTGTATCATGGATTATCAACAGCATGGTCCACTAATCTGGATCAAAACAGAACATCTGAGCTCTGCATAGAAAAGCCCGAAACATGAATCAAACTCTGCACCAGATTGCTGAGAGGTGGCAATGCTAATCATCATGAAAACATACCATGCTGCAATGCTCACCTGTTTTAACTGATTTATTTGGAAATACATTATTATTTCTTAATAGAAAGTTTACAGCTTTTGGGTTCCAGGAATTTGCTGCATAAAGTGCAGAACTGGTTCAGCAGGCTACTGTTTTCCATGCAGCACCTCAACTTCCCTGTCAGAGTGCATGTTTCATCAGAGAGTCAACAACAATAGAAACCAGCAGTAAAGGCTGCAGTATCTCCATAAGACAAACCTTTGCCTGATATTCATTCTTTAAAAATTCTTAGTATTTTCTTCTTGGCTAAAAACCTTTCTTTCTGTGCTGCTAGTTAAGCATGTTACCATTCTAGACACAAATTTGTTCAACAATATGTCACACTCAATAACTGTTAGCCGCAATATGTACAGAAAAACTACAACTTGATGTAACTGTCATCTCTGAAACACCAAAATAAATGAAAAAGAATTAGTTAACTAGTACTGTAAAATGAATGATCATAAAAACAAAAATCTATATCACAATTTATTGTCATAAACAGCCATTATACAACCCTGCTATCTGTCTTATCATGTGTTACTTTTATCTTAAATAACTTGGTTACCTATATTTCTTTTAATTCTTTGTTCACTTTCCTTCTTTTTACAATGAAAAATATAATGGATTATCTCACCTGGCCATATAAATATTTTACTTTTAGGTTTCATGCAAAAAACACTATCCAGAGCCTCATACTCCTTTGGGGCCTTGGGTAGAACGTCCCCCAACGACCATAAATCCTGCACCTGGGTGCATGATGCTCACGAGATAGATTCATCTGTGGCTTTACCATAAGACAAAGGTAAAGCAGTTTCTTTGTTTTTATAGTTTTCCAGGTGTAATGTTAACCATCTAAACTACATTTAATCCATAAGCTGCACACAGAGTGGTTTTCTTTCAGCAAATATGTAAATGCTATTATTATAGTCTCATGTTTTTGTATTTAATAATGGTAGGTGTGCTTCTTTTCCTTAACTTGATATAAGGTAATAAATAAAGTATTAATCCCCTTTGATATTTTTTTACCCTTATATTGATTTTATAAACCAACCATGGCCAATATAATTTGGCTTTTTTGACAAAAAAAATCCAGAAAATAAACAAGGTAAAATAAAAAACTGCATAAATATTCAAGTTCTTTGGTCCTATGTGACCAAAATAGTGCTTTTTGGTCATCAGACAAGCGTTATGCACACCATCCCCGCTGTGAAGCACAGTGGTGGCAGCATCATGCTGTGGGGATGCTTCTTAGCAACTGGCCCATGTAGGCTTGTAAAGGCGGTGGGTAAGATGAATGCAGCAAAAAATAAGAAAATTCTGGAGGACAATCTTATTCAGTCTGTAAGAGATCTACGGCTTGGGAGAAGATTTATTTTTCCAGCAAGACAATAACCTGAAGCATACTGAGAAAACTACGCAGAAATGGTTTAAACACAAGAAGGGGAATGTTCTGGGGTGGCTGAGTCAAAGCCCAGACCTCAGTCCAATAGAGAGTTTGTGGCTGGGCTGTTCATGCCTGATCCCAGCCTGACAGAGCTTGAACAGTTTTGCAAAGGATAATGGAGTCAAATTGTAGTGTCCAGATGGGCAAGCCTGATTGAGGCCTATCCACACAGATGTGAAGGCAGTGAATATTTATGCAGTCACTTATTTTACATAACATATTTTTGTTTGATTGGCATTACTTTGTAAAAATCTGTTTCTTCCTCATATCGGCCTTTAGCGGGGGCCTCCAAATGATAAAACCTTTCCTGGATGGGTATGAGTTACTTCTTATTCAAAAAGCAGAAAAATTAAAAGTCAGAGACCAACAAAAGTTTTTAATTGTTGAATTTATTGCATGGCTCCATTGCAAAATCTTAATTCCAACCCTAAGGAAGGTGGTTCCCAAGCTTTAGTTTTAAGAGTCATTTTTTGGGCCTTTTCATGCCTTTATTTGATAGAGGAAGGACAGTCGGTAGACTTGGAACAGGGGAAGAGACATGCGGTAAAGGGCCACAGGCTGGATTTGAACCCGGGCCACCAGCATACATGGGTAGCGCCATCTGCACGCCCTGTTCTTGAGCATTTTTACTTGGACCCCTAAACCTTCATGGATGTCTGAAAAGCTGAGCCTCTGCAGGACCCATGTAAAGGGGACACACTGCTGTCAAATAGTACTAATGAATCACATTTATTTATTTGTCAATTTATATTTAGGGAGCTTAGAGGACATATTTACTTTAAACACTAAATAACTAAACAAAAATATAACTGACCTACACAATATAATATAAACACATGATTATATCATAGTGATAGAGAATACATATAGAGAGAGCTGACAGTGGCACAAAATTAACTTTCAGTGTGACTGACTAAATGAAAATATGTATTTATTATTATGTAAAAACACCTGTACTTTAGTGTCATGGTCCCTACAAAGACAGGCCTGTATCCTGTAGGTGTACACTCGGTCAAGGTTTTGCATCGCCGCCATTTGAATACTCAGGTGTCGTATCCACCCTCTGCCGCTTGGAGGCGCCCAGCTCATACTTTGGTTGTGCTTGAAAATGAAGTGGAGGTTGGGAAAGCAAAAGTGGGCTTGGGAAGAAATCTCTTCCCTGAACTGTTTACCCTGACGTCAGTTTGCAGAACTAGCTCTGCCCTGTCTCCCTCAGTGTCTGTGAAACTCCTCTCGCTGAGAATTGCTGGAGTAGATGTGCTCGGCTCTACCTGCTCACGCGCCCGGACCTCGCGGACTGAATGCAATGATTCCTGGTGCACATTTAAAGTGGACTAAAACAGCTACGCGATGAACACCTGCGCCTTTCTGCTCATTTTGACTGTTCAGATCTACGCCGATGGCATTGAAGGGCCAACAGGTAAGGCACATCTACATCTCAGCCTCTAGGACGTAGTTTGGAAGTTTTGACATGTGGGTGAAACTCCGCTGGACTAAAAAACAGAGCAGTTCTGGTGGAGGTAACAACTTTGTGCTGCCTTAACCTCACACGTTTCTGCGTTTACCTGTGGCTTAACCGCTGCTTTCTTCTGGGACTGTGTTAGCAATCAAAGCAGAAAATTCAAGCATGTTCTTTGAATAACTTTGTAAACTGAGGCTATAAGTTTTAATGCAAAGGTACTTGGTTATTTTGTTAGACTGGATCTGGGTGTTCAGAGGAAAGCTCCCATTTCCCAGAACAGCTCAGTGCATGGCTCTACGCTGCTTGAGCTGTTTTTGTTATTACTGTGGCGTATTTAAAGGCGCAGGTAGCCTGCAAGGGATGACGTTGTGATCCCAAACTTAGATGTTAGTTCAGCTAGACACAGAGCTCTCCCTTTAAACGTACAGACTGACATTTGTACGACCTTTAGGGGATTTTTCCCTCCCAAATCCAAGCAGTATGAGCCCATTCTGTGATGATATGCACAACCTGGAGATGCTCCATGGGGTTGAGTTGAAAAGATAAGTTCTAGGGATGCTTCTGAATATAAGCAGCTTTGTAACTGATTTATTTTTGTTATTAAATTCCCAAAGATTCTGGATTTTGTCTTTGTGCTTGCACAGTATCTCAAATGTGAGGAAAATGACAAAAATAAGTGGCCAACAAAGGTTGTCACAGTAGTTCTTCTGTTTTGCATGCAGATAGAGGACCATTGCAACAATTTGTTTTTCAGATACAAGGATCAAAATACTGCATTTTCTTCTATTACTCCCTTAAAACATAATTAGATCTACATGTTGGGAAATTTGAAAGTCTGCCTCACAGGAGAGATGCAAAGAGAGGGGGAGACTGGTAAAAATAAAGCCTTTTGCAGGAATCTGACATAGACCTTTTTATATTCATCTTTTCGAAATAAGCTTTTATTCCCTACCTACTGTTAGTCATTCATGTAATGTTTTTACAAAGCTGCATTCTGGGCTTTTTTAATGAAAGCTAAAATGTCGTGGGCCTTTTCAAGTCTCTTTGTCACACACTCCCATACACACACATGCATAATTTTAGCCCGTAGCACATAAAACCAGGGTAATAAGGGAGTAATATTGATGACATTTACACTGCAGGCTCCTTTAACACAGTATAACAATGCGGCACAGCGCACATGCATGTAAAAGAAAAGCCCCATTATGCCGGGATCAGGAGGAGACTTGACTTTTTCAGTGAAATTTTCTGCTCACATCAGTGTTCTTCTCTGGCATTTATCTTCTGCCAGGAGAAATGAGGGGAAACCGCCCTTTACGGTGAAGCATTTATATTGTGAAAGGTGCTGCAAAAAAACAACACAAAATCAACAAAACTATGCAAGCAGGTTGTGTATTGTCGAGAGTTGAATGAAGCAGATCATTAAGAGGAATGGGCTGCGACATATGAGGAATTAAATCACTCACAGGTAATTAAAAGAGCTCACTGGAACGGTGACGCTTGGCTCAGCTGTGTGAGAATGCCAGTCAACAAAAATTAACATGATTTCCTTTTTGTTTGCCGGGTTTTTAACCAGAGTATGCTATCTTTTTGCTGACTACTTACCTGCTAGTTATCGTGTCTTCTGCTCCTCTTCCAGGCTTCCTTCATGCTTCTCCACTCATGAGGAGGAGAATCTAAGGAGCATAAACACAGCCTTGACTCCTACAATCTTCTCCTTTGATTTAAACACCTTTTATTGCTGTAATTGTGTGAAGACCACACCTCAGCCTTGAATGCTTAATAATAGTTAAGGCTGTGTGCTCCTTTGGGGGATTTCTTGCCTTTTTCACCTGATCTAATCCATATTTCCCATAAGTCTTTCTTGCTTATGACGCGGCCGGTCCAGTCTGTCAGTTCAGGGGAAGTGAAATTATTAGAGGCTATGAAATATGGAGGCTCTCTGCTGCACTGCACTGACTGTAGTGGGTAGAAAAAAAGCATCCCACTTGCATCATATGTGGTCATGTACAGGGAGGTTATGAGCTCTAAAGTTCAGCTTCTGTGTGCAGTTCTGTGGGTTTTTTCTTCCAATATGACACTTTAACTTTCTGTTGTCTCTTATGGGAATTGAATGGATGTTCACTTACCATCTGTCTCCTCTATTAGCAGCAAATGTTGTCAACTGAGTGGTGTAATTATCCCCCTTCTCATGACTCATTTCCCAGTTTGATCTAAAGTTTAGGCAGAGTATCCTTTTTTTTTTGCTAATCTCAGTGAATAAGATAACACTTGAAGCCAGATGAAAAGATTGGCGCTGTCTAGACTGACTTAAAGTGTGGCAGGAAATGTATAATTCTTTAGGGTTTCATGTTTCTGTAGCACATACATCAGCAGGAGTGCTGGGGAGCAATATATGGCCACAAACAGCATGCTGACATATATATGACAGTAGACCTGCAAAGATAGGTGTTCATCAAATCAACAATTTGTAATTATTCATTAAGCGTTTACTACTTAAAGCTCCTGTGAGGAGCTTCTGGTTTGTGTGGGTTTTGGTGCCCCCTGTGGACAAAGCAGTCTTTGTCCTGTACATGTGTATAATGCTGCTTTAATACCAAAAGTTTTAACTATGATTTAATTCTGTGACAGGAGAAATATAAGTACTAGTACCTGTCAAGTTATTTCTTGTTGTAAAACATCACAAATTATTACGTCCAAGAACTTGGCAGCTAAAGTGAAGCTCATTGGCGTTTTTTTTCTCTGGTGCCCTGTCACCCCTGATGATAGGTCCAGAGGCTACCAGTGGTTTTCAAACCTTTGAGACATCAACTGTAGGACCAGGGCCTTATGGAAACCCTGCTTCCTGCCTGGACGGTACCATAGGCCGTGCTAACTCCCCACATCCACCCTTTACTGTGCCCTAAAGGTGTGGACTTTGTTTTTCTTTCAACAGATTATTTTCCCATGCTCCTGATAATATGCGAGGATATCCAGTGCATGGCCTGGCTTGTGTCAGTCCACCGTTCCGCTCAATGGTGCCCTCAGGTGGGCTTATTCTCCATTACAGGCCTTAATTCAGCCCCCATTTTGGCTCAAACATGCCTAAATGTTCTACATTGTAGGTGGAATAGGTTCAAATCAGGGCTCTTGCTCCTTACCCGTGCCACGTCAATAAATCTGTAAACACCAGAAATTGCAAGAATGTGATTGTGAATCGTTGCCAATGTTTTTGTGGAGTCTAGATAGTGTTTAGGAATCCGATTGCAATTACTTAAATTCATTTCTTGTTAGCACTTCTCTTATGAAGATGTTCTTTTAGTTTATATGCTTTTGATGATCTAGATAACAGAGATCATTTTTAAGGTACTAATTGGGTGCTTTAACTAAACACAAGGCATTTGGCCTCTTAGGGTTTAAATGAAGAATAAAACGTATGACCGTTAAGAAAATTAATGTTATCATGGTTTATCTTAGCTCTGCTGGGTTGTGTTTCTCTGTCTCTTTGCTTTTAGCATTTGAATGGAAAATATGTACCTACCTATCTTGTTACAAATGTGTCTATGTTATAAATGATAAGTAAGCTTTTGAGGCATTGGCATTAGGAGAGCATGCTGGCTTGAAGCATAGCTTGTTGATAAATGCTTGAATGGGAGCTTCCTGATGTTTGTTTCTTTTTGGTGTGTCCCCAGCCCCAGCCAGAGTTAAACAAGACACATAACTAAGACGTATAAGTAGAGAAAATATTAATGGATAAAAACACTGAGAAACATTGTGTATGCAACAGTCAGACTGGCTATGCAAGTTTGAAATGATGGGTTTTTAGACGGAATTTGAAAATGGAGAGAGATTCTTTTATTTTCTTAGGTAAAGTAAACTGAATATATTTGAATTATGGAATTCTTTTCAGATGAGAAAATGCCTTTGAATGCTCTGTTTAAAAGAGTTCAAAATTATTCAGTACAAGAGCCAAAGACTCTTTAAAAGACACTTTAAATGCCATTTTTATTGAATTATTGTTACATTATTCATCTCACAGCCTCTTTTTGTAGCTGTGTTATTGTGCCTTAAGACTCCATTAGATGTGCTTAATATAATAGGTTTCTCTCTGAAAGAAGAGGCTGAGACAGTGTTTCATTATAAGGGAAGAAGATTGTAACCTTTATGTTGGAAATGTCTCGCACCACAACATCCCAGAGTTGCAGAAAGAGCCACAAAGTGGAAGTGTTCCCTGCAGGAGTTAGGCCACCATCTGGGGAAAGAGGGTGAGGGGCGGGAGGGATTGGGCCTCAAATCAGACTCCTGAAAAAGACTGGTTGATTTCCATCTTTGTGGGATCACGGGCAGTAATTCAGACAGCAGATGGAAAATTGCATCAAAGAGAGAGAAGGGAAGGAAAGGGGGAGAGTTTTTTACTTGTACAAAAGAATACAGAATGGCAGATCAATATATTCACATAGATGGTCAGGACTTTAAGTTTTTGTTTTTGCGGAAAGGCATAGCAGGACTCATCCTTGCTCTGCATTCTGCCTCTAGCACTGGCATGAGTTATTGAGCACTGTGTCTATAAGAGAATTACATTTTTTGTCTGTGATCTGTTGTATTTTATGGCTACGAGGAGAAAAGACCTCAAGTAGATGGACCTGATCATGTGACAAGACTTGAAGATGAAACCTATCCATCTTCTTGTGCTGCAAAGTGCAGCGTGTCTAATCAGTGGCTTCCACTATCTCAAACCAGTCTCATTTCCTATTTTCATATAATGCATCTCACCTTACTCTATGCTGCTAAGTTTGCAGACACTTCTCAGTTCTAGACTGCAGCTCATGTGCATCGTGCTTAATTAATCCTGCTGAGTATTTTGTGGCTGTTTTTATTATCACATGTTATTACTCTGTTTTTAAATCAGTCCCCTCTTTTTTCTTTCCTTTGTCTTTGTGAAAGGCATTGTGAGGTTCAGTGTACTCAGGCGAAAGATTGTTTGCTCTTCTTAAAGGTCACAAACCAGTTGGCAGTCATGTTTCTGAGGCAGGAAGAGAAAGAGCAGGTCATGGCCTTTCAGAAGAGGGCAGTGCCCAAAAGCCGGGTTGTTCTGCTGTGTGTGTCCTCTGCCATGTAAGCCTGGCCTTCCTGTGTGTGACCTGTGCTCCCTTATATCAAATACTGCTGGTAAACAAAGAGCTCTCGGAAAAAGGGGGATGTTTAGAAATATATATAGGAAGATCACACTCCTTGCAGTGGTCACTACAGAATCTGTTAGTAGCAAAGGCAAAAATTCACAGCAACACCCAGCGACAACAAGAAAGTAGCTAAATGTTCAGATCTTTGTCTGAAGTCAAAATACCTTTGAAATGTTTAATCTTCTGAAAAACAGTCAGTGTTGACTTAGTTCAATGTGAAATCTAGTTACTCAGTCATGAGTAGAAGACCTGGACACACTATACTGTTCATGACTGAGTGATTTAAAATGTCACAGAACAAATGCCATAATGTAATGCTGGCAGAGATTATATTATTCAAATGTCTCACCCTCATAGTAAAGGCTACCGTAGGAGCTTTCAGTTATTAACCATTAAGTACTTGTCATTATCTGTTCCACTTACAACTCTCTGGCTTTCTTTTTTCCTCACCATCTCTCCTCCTCTTTCCTTTTTTAACTTCCAAGAGTGAGCATTCCTCTCCATTCTTCTTGAAAATATTTTATTGGCCTATAGGTTTTCATAGGAATAATGTATGTGACATTAATAGTACACATAAGGTTATTTCCACCTAGCCATCTGGTTCAGTTTATCAGCATTGCTGTTATCAAAAGTTAGAAAGGGTTTCCAAATATCGGACCTGTACCGTCTCACTATTTTGGCATCCTTCTGTAGGATGCAAGCTTACCTACCCATCCCAAGAGTGGATCTGCACACACAGTAGGGGTTTGCTCTAATGTCACTTTCAGTGCACGACATGACTGCTCAACCGGGCTGCAAAACAAACATGGCTGCCTGCTCTATGAGGAGTGGGATGAAAGTGTGAAAAAAAAACAAAAAACAGTCTAATATCTGCTTAAATAAGGGATATCTTGACTCAACAGAGATCCATACTGTTATCTGGACCGTTGATATTGATATGTGGTCACGTATTGGGTTTCAAACAGGACCACTTGATGGAGAAGCAGCTTAAGAGTGAGTGCTGTCAGATGGGGCCCCCTTAGGGAGGTTTTCTACTGTCGCTGCAAAATTTTCACATTTTTAGTTACTTCAGAGATTTCAAATTTGTCAGCCCTTTAGTGGCCCCTCTTCCAAATCATTCATTCAATCATTCATTCATTCATTCATTCATTCATTCATCAAGCCATTCATTCATTAATTTATCCATTGACATAGCATTTTTGTTGCAGCTAAATACTGCCATCTCTTGCAATACTAATGACAAAGGTCCAGACTTCATCTAAATGTTGCCTTTTCCTGTTTTTGCGTTTTCTCTGTTGCTGTTTACCATCTGCATCATCTGTAACAGCTGTGAATTATGTAAGGAGTATGATAAGGAACGTAACAAAATTAAGAGAAATCTTGGCTGCAGTGAGCTGCATATAATGATTTAAGCAGCGCTTTTCTAGCCATCTCTTTTTTAGTAGTAGTTTTGAGTATGCTGTTTTTATTTATTCATGCTTTGCTAAAAGTTAGTTAAAGATATGTTTGGTCAAGTTTATATTTAAGATTAGATGTTGCACAATCAGTTTTTTCTCAGTTTAGCCTGTATCAGACATTCCCAACACTGCTGTTATACTGGCAATAGTGACAGAAGATTTTTTTTTTTGGGCATTTTTTTTAACTAGTATGGTATTTTAGACTATGATCCTATGGATTAAAGAAATAGCAACATGGTAGACAAATTCATCTTTTCTTTTTTGTTGCTAGCATTGCAGAAGGTATCTCGAAATTAAAGTACACTGATAAAATAAATGTTCAGATCAATGATTTGACTTTGCATCAGTTTGATAGAATCTTTATCAACTTATTTATGGATCCATCCTCATCCACTTAACCTTATACCCCTAATCAGAAATAAACGTATTACCTTAACACACCTTTGAAAATGTGAATCTGTTAATAACTAACAGTGTCCCTTAAAGACCATTAACGGACTAAAACTAGATTTTTTTTGCATTTTGGTTGCAGTTGGTCTGTAGTGTTTTTGCTGTAAGTTAGTTATTAGTAGAAGTTATGATTGTGGAGGGCATGTCAATAGGACTAGAAAAAAAGTTGGTTACTGTAGTGGTCAATTCGGTTATTTCTAGAACCTGACAGTAAACTTTTACTGTCACAGTTCATGCCTTGTTTGGCTGCTATGTTCATGTCTTTCTATCTCTACTTTACTTTACACTCTCTACATCATACACTGCTCTCTGTCTGCCTCATAGACTGTATTATAAAGGATGTGCATCTTATACACAGGTGTGTATTGGCTTGATGAAATAATTCGAGCTACAAAATTGATTAAGTGAAATGTGCATTGTATTATAAATCAAGCTTGAGGAGTTACTCCAGAGGTTGACTTCTTACTCTCGCTTTTTTAAATATTTAGACTTCCTCCCCTAGCTGAACACTCTGTCATTTTACCTGCTGTAACCTGTGTTGTGTAGGGAGCAAGGGGTTTAAAGCACCCTTCTTGAATGTGAAGACCACCTGTACTGTGTACACCCTGAGCTGGCAGCATTGTACCAAACATGGAGGGTTACACGTGAAGTGAATAAATGACATTTAGCTGGTCTTAAAAATGCACCAGGAAAATAAAGAATTAAAGATTGGTTATGAGATTGGTGCCTCATAAGTGTGTCTTGAGTCCGAGCCGCAAACTCGATTTCCAATCTCTGGCATGCTGTAACCCCTTTAGTTCTTGCCACGTTGCACTAATTTTTGTGTTTATGCAAGTGCAAATGATCATCTTTCCTCTGCTGTGTCTTTGCCTGTGATAGCTGAAGTAAAGCACACTCAGAAAAGGTCCCACAGTGCAGAGTGACTCAGCTCTGACACTGATGCTAGCCTGGACTGGAGAGAGAGACACTCTGAGCTCTTCAGGGTTACCCTGAGACCTTCCAGCACCAGGAACAGATGCCAAGACTGAAAGATTTACAGTCATCAGCCTGCCCTGGCCTTCCTCTTTCTCTACCCTCTGCTGCAGCGGCAGAATGAGTGCAGGCTTCACAGCTCCTTCAGCCAGGTGTTATTAATGTGGTATTGATCTTTCAGACTCTGGCAAGTCCATTTTGATCAAAGTGGCATCCCTGCTTGCTGCCTGCAAGTTTGATGTGGAGTGGGAATCAGCTACCAGCCAGGCGGGACTTGCATGACGTAATGGCATACAATAAGCTGGTTTTCAGCAAGGAGCGTTGGCAGCTTTGTGTGGAAGAAAAAGTAGAAAAATCTTCTCAAACATGAAAGAGTGCCTCATTTCCATATGAAGGCTGTATATATATTACAACTAAGCTCCAAAATATCCTGTTGATGTGCTGGTCGAAAATGACAGGGCTATTATGCTCATTATCACTTAAAAGCATATGTTTTACTTGAATAATGGACTCCAAAATGTATCATTCAGCACAGATGGGCTGGTGTTTAAAGCCGGGATGTGAAGGAGTATGAGACTGGAGCTGGAGCACACTCACACAGATGTGTAATTATCCAACAAAGAAATAAGCAGCGCTGCGAGTTGCAGACGTTTCACTCCGTGTTCTTTCTTCCCCGAGGTAGCAAGCTCCAGACTGCACAAAGTGGGTCTACAAGAGTGATGCTGTGAGTGCTTCTCCACCCAGAGGAAAGAAAAGCCTCCTGAGCTGGATATATTTAGCCCACTGGCCGTGTTTCTCTACCTTTTTCCTGTGTCAACAAAGTTCCAGCCAGTTTCACCAGCCCCTCTCATGAAGTGTTGTAACAAATGCTGAGGTCACCCAAGTCAGGGTTCAGGATTAGGCCAGGATTGCAGTTTTGATACCCGACCTGTTGTTAGAGCTGCCTGTAGTGCTCTTCCAGTGAAATCTGAACCGCTGACACTTCTCTAAAAGTCCAAACAGTCTTCTTCAGGGCATTTTTCTTCCCTGGTGGTGTAACAGATGCAGGCTTCGCTTGTCTTTGTGCCGTGATGCCTGCACTCTCAGGGGAAGTGGTATTTCTGGTTTGACCAGCGGTCCCTCTGGGCAGAAAAGTCCACAGAGACCCAGCCGTGAACCCACACACTTATCGTGCTGATGTACCTCACGCTTATTAGACTGACACTCTTTCACATAAACTTTATTGGGACAGTGGAAATTGAAGCGCATTAAAGTGTAACAGTGCATGGATAATGTGTGGTGGGCTGATTTAAAAGAGCATAGGGTTTGAGGGTTTGGGGCCTTCACAGCATGAAATCCAACTAAAACTAAGCTCTTTTAGGAGACATCCACTCACTTAAATAGCTCCTAGGTTGCATGCCTCATCCCAGTTTATTGTTGTTGATATGAAGACATTTTGTCTTGCTTCCTGTCGCGTGGCACCTCGCTAACACAGAGCTGTGACAGCTGCCGTTGATGGTGTGTTATGGGTAGGTCATAGCAGCTGTGGTTGCACCAGTGCCAGCTGGCCATAAATCAGTCAGTGGAGCGTTTTCTAGACCTGTTGAGCCCACATTTACAGGTATAAAGAAAGACTTGGCATACAAATTTTGACTAAAATCACTTTTTTTATTAGCATGGGTTTTCAGAGAGTTCATGAAATCTTCAGTTGAAAGTGAGAACATCAGAGTCAGCCAAACTGAATTTGCAGTGATGTGGATGTTGCAGGCAGTTTCATCACAATTCTATGCTGGGAAAAATCCCTTGTAAAAAATAGTTAGAATTTTCTGCTTCTATGTATGGAATCCTTATTTCACACTTGAGTGCTGCAGCATCATCTCTATCTTTTTTGATATAACTAGAAACTGTAGATAGAGCTCAGGAGAAAAATTAAAGTCCCCTGAAAAATCTGCTTTTCCCTGGTTCTTTTACATTTTTTAGAGACCACCTTAAGGTAGTCCACCAAATATTGATTTTTGAAATCTAAGGCTGGAGACTGCATACCTATTTTATTTTGAGTCATGAGCGTAATTGTAAACACAACCTCAATTCCACAAAAGTTGGAACACCTTTCCATTTTGCCCGTTCAGTCTGTTTTAAATTAGCTTTGGCCCAGAGAAGAAAGCGTTTCTGGTTCTGCATGATACAGCTTTAACTTGCATTTGTGGATGGCACATTGAATCGTGTCAAAGACAATGATTTCTGAAAGTGTTCCTGGGCCAATGCAGTCATTTCCAGTACAGAATCTTGTCTGTTGTTAATGCAGTGCTGCCCGAGGTCGCGAAGATCATGAGCATCAAATATTTACTTGCAGTCTTGTCTTTGTGCACAGAGATTACTCAGAATGCTCTTGAATTTTTTGCAGATTTTATGTACTGTAGATTCTAGGACATTCAAAGTCTTTGCAGTTTCACATTGGGGAACATTTTCCTGAAACTGTTCCATAACTTTTAGATGGAGTCTTTTGGAAACTTGTGAATGTCTGCCAGTCTTTACTCCTGAGAGACTTTGCCTCTCTAAAATACTCTTTTTATACCCAGACCTGTTGCTGACCTAATTAGTTGCAAAATGCTCCTCCAGCTGTTTTACAGTAGTAGCACTTATTTTGCAAGCCTTCTGTTGCCCCATCCCAACTTTTTCTAGATGTATCGCTGCCACCAATTCAACATTAACTAATATTTTCATGAAATTGTAAAATACCTTGGTTTAAACATCTAATATGTCATTTATGTTATACTGTGAAAAAAAAATTTGGGTGCTTGCATTCTGTTTTCATTTTTCATTTTACTCAGTGCCCCAACTTTTTTGGGATTGGGATTGTATATTCTTCCCTATGCGTATTACTGGAGTATACAGTTGCAAGAAAAAGTATGTGAACCCTTTAGGATTTCTTAGATTTCTGCATGAATTGGTCATAAAATGTGTTCTGATCTTCATCTAGGTCACAACAATAGACAAACACAGTCTGCTTAAACTAATACCGCACAAAAAATGATATGTTGATCATGATCATGAAAATGATCATGTTTTTATTGAACAAAACATGTAAACATTCACAGTGCAGGGTGTAAAAAGTATGTGAACCCCAAGGCTAATAACTGGTTGACCCTCCTTTGGCAGCAATAACCTCAACCAAACGTTTCCTGTAGTTGCAGATTAGACCTTTACAAAACTGTTTCAGTTCAGCAATTTTCTTGGGATGTCTAGTGTGGATCACTCTCTTGAGGTCATGCCACAGCATCTCAATCAGGTTTAGGTCAGGACTCTGACTGGGCCACTCCAGAAGGCATATTTTCTTCTGTTGAAGCCATTCTGTTGTTGATTTACTTCTGTGCTTTGGGTCATTGTCCTGTTGCATCACCCATCCTCTGTTGAGCTTCAGTTGGTGGACAGATGGTCTTAAGTTTTCCTGCAAAATGTCTTGATAAACTTGGAATTAATTTTTCTGTCAATGACAGCAATCCGTCCAGGCCCTGAGGCAACAAAGCAGCCCCAAACCATGATGGCCCCTCCACCATATTTGACAGTTGGGATGAGGTTTTGATGTTGGTGTGCTGTGCCTTTTTTTCTCCACACATAATGGTGTGTGTTCCTTCCAGACAACTCAGTTTTGGTTTCATCTGTCCACAGAATATTTTGCCAGTAGTGCTGTGGAACATCCAGGTGCTCTTTTGCAAACTTCAAACGTGCAGCAATGTTTTTTTTGGACAGCAGTGTCTTCCTCCATGGTGTCCTCCCATGAACTCCATTCTTTTTTAATGTTTTACTTATTGTAGATTTGTCAACACAAATGTTAGAATGTGCCAGAGATTTCTGTAAGTCTTTAGCTGACACTCTAGGATTCTTCTTCACCTCATTGAGCATTCTGCACTTTGCTCTTGCAGTCATCTTTACAGGACGACCACGCCTAGGGAGAGTAGCAACAGTGCTGAACTTTCTCCATTTGTAGACAGTCTGTCTCACTGTGGACACATGAACATCAAGGCTGTTAGAGATACTTTTGTAACCCTTTCCAGCTTCATGCAAGTCAACAATTCTTGATCATAGGTCTTCTGAGAGCTCTTTTGTGCCAGGCATGGATCACATCAGGCAATGCTTCTTGAGAACAGCAAATTCAAAACTGGTGTGTGTTTTTCATAGGGCAGGGCAGCTTTAACCAACACATTCAATCTCATCACATTGACTGGACTCCAGGTTGTCTGACTCCTGGCTCCAATTAGCTCTTGGAGAAGTCATTAGCCTAGGGGTTCACATACTTTGTCCACCCTGCACTGTGAATATTGGTCATTTTTTGACCAGTTTATGCAAAAATCCAAGAAATCCCAAAGGGTTCATGTAGGCCTGAGTGATATGGCCTAAAATTCATATCACGGTATTTTTCTTGCCTTTGACAATATGGTATTATATCACGATATTTTAAAATTAAAAAGAGATAATGCTTTTTAATCCAAATTCAAGTGTTATTAACCCCCCTTTTCCCTTAAAACAAGCCTTTGATGGCATACTGAATTTATCTCTTAGTATAGAAACACAGAAAACATGTTGTATTTTTTTAAGTCTCTCTAGGTTTACTTCTGTCTAACTGCACTCCAAGTTTCACATTTCATCTCTATCCTGATGAGGTGTGTTAAGCTGCTAATGACTTGAAGACATTTCCTAGTGAAGGCCTTCACAATAAAAGTGTTTCAGAAAAATAACATCCGCGGACTTTTATTTTGAAGAGCTTGACGGAAGTATTGTGTTCAGCATTGAGTTAGCTTAGCTATGGCTGCCGTTCAGAGAATACGGCTAGTTTACAGCAGTTTTTCTGACCTCGCAGCCTGGATCTTTGACTCACTGTGGACTTAGAAAATGAAGTCATAAGTTAAAATAGACTTTTAAATGGTTGTTTGAGGGAGCGCTACAGCGCTGGCCTCTGTGACCAGCCAAAGCAGCACTTAGCAGCACACAAGCTAAGTGCCTACACTAGCCCCATGCAGGCTGACAGAGACAATGGTACAGCCATCAGACTTTGAGAGGAAAAAACACACGTTTTTGCCTGCTAACTCACACTGAGGCAGATATGATGACGTCATTAACAAGCGTTATTGCGATTGGTCAGTAGGGTCCAAATCTCTACCGTAGCCCAAATTTATATCATTTATACCATCTACCACATATACCGCACACCCCTAGGTTCACGTACTTTTTCTTGCAACTGTACCTCCAGAGGGCTAAGCCCATATACAACCAACTGATATGTTGGATTTAAATTACAAACATCCTCTGTGCATAGACATGACGCTCCTAGTGTTATGGTTTAATTAGTGATAGTACTAACTGGTGACTTTTGGCCAACAGTGTATGTAGATGCTGTCATTACAGCAGTTGATAAAAACAGAAAGAGCCTTTGCGAATGTCTATTTGGTAGGTTTTTCATTTTAATGGCAAAATGTTCTCATCAGATATTGATGAATGCAGCTGCAGACATACTCACCTGAAAGTCTCCAGTTTGCATGATCACTTGTTGAGCTGTGACACCAATCTTAATCTTATTTAGAAGCATTATTTTGTAGTGGTCTTGTTAGTTTTTCATGAGTTTCATGTTCGTAATATTGGTTGGTACTCTGGTGTGACATCAGCTCACTCACATTTGACCGCCAGCTGATTTCAAGTCAAGAGAACTCAATCTTGATGCTTTGCCCCCGTTTTAGCTGTTGAATGTGAGACACAACAAAAGCAGACCTTCTGATTTTTCAAACATAGCCTGTCACATTCAACTTTTTGTCTTTTTCCTCTTGAAACTCTCCTTTTGATTCCAAAGGTGACCTCCAGTTGAAGTCGTCACTTAAACGTCTTTGCTCAAACCATTATGAGGCAACCAGTGCACTTTTTATTCCCTTACAGGCTCAGGTTTAGTTGGCCTAAAAAGGCGCTCTGATAATCTGCAAAGCACATCCTAACTGTATTTGGAGCTTGATTGAAATCATAGTGAGAACAACAATACAGAATAACAATGAAGACAGGGACAGGTATACTGCAGATTGTTTAGCCTAGAGTTGCCTGTTTGTAAAAAAGCAGGTGTAGTGAGACTTGTAGCCTTCTGTTTCACAAAGCTCTTACTAACTTGTAAAATCTATCCAGGTTTTTTCTTACATGGCCATTCTCTCTATTTCTTCCTCTGGCTAGCCTCAGCCATCTTATCAAATGTCTAAGACGAGCTAACTGGCTTCTTTTAAGCGGGAGGCTGGCGTGTGAACCAGTGCTGTAAAGCCACATCTCTTGAAAACAGCCAAAGTGACATAGTGCTGAAAGCAGGTTAGCAGGCACTCTGTGGAAATAGAATAGACACCCATTATTGCCAATAAATGATACTGTCCTGGGAAATTGGCTTTGAAAATGCAATTTTAAGGTGGAAGAGTTGCATATCGTTTCTTAAATGTCAACCAAATAAACTTCTACTGTACAACAGGCCTCTCTTTCAGCTCTCGATCACAGGGATTTTCAGTTTCCATAAAAACAGTCCTTCATTGGCCTTCTTTTTAATAACCACTTCCTTTGTGTTTCCTTATTCAGTATGCACGATTCAAGTCACTCATTAACAGCTGATTTATTTAAAACGGTGCCTATTATCCATGTCTTTGGACAAGGTGGTAAAATTGCCTGAGGGCAAAGAGATGAACTCTATTCAATGCCTGGTGTATTTAGACCGTGCATGAGTCAGATCTGCAGGGACATTAGTGTATTGAGCGCTCTTGACCGAGAAAATCTGTGCTTGGAAACAGATATGACTAATTCATCCTGCCTCAATAAGGTTGTCAAAAAATGACATTTTGATGCGGTTTGTTTTTTAAACAATAGATCAGCAAAGATGGCATTACCTGCATGGACAGATTTATAAGAGAGGAATAATAGTCAGAATATTTGGTGTCTAAAACTTCAATTTTTGTTGCTATGGTACAAAACATGATTAATCATAGTTAGATTTTTACTAGTATTATATGGAAGTGTTGTGACAGCCCTTTGTGTCTCACTGTATATCTGTACTTTGATGTGAGGGTCTGTTTCCACATACTAAGAAAGGTGATCCTCTCACCCGTATGTCAGGTGTGGTAATCTCAACAATCCTCTCTTCCAGAGACTCTGGTTCTTCACAGCCCCCCCAGTGCCCTCAGTTCCTCCTGTGCTGCTGATTGCAGAGCAGCTTCTTGAGAGATACAGCTCTTCAAACAGTTAGAAAGACCTTTGTTTTGTTCCTGTGCTTGGAAGAGGGAAGAGGTGAATGCCCCAGAGAAATGAAGGGGATTGAAGAAGGCGACAAACACGGCCCGTGGCCTCGTTTCCTGGTACAGTCAGGCGAAGACTGTGTCCACACCGTGTGTTTGAAAGCGCCTCAGTCTCGCCCTGCTATCCATGCTAAGCTGGCAGTGAAAATTGACCTTTTTGAAAGCGCCTCCCATGGATGATTCCTAAAACGCTGCTCTCACATTGTGCACAGGGGGAAATGGGAGCTTTTCAAAATCGCTGACACCACCATTGTGATGTGATCTACTGTAAAGCTGCTGCCCTGAGGGAGCCTGCGCACACCCAGTAGAGGAGATTTTTAAGCACTTTTCTTTTGTTTTTGGCATTTTGATATGAAAAGCAAACTTTTTGAGGGCTGCCTGAAAAGACTAATGTACATAGAGAGCTTTTCATGCCACTTTCAAACAGCGTGGAGCTGTGGACCCTCTGCAGCCAAAGGCAGTGCACCGTTTGCGTGTCTCTGTTAGCACACAACCACAAATATGCAGGAATGTCCAGAGAGCCCACGGGGGTGTCATTAACAATGAGCTTAATTCAGAACCTCAAACAGAAGATTAGAATAATTGCTCGGCCCTTCTGTGTGCGACTGCGTGTGACGAGTGGGTGTTTGTATGCACGCTGGTGAGTGTGATTGTAAGGGCCAGATTGGTGATTGTTCCCACCTGATTATATGTAAATATTTGCTGAACTCCACTGGCTATTGTGAACCTCCATAAATCACAACTATGTGGATAATTACAGAGCTTTGCTTTTTTTATTTCGTGGTGGAAAAATGCTAATGAAAAAATTAGCATATATTGCTAAGGACATGTTCTTGTTATGATAAATAGATTGCTCTGCAGAAGTGCAAAAAGCATGGCACTGTTGTAGAAACAGCCATCGGGGCATTTTGAGAAGGTGGACAACAATGTGTGTAGGACCCTGGAGCAGGTATGCCCCGGCCTTTGTCTGTCAGGACAGCCAGGGTAATTAAGAATGAGCTTAGACTGGGATTATTGCTGGAAGTAGGCAGATCACAGGGGACAGGAGAAAAGACAGCAGGAGAACGGTGGTTAATATGGGTATTACTCTGCTTAGCCGCGGTATCATGTGACAATGAGCGCACTGACAATAGAAGCCTGTTGATGCTCAGATCCCTCGCTAATAGGCTTTGCTTAAGATAGCTTTGTTTACCCACAGTGTGCACTCCACCTTCATTCTTTATCTCCCTCTCTCACACATTCAACTTTTTTAGAATTTGTCTCAACCCTAATTAGAAAACGGTAATATTTTGCTGTACACTTCCCTGAGGCATTTTAGCACTGTTCAGACGCGTTTGCCTACACCAGCACCTTTAAAAAGAAACATGGGAGATTGTTCATCTCTCTTGTTAATGCACATTCACTCTGCTGTTTTTGAGATATTTTTGCTGGAATATAATTAATGTTCTCATTAAGGGAGTGAATGGGCTGCAAGGCAGAACTAAAAGCCTGATACCCTCGGGCCCTCGCCCTGCTCCTGCTTTGGGAAGCATGGCGGCTGAAACGAGTAGCCTGTGTTTAGCGTATGGAACACAAGATGAGGAGATAGCTGCTCTCTTCTCAGTCCAGCCTAGTGAACCCTTTATGCCACAAATGAGGTCATTTGTTGCCCTTTCGAATGGACGTGGAAGCAGACCGCTGTTAAAGAAAACAGTGTAAGAAAGGGTTTTATCCAAACACCCAAAGGTTACATTAAATGGCCCTGCTAATTCATCCCATCACCCTTATTTACAACAAACCTGTGTTTCTATTCCTGGTATCAGCTCTTCTATTGTATCTGAAAACCTTCGTGCAGGTGGAGGGTTGGCACAGTTATCAGCGCATGGCGTGACACAGCATTGCTTTGTTTTTGACCTTGTTGAGAGGGAGCAGGGAATTGTTTTCTGCAGTCTTTAAGAGCTAATCCCATCAGAGGGAGCGCGCAGCATGGAGGGGGGAACTCAGTCATGTCTGAGGTAGCGCTGCCAGAACAAGAGGCAGACAGGAATGTGTTTGTCTGGCTAACTTGGCTTTTACTCACTCCTTACTGGAAAAAGTGAAGGGGGAAAAGTCCAACTTGACTTCTTAATTCCTCTCTCCGAGCCAAGAGAAAGAGCGGGGATCGGGGTGAAAGCAGGAGACATCTCTGGATAGGGATGTGGAGATGCAATGATGGCTCAGATTGTCATTATAGCAGATGAATTAACTAGGTTTTACCTCTCAGAGGAGGGTTCCTCGCTTCACTGGCAGTCTGTTGGCTTGGTTAGGCTCATGTGCTCCTGGGGAAACGGGCTCATTCTGTGCTCAGGCCATAGAACTGAGGATTTATCCCAGTCCAGTGAGTCCCTGTGGCACCACAAACCCATGCTGAGGGATTTAAGGAAGGCCTGCCTGCCTGTCAGACCATAGCAGGAAGATTTTTCTATAGCTGCTATATGTTGGAGCACTTAGCTGAGATTTCAATGAGCTGTTTAGCCACTTAGGATACAATGTTAAATGAATCCCATCCTGTCAGTAACTACAAGTTAGTGGACAGTTTCTGGGGGTTTTACATTTTGAAAGTTGTTTTAGATTGATTTTAATCTAGCAGCTTTTCCCAGTATAGGTCAGATATTTGATGAGATGTATTTTCCAGATGATTTTAGAAGCTCAACAGTCTGAGCAATTATACAGCTGGAGAAAACATACCACATCCTGCAGATAAAATCCCCCACTTTGATGTTTTATAAAAGTTGTGCTTGCCTGTGGTTTTCCTTGTTTTAAGAAGCACTTAATTTTCCTGCTAATTTTTACTTAGTGTAGTTAAACACTTGCTGGGGTTGCATCTGTTTGTTTTTCTTGAAGGCTTTCACTGTTAAGCAGCAGCAGAAAATGTAGAGTCTGAATTACAGGCAGAAAAACATTGGAAGCATCTGCTTTTTCACAGCTGTTGTCTGCTGCTGCTCTCCATCCTCAGCCAAGTACGGAAGTATTTTAGAGAGGCCTTGATCTGTGCATGGAATAGTGGCTTTTTTATAGTGCTGATTCTTTAAAGAACAGAAAAACAGATGCTTCCCTCCCCACAACAGGAAAAGGTGTTCTAACACTCTTTTTAATACTGCTGTTTTATTGATTTATGAATTTTAAACGACCTACACATTATTCATAAACACCTCAGTCAAAAATAGATTTGATTGAATGGCTTCTTAATTGTTACACACTGTGCAGGGGGTCAATTCTTGTATAACTCTTTGGTTTTGATTTTATGGGGGATAGGAGCTGTCTATTAAGACAGAAAATTAGTTAAAGAGAGCATTTCCAATATGGTACACGCTCTTGATGGGCTTCAAAAGTTTCCTTCAGAAATCCATGGATGAGGTCACTGTGCCCATGTGTCTCTCACATTCACACTTACATTGTAAGCTTCTTTAACTTAGCATAATTAATAATAATAATATATTGAATTTATATAGCGCCTTTCAAGAAACCCAAGGACGCTTTGCAGGAACACATAGACATGGACAAACTATGTGAGGGGTAGGATGAGTGTAAGGGGTGGTTTAGTGAAGACTGTAGGCTGTGGTGAACAGGTGGTGCTTGAGACGTTTTTTGAAAATGTCCAGAGATGGAGCGCTACGAATGTCTGCAGGAAGAGTGTTCCAGAGGGTGGGAGCTGCAGCACTGAAGGCTCTGTCTCCATAGGTTCGGAGTTTGGTTTTGGGCATGGAAAGTAGGCTGGTGTCTGAAGATCGAAGGTTGCGGGATGGTGTGTATGGATGGAGGAGATCAGAAAGGTACTGGGGAGCCAGAGCATGGAGAGATTTGTATGTGAGGAGGAGGACTTTGTAGTTAATACGGGACTTGATAGGGAGCCAGTGGAGGTGGATGAGGGTCGGAGTGATGTGTTGCCAGGGTCTAGTGCGGGTGAGAGCTCTAGCTGCAGAGTTTTGGACGTACTGAAGCCTGTCCAGGGTTTTGCTGGGAACTCCAGACAGGACTCCATTACAGTAGTCCAGGCGGGAGGTTATGAAAGCATGAATGAGTGTTTCAGCCACAGAATCAGGGAGTGATGGTCGGAGTCTGGAGATGTTCTTGAGATGATAGAAGGCAGATTTGGTGACAGACTTTATGTGGGACTGGAAGGAGAGGGTGGAGTCCAGGATGACGCCCAGGTTTCGGACCTCGGAGGATGGACAGATGGAGGTCCTGTCCACATCGAGCATGAGATCTCCAACCTTCTGCAGCAGCGCTTTGGGGGCCACCACCATGAGCTCTGTTTTATTGCTGTTGAGTTTGAGTTGGTTAGAGGTCATCCAGGCTTTGATGTCGTGAAGGCAGTTTACCAGGGAGTGGGGAGGGAGCTGAGTGGATGGTTTGGTGCTGAGATAGAGTTGGGTGTCATCTGCATAAGAGTGAAAGCTGAGACCGTGTTTGTGAATAATCTGTCCAAGGGGAAGCATGTAGATGGTGAAAAGGAGAGGTCCAAGAACAGAGCCTTGAGGCACGCTCTGGTTAACTGGGGCGGGGGATGAGTGAGAGGTGCCGATGGTAACAAACTGTTTTCTTTGTGAGAGATATGAGTGAAACCAGGAGAGAGCTGTATCAGTGATGCCAAGATGGTGAGACAGGCGGTCAAGGAGGACGGTGTGGGATATTGTGTCGAAGGCAGCGGTTAGGTCAAGGAGAATGAGGAGGCTGATGTGTCCAGAATCTGCAGCTGTGAGGAGGTCATTGGTTATTTTGATAAGGGCGGTCTCAGTGCTGTGGTGAGTGCGAAATCCTGATTGAAGAGGTTCATGGAGCTCATGGTTGGACATGTGTTGCTGGAGTTGGGCAGCGACTGCTTTTTTGAGAATTTTGCTGATGAAGGGAAGGTTGGAGATCGGTCGATAGTTGGAGAGGTCCTCCGGGTCTGACCCAGGCTTCTTGATGATGGGGGTTACTGAGGCAGTTTTGAAGGATGAGGGGACAATTCCAGATGATAATGAGGTATTGATGATGTCTACCATGATGGGGCACAGAACAGACAGAGATGCTTTCACCAGTGGTGTGGGCATGGGGTCGAGGGAGCAGGTGGATGCCTTGGCCTTCTTGACCCATTCAGCCACTTGGAGAGTGTCCACGGGTGTGAAGCAGGAAAGACGGCAGTGAGGCAGAGGAGCGGTGTCCTGATGTGAAGTGAAATCCTGAGGTGGAGGTCCAGATGAAAGTTGCTGCTGGATGGAGGCTACTTTATCCTGGAAAAACTGCAGGTGCCTAGTGCAGCGGTCGAAGTTGGCTGGGGAATGAAGGTTGTCAATGGGGCGGAGAAGGCGATTTATTGTGGAGAAGAGCATCTGGGGATGGTTTTGCTGGTCACTGATGAGGGATGAGTAGTAGCTGGACTTTGCTCTGGAGAGAGCAATTAAAACGTTAAAGGGATGTTTCCATTTTTAAAGATGAGATGTATGAAGTATTTGGTAGTAGTGATTATATGAGCCACAAGAGATTTCAGTCTGCATTGCACCTTTAAAGAGAAATCCACAGATAGGGGAGTGAGGCTGTCGGGCATTCCCACAGTATTCTCTGGCCCCTGTTGTGATGTATTGATGATGTTGATGCGTATATAATGGATCAGTAGCATTGGTGCTAGCATTTATCCTGGCTAACACTTTACTTATTTTGGAGCTAAAAAGTGTCAAACCTTTATTGGGTTCTGATGTTGAAATTTTTTGTTTGTGCATTGAAAAAGGCTGTATTTGTGTATTGCAGCATGAATAAATCAAATCATTTTTTTGTGCTTTGACGAGAGCTGTTATTATTCAGGTTAGTAATGAATTATGGTTGTCACATCTTTACAATGGAGCATGTTTTTGCTGACCTCCATGGGCTCCCAATTTGGCTGGGCCCCAGAAAACTCTCCCATTTATCCCCCCTAATGGGCAGCCTTGACATTGCTATAGACATCAAGGCCTCCTCACTTACTTTCTTCCTTTTTAATCCAGAAAAAGCATGGTGTGTTGTAGCCACAGACAGACGCCACAAGTTTTCCCTCCATTTTCTGGTTGAATGATCCACCCAGACTGGTCTTTCTGCAATCCTCCAATAGCAAATGTAAACTACATCACTGGAATAAATCCAGTCTGATTGGCCATTGCAGTGCAAGTGGTTCGCTTGAGTTCAGATTTGTCAGCTCCTGGGAATAAGCAATGTCATATTTAATATGGCACAAATCCACCTCATTTACTCAATTTATGCAATTCTTGCCAATTTCGCTGGAGTTTGCACTGCCAAAGGCAAACTTGTGTCTGCTTATGTCTTTATATGAACTTTATATGTAATTGACTGTTATTTTACTTGCATCTGGTGTGAACATAACATTAAGCCTCTATCACACCTCTGATACACTTTTATGTATCTGTTGCACCTTATCTAACCTCTGTTGCAACTCTGTTACACCACTGTAACAATTCTGTTACACTCCTGTAAGGCCTCAGTTACGCCTCTGTGATACCTCTGTTACACTCCTATTATGCTTCTGTTACACTTCTGTTACTCTTCTGTTGCATCTCTTTTAAACCTCTGTTACAACTCTGTTACACTTGTTACACCTCTGGTACACTTCGTTTACACTACTATTACACCTCTGTTACACTTTTTATGTCTCTGTTACACTCCTGTTACACTTCTGTTGCACTACTATTAAACCTCTGTTACACCTGTGTTATACTTGTTACACCTCTGTTACACTTCTGTGACACTTCAGTTACACTACTAGTAAACCCCTGTTACACCTCTGTTAAACTTGTTACACCTCTGTTACACTTCTGTTACACTTCTGTTAAACTACTGTTAAACCCTATTTTACACCTCTGTTACACCTGTTACGCCTCTGTTACACTTATGTTAAACCTCTGTTTCACCTGTTATGCCTTTGTTACACTTCATTTAAACCTGTTACATCTTGGATACACCTCTGTTGCACCTCTGTTACACCTGTTACACTTCTGTTACACCTGTTATGACTCTATTAAACATTTAAACCTCATTTAAACCTGTTACGCCTCTGTTAAACTTCTTCTAAGCCTCTGTTATGCCTCTTTTGCACTTCTGTAGGACCTCTGTTACACCTCTGTTACACTTCTGTTACACCACTGTTACATCTCTGTAACACTTCTGTTGCACCTCTGTTACACCTCTGTTGTGTCTCTTTTACATGTCTGTTACACTTCTGTTATACTTCTGTTACTCCTCTGTTACACTGCTGTTACACCTATGTTTAACCTCTGTTTCACCTGTTATGCCTCTGTTATACTTCATTTAAACCTGTTACACCTCGGTTAAACTTCTGTTGCCTCTCTGTTACATCCTGTTTGCATCTCTTATGCCTCTGTTACACCTTTGTCACACCACTATCTCTGATGCAGGCTAAGCTGGAATCACTTTGCCTCCACCCTTTTATATTTCTGCAGCATTTAAATTGAAGGTGAGACCTTACAGGTGTGTATATGTGCCTTGAAATGCTTTGAGAATTTGCCACTTGTACTTAAGCGATGCACAGTGACCATGCCTTACTGGAGAACTTGGATTCCACATACTACTTAAAGCAATAAACCATTTTTCTGCTCACTCCAGAATCTGTGTATCTGTAGTAACTAAAATTGAGTCATTTTGCCTCCAATATCACAAAAGTTAGCCAATGATATGTTTACAGATATTACTCTGGTTTATTTTTCTCTAACTCTCCCAAAGTCCACTTTCCCCACACTTTAAAAACAAATCTCTGGCATAAACTTATTTTCCTACTTTTCTTCAGATTCAGCCCAAGCTCTTTTTCATGAATAAGAGAAAATGTTATTCCTCTTGCAAGCAGCTATGGCCCACTCTCCAGTGGTCCCCCGTGTGCAGCTGGTCTTATGATTCATGTCAGTACATGAAGTAAAATAAGACATCATATCCATCCCTGTCAAGGCGCTTTTCTGTTCATAGTTTCTCTTCTGTCACTGCTCCATCATTCCATCTGTGTGTTTCTCTGTCTCCCTGTTTCCTCTCTGTCTTCATCCTTGTCCTCTCAGCCTCGGGGGGCTTTCCTGCATCTGCAGTGTTTCCGGAAGAGTTCAGTATTCCAGGAAGGGTTGAGTGCTGGCTCAAAGCAGACCTGTCCTGCAGAGAGTGAGTGTCAGCCCACTTCCCCGGGCTCTCATTAAGTCTGAGTGTGAAGGTGTGAGTTTCCAGAAGGCTGAGGAGGGAGAGCGTACGAGCATTTAGAGGTTAAAAGGCCCCCCAACTGAGACATAATTTCCCAGCCGGGGGCGATGGGAGACGTTAACTTCATTAGCCAGTTCCCGCTCTCCAGATTAAGTTGATTATAGTAACTAAGTTTCAGTGGCCACAACAGTGCAGAGTGCAAACGTCACACCTGGAACTAAATCTGTGCGTCTTATTTGCTCTTTAGAAGGAGTGTGTGTTTGCATCCATTTGTGTGTTTGCGTTAGTGCATATGCAGATGGGTGTGTGCAGTGAAGGAAAGGAAAGAAGGAGGGTTGTCGCTACACCTGGGACATTTGGCTGCTCTGTAATTTACAAAGTGACTCATCTTCAGGTAATGAGCAGGTACACCTTTCTGTAATTTGGCTGATGGAAGACACACTCTTGCTTTAATGTGCACATGCACAGAAATAGACACAGTGTTTCTTGAGGATTTCTCCCAACTTCTCTCCAGAGATGCAGGGATAAAAATGTCTTCAGCTGACAGCTGATTTTAGTGTTTTCCTGGTCTGACATGTGGACACCAATTCCGACTTTTTCTCCTGACCATCTTTCATCTTACTTAAACTTATCTCATACAAAACATTTGATTCTCAAAGTCTTTATTTTCTGTGTTTGTGTGTATTTTATTTCATAATTTATGGTGGCAGTATTGCTTGGCAGTTAATCAAATTCAATTTCAATCACAATTTCGACCTCCCATGATCATGAAAACCAGATAATCTTGGTTAAACAATTATCGGCCATAAAAGTAGTTCTTAATTTTTTTTTTCATTGCTTTAATTATACAGTGCCTATAAAAAGTTTTAACCCTGGATGTTTTACCCTTTTATTGATTTTATAAATCAATCATGGTCAGTGTAATTTGGCTTTTTCACATTTTCCCCCAAATAAACCTCTTAATTGTCAAAGTGAAAACATATCTCTACAGAATAATGGAAATTTAATAGAAATATGTGATGTAAAATAATCGACTTGCATAATTATTCACTCCCTTTAAAGTGACTGACTAATTCAGCGGAGGTCTATAGCCAATTGGTGCTGGAGGTCTCATCTCTCTACCTCTGAATCATTGTCAGGTAAAAATTAGTGCCACATGGTACACACATACACATGAAGGTGTATAAATAAAATACATATTATGTTGTTTACATGGCTCATCAAAACTATCATAAATCAAGTGTCTGACAGTAGTTTTAACTTTTGGTATTATTTCAGTTCAAAAGAAGAAATACAGGATTTTCATTTTTCAAAAATCGGATTTATCAATGTGACAGACAACAGCTCCTTTTTGAGTCCTAGTCATCATCAAAATTTTGATCTGACATTTAAAGAGCAGAGCGTTTTGGACCCACACGCTCACTACCCAAACAACACCTCCTCCCCCATATGTCAGAGCGGTGTCAGTGTTTACAATTAATGTGCACCACAGCAATCTGGTAAACGCATGATAAATCCTCTCAGAGTTTGATGTCTGTGAATAACATCAACATTGAGTGGGTGTTCCAGAGCATCTGTGTCAATCTGTCTGGGACTTTAAGACAGCTATACACCGGAATGGATCGACTCAGGTTCTCTGAAGTCCAGTACTGCAACAACCTACATTTCATCATTACAACAGCTTAAACAGCTGCTTAAATGTGCCTTTCCAAGATGGAGTCTGGCTCTGATCATGGTGAAAAAAGAAGCTTTAAAGACTGTAAATCTATGTACAGTGCCTATGAAAGTATTCACCCCCTTTTATTGATTTTAGAAATCAATTATGGCCGATATAACCTTTATTTATTTATTTATTTATTTATTAAAACCCTCTTTAATGTCAAGGTGATAACAGAGTTCTACAAAGTATTGCCAATTAAATACAAATTTGTAGGGTAAAATAAGTGACCCCCTTTAAGTCAGTGTGTATTAGATTCACCTTTGGCTGCAATCTAAGCACTGAGTCTGTGTGGATCGGTCTCCATCAGGCTTGGACATCTGGACACTACAGTTTTACTCCATTCTTCCCTGCAAAGTGCTCAAGCTCTGTCAGGTTCCACAGGGATCAGGTTTGAACAGTCCTTTTCAAGTCCAGCCACACATTCTCTTTTGGATTAAGGTCCAGAACACTGACTTCGTTGTTACTCTCTTGCAGACAGAATAAGATTGTCCTCCAGGATTTTCCTATATTTACCACATTTGTTTTACCCTTTACCTTTACAAGCCTCCCAGGGCTGGCTGCAGAGAAGCATCCCCACATCATGATGCTGCCACCACTGTGCTTCCTTCTTTTTCTATTTCTTGATGATAGATTTAAATGAACTCCGGGGGATTTTCAATGCCATGGAATTTTTTTGTGTCCATCTCCTGACTTATACCTTTGAGTAACCTTTTCTCTGAGTTTCTTGGAGTGTTCTTTTGTCTTCATGGTGCAATGGGAGCCAGGAATACTAACCAGTGACTGGACCTTCCAGACACAGTTGCCTTTATAATAAAATCATTTCAGACACATTCACTGCACTTACGTGATCCCCATTTTAGTAATTGTGAGACTATTAGCACAAGTTTGCTGGACCTATGTTGAATTTGGTCAGTCTCTTAAAAGGGGATAAATATTTATGCAATCACTTATTTTACATTTCATATTTATGTTTAACTGACATTACTTTGTAGAAACCTGTTTTCACTTTTACACTTTAGTTTTTCTTTGCACAATTTTTTGGTATAAAAAAAAGCCAAACTTCATCGACCATGGTTGATTTATAAAATCATTTAAAGGGTAAAACATCCAAGGGGGTGAATACTATTTATAAACACTGAATTTGCCACTTATTGTATTTCCGCTTAAACTATATTGATTCAGTTATAAACAGTGTATTTCTGACAGATTCTTCATAGTAAAAGTCCCCTCTTGTTATGTTATCCATATCCTTTTATTGTGAAAGCCCTATTGGATAATTAGCTTTTTCACTCTGCAAGAGGGAACGACACTATTCAGATTCAGTTTTACGCTCACATTGAGAACTGAACACAGAAACTTAAAAAGGTATCTTCAAATGTTCTTTAATATAGCAACACAAGCTTCTTTATGAGAGGAGTATGGCTTGAAATGCATGTAAATTTGTGATCCTTTTTATATATTGTACAATTTCATTTACATAAAATAGCCAAATAGCTAAATTTTAGGTCCTAATGTCCAGCCTACACTACAGTAACTATGAATTGTTCTAGTTCTGAAATATCTGTCAACACATCTTTTCTACAATTTATGCAGAAAGATTTGCAGCCCTGCACAGTGGAACCACTGGCCTTTCATTTCACCCTGAGGGCAAACAATATTAACCTCTTTTAACCTGAATTGATCCACATCACCTCTTGACTTCACTCTCCACATTAGACGATTGAATTGTTTTGTCTTCACACATACATTTGTGCTCTGTGTGGCACTGAGGTGCACCTTGAGCAACAGATTTAACAAGATTTGTTAGTGTCATTCACTGGATGCAGTTCACTGAAACAATGAAATACTTTTTCTGGCAGTCCTTGTTCTTTTTTTCCTGCCAGACTTTACTGTTCAAGAAATAGGGGAATTTATTTTCCTTTGGCCTTTTTAGATTAGAACTGTCTAAGTTGCGTGCTTCAGATTAAACACTTTAAATCTCTTGGGGGAAGTTGTCATGAAGGCCACTCTCATGAATAGTCTTGTTTCTTATCCTGTAATGTATTGTAAAGCTCTGTGTCTGCTCTCACCTGTTGAAACCAAACCGTTTTCTCACTGCAAAATTCAGTATTCATCACACACAAACCCACAGTGTTGTAATATAAAATTCATAAAAAGGCTTTAGCATGGTGAAAGTATTCCTGAGCCTCCTGTCAGACTCCCCGTGAGGATATGTTTTATTCTGACCTACAAAAACATTCACTCACAAACACACAGACACATGCTCAGACTTGTCAGCTCCCCAGTCATGTATACCCGGTCAAGGTTAAGAAGTAGGAGAGGAGACGAAGTGGGGGCAGGTGAAGCTGGAGAAATGCAGACACATGGAGATGAGAGGAGGGAATGGGGGGAATTGGAAAAAGCAGCCGCTCACATGTTGTGCCGACAGCAGCCGCTCTGTTGTTGTCAGTCTGAGGCTGACAGGCCAGATTCCCTGGGATTCTGCCGAGCTGCCGCTTTTGATTAAGTGTTTTCAGGAAATGAGGAAAACTGAGCCGACTGCAACCTCTGCCTTAAATGCTCGTGGAAGTGAAGTCGATCATTCCTCGTAGGGCTTTCTGTGCTAATTTCTCGCTCCTCAGATGCTGCTCAGGACAAATTGAGGACAGATTGTGAAGCTGCAGGCTAAATGAGCGCATGCACATGTGTATGTTTACAAATGCAGATTATAATTTCGTGAAAATTACAGCTTTCCCATACCTCCAGTCATCTCTATTATCACGGCACGGTGTGTGGCACGGGTTTGTCAGGCGGCCAGGCACCAACAAACCCAGACAAAGGCAGTCAGTCAGGTAGATCATTAGTGGTTATATCAACATGAAAGCTCATAACACAACATGGTATGTTATTATCTCAGCAGCCACTATACTCACGTTGTTGTGGCCAGTAGCGGTATGCAGGGTGGAGAGCTTCCTGTCGCCCCTCCTGTTTTTGTTTGTGGCACCTTTTAGTGCAGTGGTTCAGCTGCCTGTGCAGAGAAACGCTGCCCTCTCTCCATGGCTTCTGATAAAATCCACATGAAAATAACCAGTAGTGGTCAGGTGATCAGGGTTCTATAGAGCCTGTAAACAGGCTGGAGATCAGAGCAGAGCAGGGATTCAGAGAGCTGAATATGCCTCAGTCAGGCAGAGATGGAATATTAGGGCTTGACAGTTTGACTGCATCTTAATAAGACAACTGAAAATAGTAAATAGGCCTACTCATAAATATTCAGTTTTTATTTTTGTTAGGTTTGTTCCGATAAATTGCCGTTTCGTTTTGAAAAAGTTTTCCGTAAAGATGGGATTGTTTCAGGAAATAGCCACGTAAGCACGGAACCACTGAAACGACTGAAAACGCTGTAGTGCATATGCCAACCCTGTACATGGTGCTGTATTGCTGCCACGGAAATGCACCAAAAGAGAGAAGATCACAGAAGCCATAAAAGACATAACGAGTTCAGTAGCTTCTGCAGCACGAACACAACCCTGTAGTCCGCCATTGTTGTTTTGGCCGGAGCCGTGCAGGCATCGTAAGAGAGCTACGCTATGTGTGACATAATTGTTTTAGAAAGATGCGGTTGGCCGTCCACACGGAGACGAAACAGTAAGCGTTTACAGATTTGTGCACTCTTGGACCTATTTTCAAAAAATATCGTTTACAGTCACCCAAAATGCTGTTTCCGTGTGGATGAATCACCGATACGACTAAAAATTTTGCGTATACTCCCGAATTCATCTCCGTGTGGAAGAGGCCTTAGCTTGCAGCACTTTTTTGGATGATCCTAGACTGGAATTCTAGTTATTGGTAATCTTGTTTGTACCTCTCCACAACACATTTTTGATAACAAGTTAGATTTGCAGTGGTAGACTGAAGAAAATCCCCATCCACCCTCTGCCTGTTCTTTCTTTTCCACATTCATTGTAGTCAGAAACAAATCCTTTATTTCAGTGATTGTGATTCAGGTTGTGCCTAAAGTAGGATTTTTGTGAAAACATATAGTGGAGTGCTGCTTTGGCACTCTGTGTTTCTGAGCTTCTTTTCGCTCTCCTCTCGCTCCTCTGTGCTCAGCAGAAACTCATTCTTACCTCAGAGCAGGAATAAGCATAGGGGGTTAGCAGAGGTGGTAATGCCATTATGATTGCTCAAGCTTTGGCTCTGATTGTCAGACTTCTTTCTGCATGCTTCTGCATTCACATCTTTATCCAATGGATCCATTCATTTGACACAATTCCCCCCTACACACGCACCCTCAGGCTACATGTTCACAGGGGGGCTCTATTTACACAGCCGCCTCCTTTTCCACATTATTTTCAGATGTGCTGTGGCATGTTCTTGGCAGCGGCGAGGACTTTGCATGTCTTTTGCGCCCACGGCATAAAGCTCTAAGAGTTAAAAACGTTTCATTTTTTTGTGCCACACTTGAGTTGAGTTTGCAGGAGACTCGCAGCAAGAACCACAACCCTGAGCTTTTCATATGGATGTGTTTAGTGCTGCTGAAGCTGAAACAGAGGTGCACGGTGGGCACCAGAGTATCTCCCAGATCCTTCTCTCGTCACGCTCCATCTCCAGAAAAGTTTTCCTTCACTCCTTCTTCCTTCCCTCTCCTCACATTCATACAGCCTCATGCTCTGTGGGTTCTCATGCTGTTTGGTGTGAAGCCTCAAATCAACACCAGCAGCAAGACCGGGCAGAGCCGGTGTCATCCTGCGGCAAGGCCACACGGCAGCGTGAGACTGACGGGCTGTGTAGCCAGATGCATTCTGCTTTATAGCGCTTTGTGTGTGTCTGGGAATGTGTGTTTATGATTTGCAGTATGGATGGAGACAAAGGGAATGAGAGAGGAAAAACAGAGGCCTAGGGAGCCAGCTTTGCTTTTGTGGGGTTTACATAATTAATGCTTTGTTAAACAGAACTGTGTCTACTCACAGTATCAGCTCTGATCACAAATGCAAATATTGTCAAGAGGATAAGCATGGACAACCCTCAAAATGCTTTGCAATCGGCTAAACAAAGCATCCATATACGTTCATTACTCTGGTGGTTGAAGGTAATTAAATCCCAGGTAATGAAAAGCTCTTTACTTTGTCTCAGGGCTACACTCAGATGCATTTGAATCGCTGCATTAATTTATTACCATCTGAATGTTTGCATCTTGATGGCACCAGAGTGGCCAGTCTTATTGTTTCATCCAATTGCTCTCTCCTCTTTTTTCTCTCAGTTTGTGATAAACATGTTTGTTCTGGGGATTCCTGACAAATTGAAGTGACTTAACTCAATCATCAACATCCTGGCCAGTCAAAATGAAAAATTTTTTTTTAATGTTTGTATGTGTGTTTCTCCTGAGCTGGGGTTACAGTTGTTTGTCATTCAGGGCTCGAGAGAAACCACTATGATTAGCCTCCTGCCCCTGGGACCATATAGCTTTCCAGGACCTGCTCCGTCAGCACCAAACACGACATTTATCACAAACTTCACCTCAATCCTGCAAACCAACACAGCATGGGCAGCAAGCTCATATCTCATATGTACTGCATGCAAACACAGAAAGACAAACACATACTTTCTACACAGATAATGTATATATGCATGTGTGGCTGGAAAAAATAATAATGGGAAGTGGGATAGCAAGCTCCCCAGGGGATTTATTATCTTATGCAAACCGTAAAAAAATACAGAAATTTCCATAATGAGACAAGCTAAAGAAAACAGAGGGAACATAGTTTGTTTTTGGGTTGTAAGGTCATGTACAGTTATGTAAAGTGTTCTTAAAGTCAGATTCACAGCATGGTATGGATTTGTAATATTTAGAAAAATCTGGAGTGGACCGGCCTCTCTTAAACCAACAGTATTTAAATTTTGCCTACTTTCCTGGCACATCAACAAGCTGTACCCACAATGCTGACATGAAGCTTATTGTTAGAAAAGAGCAGGAAATTTGACATTGCCTCTACTTTTAGCATTTGTTTTAGTGTTCATCAACCACAGAGGGAAATATCTGAATAATTAACTGCTAAATGCTAGCTGCTTAGTGTTGGGGTTGCATTCCAAGCTTGTTGCTAAATTTAATATGCTGGCCATTACACGCTTTTTGGTTGACTAATGTCCTTTGTTTATACTTTCTGCTGTTAAAGTAGCACTGAGTGACATTAACGTCTTATGAAACATCACTAACTGGAAGACACTAAAAGTTAACCTGACATGCCAGATGGATGTGTTTCACACATCCATCTGGGAAACCTTCGATATACAGCATTTGAGAAAGGGCAGAGCCTTTGAAAAAAACTCGGTGGGTGGTTGGATGAATGTTCTGTCTGTCACATCTTTATGGGCCAATCGGAGCAACAAAACGTGACGTCGTTGCTGCTACTGAGGTGGTGTGTGCAGCTACCGAGGAATAAACTTAATGTAGAACTGCATAACATGAATCATGACGACTATAGACAAGTCAGTACCCGACTGTTATCGTTTTTGAAAAGAAAACAACTCACTGCTGTTCTTTGTTCTTCTTTTAACGAAGAAATGTGGTCAAGTTCTGATAAAACTGGCGCTTTAGCAGCATCCACGCTAATCTCTTCCGCCATAACTGCAACAGCCTCTTATTGCTGCTTGCTTACGTCACAACTCTGCTGCGCCTGAAAGTACTGCCCCTCGTCGCTGATTGGTCCAGTCACTTTCTTACTGAGCCACAACAGTTCAGACGGGTTAACTAAAAGTAGCAGACAGCCAAAATTAGCAATGAACTAAATTAATAGACTATTTCTGATCATAAATAGGGCTGCTATTGTTTTTTTCAAGGCTTATTGCTGAAAATACAGTGCCTATTAAATGTTTTCACCCACTTGGATTTTTTCCCTTTTTTTTGATTTCATAAATCAATCATGGTCAATATAATTTGGCTGTTTTGACCAAAAAAATGAAGAAAAAACCTCTTAATGTCAAAGTGATAACAGATTTTCTTTAAAAGTGATATCAGTTAAATACAAATATGTAATGTAAAATGAATTACTGCATAAATTCAAGTTAGTATTTAGTAGATGCACCTTTGGCTGCAATTGCAGCACTGAGTCTGTGTGGATAGGTCTCAATCAGACTTGCCCATCTGGACACAACAATTTTATTCCAATCCTCTTTACAAAACTGCTCACGCCACAAATTCTCTATTGGATTGAGGTCTGGGCTTTTTCTCGGCCACTCCAGAACATTTACCTTGTTGTCTGTAAATCATTTCTGTGTAGCTTTTGCTGTATGCTTCAGGTCATTGTCTTCCTGCAAAACAAATGTTCTCCCAAGCTGTAGTTCTCCTGCAGACTGAATAAGATTTTCTTTCTGTATTTTGCCTCATTCATTTCACCCTCTACCTTTAAAAGTATTCAAGGGCTGCCTGCTAAGAAGCATCCCCACAGCATGATGCTGCCACCAGATGGTGTGTTTGTGGTGATGTGCAGTGTTTGGTGTCTGTCAAAAATAGCATCTTGTCTGATGGCCAAAAAGCACCATTCTGGTCTCATCAGAACCAAATAACTTTCTTCCAGTTGACCATGGAGTCTCCCATATGCCTTTTGGTGTACTCTAGACGAGATGTAATATTTAGTTTTCTTCAACAGTGGCTCTCTCTTTGCCACTCTCTCATAAAGCTTTGAGTGGTGACGAACCCGGGCAACAGTTGTTGTATGCAGAGTCTCTCCCATCTCAGCTGCTGAAGCTTCTAACTCCTTCAGAGTAGTCATAGGTGTTTTGGTGACCTCTCACTAGTCTTTTTCTAACACGGTCACTCAGTTTGTGAGGACGGTCTGATCTAGGCAGATTTGCACATGTGCCAAATTTCTTCCATTTCTTCTTGTATTTAGCTGAACTCTGGGGATATTCAGTGCCTTGGACAACTGTTTGTACTCATCCCCTCACTTAAACTTTTACTGTTTTTGCTTTTGTTTTTTTGTTTTTTTTTGCCATAGTGTTCTTTTGACTTCATGGTGTAACAGTAGCCAGGAATACTAATAAAACAGTGACAGTGACAGTAATACAGATATCTTCATACTACAATTTGTTAAAGTGACATTACTTTGTAGAAATTGGTTTTCACTTTGACATTAAAGAAATTTTTGTCAAAAAAGCCAAATTATACTGATTATATATATATATATATATCATGATATACCATGATTGATTTATAAAAACAATAAAAGTGTAAAAAATCCACTGTAGTTGTAGAAAGTACATGAAAAGTTTTTCAAAATCCCAAATGAACTGAAAGTCACATAGCAAGCTAAAATAGCAACTTGCTAGCTGAGTTAGTAGCCAATTAGCTCCATTTTTGGTGCTTTGTTTGTAGGGTTGCTGTGGTTTGATTCTAATCTAGAATCAAGCTAATATTATATTTGATATTTTAGTGTGTAGCAATTACAAAGATTTTATCAGCTGGAGTTGGTGAGACAAGCTGCTTCAAACCCGTGTAGCTTTCCAACATTGCCTGAAATATGTGTCTATGTTATCACTAATCCTTCTCTGTGTCTGCTGGATGTATAAGGAAGTAGCCAAAGTCTTTCCTGACAAGTCCCCCTTATCAAATTTATGAGGTGATAAATGTGTAAACTTGTTTGTGCTGCTCAGTCAGTCTTTGTATTGTTGGGTAAAATATTAACTACCCCATTTTTATATTAAGCAGCTTACCTTGTAGTTAGCATTAGCATTTATTAGTCATAAAGCCTAATTGGCAGTCAGCTAGCCCTTGTGTCACTCTTTTGCTAATAAAACGGAATGAAATAAACACAAGGCCAAGAGTGTTTACTAAGCAGTACTGTAAATTAATCTCATTATCCAGTCTGCACACACAGCAGTTATTTATTTATTTGTGTTAAGAGGCTTCAATACAAATTTGAGGAAAGGATGTTGAAGGAAAGTACTGGGAAACATTTTTGGGGAAAGTAAATGAGAGAAAAAAAATGAATGACAGGTTGTGTTTTTCTGCTTAATTGGACCATCACTGTATTATGAACACAAACACACAAAAACACACTCAGGTGAAATCCAGCCAGGCCTGATGCAGTCTCACTCATCAGACTCTGTGAGAGTAAATCAGCCTCAGAGCTCCATAAGTCACATATTCATTATGCATGGCATGCAGCTGCATAGTGATTGTTAATATTACAGAATCACTTTGATGAATAGCTGTAGATGAAATGGATGTAATGTTGCCCTGACTTATTGTTGGTTGTTCATGATAACCCTCTAAGAGGTTTTATAACGGGGTAATGCACTTTATATTTCTTTCTGGAGCACTGCATTAATAATCTTCCTTACGGTAATTTTATCTTCATTACCTGTAACTCATAGAGGGATAAGTACAGAGCCGTGAAAAGTATTTGCCCCCTTTCTGATTCCTGAGTTTTTTGCATATTTATTACACATAAACAGATGAAAGGTCTGCAGCCAGTTCATCTGTTTATCTCAGAACAGAAGTGCTGTAATTTGCCAGTATAACATATTTCCTGTTTTATACTTTTTTTTGTTTCAACTTTATTCATAGACGAAGTGTGGCAGTTGCGTTCATGAAAGAACTGATTGCTAATGTTGCAGGCTCAGAATTTTTCTTAGATGAAAAAAGGGAAAAAGGAGATTGAAGGTTTCTTAATACTCGAATATTGAGCCTTGAAAAGCTGTGTGGGATAAATATTGTACAAAACATGCTGCATAAACAGCCTTTACTAAAATTTACATTCACAAAAGTTCTTTATGAGCAAACTGGATTAGATTTACGGAAAAAAGAAAAAAAATTACACAAACCATACAACTCCTGCACTGGAGCTTTTAATCTCTTATTAAAACAAAACAAAACAAAAAACCCTCATGAGTGACCCTCATGAGTGTAGATTTTTTTCAATCTTATATGTTGTTGATATTGAATTTAGATTGTTGCCAAAACTAAATGTTTAAGGGTGGGATCTCTACCTGTAGAAAATTGCTGTATGCATCATTAATTGATTATTTTTTCCGACTGCAGCAGCCCTCAATAGAACGTCATCTATTCAGTAAACATGCACACATAAAAGTGGCTCAAAAATCCTGTTATGACAATTGATTTTCCATTCTGCAAAACACTGAGGTGTTTCTAATCATATTTTCGGTCATTAGGAGCGTACCTCACACATATCGGTAAAACATATCTGTGGAATTGTTTTAATGATTCCTCTGATGCTTAAACAGTCACGCTGCTGAGTGTCAATTACGTCCTGCTCGTCATTAGCTCGAGGGTATAACCAGGACTGTAGGATCAATACTTTAACCCGCTGCAGCAGTCTCTCATGGCTCTTCCCTCAAACTCTTCCTCCCTCACAGACACTCGTTTCTATGGCTGGCTGCCCGTGTGAAGTCAATAACACATTTGTAAGGAGTCAGCCTGGCCCCCACAAGAGGGACCACTCTGGGTTCATCATCGGCTGATTAGACATACGTTTGTCTTCCATCGACCTGTTAGGCCTGCTGCATGATCCACAACACTTCCTCTCCACCCTCCCTCCGTTCCTTATCCCAGCGCCTGTCCTGCTGACAGCTTGCTATTCATACAGGAAAGTGGCATGGTGACTGACAGTAAATTTTCCTCGCTCAGGGTTTGGCTGTAATTGTGCCTGGAGATATGGTGACCCAGTTTAAGGCAATGAAGTGACAACTGAATTGATGCAAACTGTGGATCTGTTTTATGGAGGCAAACATATATGCTAATAGTGATATCACCAAGGATTCCAACAGTTTCGAGGGACTCTGGACCTCCTCTGACATGCTAATGATTTAAATTAGTGTGCTAATAATTATACAAACTGGTGCTCATTAAGGAGTTTTGTATGTTTCAGCTCTCATTAGCATTCTGTAAAAGTTTCACACACAAAAAAGAAATCATCATGCAGTCTGTCCGAGTAGTAGCCTTTTTTCTTTAAAATTTCTTTCTTAAAGTCTCTCAAAATGAAAATATTCCTTTAAATGGATTAAAAAACATGCATTAAAGCTCCTGTGATGTTTTTTTTACAGGTTATGAAAATAATGCTGATGGATCCTCATGAGCAAGATTGACTATTTGTTTTGTTTTTTAGTAATTTTCTAAATGATGCCCTAAGTTGCTGCCATGGGGGTAGATGTCAGGTGATAATTTACGCTGCAGAAACTTGAAAAGCATTAAAAAAATTAAAAACACAGCAAACATCCACAGTTTGCAATAAAAGAATGAATGATGTTTTTTTTATTGTAGGACACAATTTATTTATTGTAAGCCATGATAAAGAGATAATAAATACTGTATTGTCATCAGGGGTGCCATAATCACCCCAATCAAATGCTTCTCACTGCAGCTTTAAAACCGAGGCAAGACTACATGTTTTCAGCATGATTATAGCCCACTGGCTCCTAAAATCTGTCATTTCATCTAGTGTAGTGTTTTACAGTGAACGCCAATCAAGGACACAAGACCCTTCACAGCCTCCCGAAAAAAAGTCTTTAATGTTGAATTTTTGTCCTGCCCTGTACAATCTGCTCCATAACTTCAGTTACACTGACTTACAGGGTGCTTTGCAAGCTCTCACAAATGTATACAAACCAAATGGTAAAGCAAAAGAAAAGTGATGCAGGTGGTGCTGTGAAATGCGACAGTAAGACAGTGTAAATATTTGTCAGGCCAACAACATCCCTGCCTTTATGATGTTAAAGGACAACCAAAACAGACTGAAAAATGTTGCCAAGAAATAGCAGATGTACCTCAGCAACCTTAGCATTAGCGTCAAGCTAGTGCATCACTCACCATAGGGTTTGAGAAAATCACTATATAGTGCAGCTAAAACATTTTGATTGTTTTGTTGACAAAAACTATGACTTAAAATGTTACTCAACTTCGTTTTTTCCATGAGTAAGACTAGATTAACAGTAGCTAAAAGACTATCTATAATCGATCTTTGGTGATTAAAACTTGGGCCAAAAATTAAGTTTAGTTTTTAGTTTGTGAAGCTGATGTAGCTTCACTAACTACCTAGCTGAAGTCACTATAATTAGATTTTAGTACAGATACAATATAAGCCAAAGTAGCTATGCTAGCATTAAAGCTAATGTCGCTGAAGTGAGTCATCATTAACATAACTTCTTCTAAAATGGGTGTTGCTTTAGCATAATCCAACATAGTTTTGTTTGCTGTAGCTTTAGTGACATTTGTTATGTAGCTACATTTGAAACATAGCTTGTTTAGGTTATGCAGCTAATGAAGCTTTACTAGCCTTAGATTTATCTCAGTAGATAGATAGCTAGGTTTTCTATTTAGTAGGGGTGCAACAGTACAGGTAACCCATGGTACGGTCCGTACCTCGGCTTTTGGGCCACAGTTTCGGTTCGGTTTTGGTACGTGTTTTGAAAACAACTCGTTTCTCCTGAAAGTATCTCTTCATTTTGAATGTATTTCAAGGTAAACAAATTCCAGAGAGGTAAACAATTTCAAAAGAAAAGGGCATTTTCATCCTTGACAAATTGAACATAAGAATACTTCTCTATAGGGTATATTCAGGATGTGAAGTGCAATATCAATTAGCCAGTATGGGAATCAGCTATTTATTCCTCTGCTATTGCAGTGTTAATTTTGGCAGCTATTTTAATTTTAGTTTTAGTCTTTAAATGAAATACATTTTGGTTTTAGTCCTTTTTTAGTAATTTCTACCCTTTTTAGTTTTAGTCTAGTTTTAGTCCATAAGTAGTCCTCACATTTTAGTCTTTAATTTTAGTCCAAGCATTTATTTTCTTGCCTTAATCTGGTACCAAATCATGTCAGTTTTTGTCATTGAAAAAATAGTTTTAGTCATAGTTTTAGTCGACAGAATTAACAGTGTGCTATTGTGAGAATTTCTTGTAAGAAGATAAGCCTGTCAACATTGTCTGCAGCAAGGCGAGAGCGGTTTGCACTGATGAAGTCCCATGCAGCGGAGACATATAGGTGGCGTTGTGCAACTTTTGCGACATGGGGAAACTTGCGCTTACTTATCTTCCACCACATGAAAGGGCTGCAAATCTTTAGCAATAAATGCTCAGTGCATGGGTTATTTTATTGTGTTTATCTAAGGTGGCACGGTAGGTCAGTTCAAAAGCATCCTGAATAGACAGCTGTTGTTTTACTGGTGTTACCTTTTCAACTCACTCCACTGTCCTGTGTTCGGGAAAGGTTATATCAGGATTCTTACGCTGTCTGCAGTTTTCACTCCCTCATCCTTGTATTCGACGGTGAAACCAAAATTTACTGACACTGCTGGTTTGAATGAAGCCGGTGCTTCTTCAGCTGTTGTCTCTCAACTCCTCTGGTGCTGGCCATGCCTCTTTTTTTTTTTTTTTTTTTTTTTTTTTGTTTTTTTGTTCTGCTTATGTGTGTGAGCTGCAGCGGGAACCCGGCTCCAATTACAACAGTGTAAGAGGGGCTGTGTGGGTGGAGCAACAACATTGGTGATTGGACATTAATTCGTAGGGAGGGCTCTTCTCTTGCCTCGACAGGTGCACATACACACACAATGGCCTGTAAAGCATCAACGCAGAATGAACTAGAATGGCCGTCTGAGGCAGCAGACCCACGCCTAAGCAGCGCCACCGAGGAACTTGCGGTCCCATTGATTACTATGGTGTTCAGAATTTTGAAGTCCGAGAAAAAACGAACGGGTGTGTGGATCATCACCAAAATCTAATCGATTCTTCCCTGTCACTATCCCAATACTCCCTGAAAGTTTGGTGAAGATCCACCTTTCCGTTCTCGAGTTATCTTGTACACATACAAACAAACAAAGATACAGAACTCTTTCCACAACCCCCTGCCGATTTTATCGGCGGGAGTAATTACAAATTCGAAAACCCACGGTCCGTAAAGGCATATTGTCCCGTGCAGAGCGGACCGAACGGTTCAATATTTTACCGAGTACCGTTGCATCCCTACTATTTAGCTACTGTAGCTCATTAGCTTAAGCCTTAACTGCGGTACAGTGTTTTCATGTAGGACAGGCTTTTTTCTTGTAAGCAGACAGTTTACTTGGCTTTTTTAAAAGTTCTGCAATCAGGTTTTGCTGGTCAGGTTTTGACTTTTAATTATTGGTAGCCTAACCCTGACCCTAACCAAAGGTTTAGTTTGTTTTCATTTTGAAAGTTTAAGCATGTATTTCTGTTCTGAAAGATGCAGTGTCTCATAGTAGCAGTCTGCAAGGGCGGGGGCATCTGAGAGCTATGGACTGCAGCCAGACTGTCTTGAAATTAACACTGCTTTCGTTTAGTGTGGTTTGTCTGTCAGTCGAGTCATGGCATGAATCCATGACTGATTGCCTAATCTGACTGACCGTTGTTACAGACAAAAGATCATTCTAGTTTGACCCTGACTTTAGTGTGTGTATTTTCCAGTATTTGTTTTTTGTACCTCTCAATACTTCCCTATGAAAAGATGTAGCCATGTCCAAAAGGTTTTACTATTTGTTTTCTTTATTTTCTCAGAATTCTGCCAGAATCCTAAAAAGCATTGTAAAAATACACCAAAAGACAACAATCCAGAGTCATTTGAACTGTTCAGAAATAATTTTCTTTGGTGGTGCTTTCAGAAGCGATGAGCCCATTAATGGCGTAATTGGCAGACTGTCATCTTCTTTAATGTTGAGATATTGCTCTCAAGATGTTTGAGTAAATGCCTCCTTGAAAGTGGAACACTGCTCAATGTGGGCACAAACATAGATAATAATGCTTTAAATGCAGCTGTTATTTTTTTTATATTCAAGAGCATCAATAAATTGCGGCTAAGTTCTGCAATAATTTCTCCTGGGCTGTGTAATTTTGATAGCTTCTCTTAAATTACAGACAAGAAAAGAGCAAAAAAGCGCTTTCGTGCTAATTGCCTCTGGAGAAAGCTTGCTCTTAAATGTGCTGCTAGCTGAGCTGTTATTACTTTACCTCTGACTCTACCTGTGCCGGGCTCAGGTCTCTTGTGAACAGCTGCTGCGGCTCTTTGTTGTGAACGGGAGACAGAAAATACTTCTGTCAGTGGCGCGTGGTGAACCAGCCTGGGTTAGCATTTCTTTTTTTAGTCTCTTTTCCACCTAGTAGTCTTCCTCTGTCCCTACAGTGCTTAGAAATAATGCTAATCATCTGTGATAATGGGTAGGAAAGAGAAGGAGGCGAAATACAAACCAATCAAGAGTGAAAAGTGTCAAATGGGTGTACATAAATTTCCATTTGTGAGCACTTCTGTCTCGCTCTCAAACTGGCTTCCAAGTGGCTGTTTTTACTGTGAGCCGAAACTGCCACAGGCAAGATGGTAGCTGTTATTTATGTTCAAAGACTGGCTGTGATTGAAAAAGCACCCCACTCTTTGATTTACCACTGTGTATCAATCAATCAATCATGAGTGTGTATGAGTGAGCTCGCCTCAGACTTGCTCTGCCTCGTAGTTTCTCAGCACTCACATCATTAGAGTTTGCAGGGGGAGAAGTCACGTAAGACGAAAGGTGGAGAAGCTGCTTTACAGCTCAAGTCTGCAGATGTGCCTTGATGATGCCTCACTTCTCTGTTAGCCAGAGAAAAGAGAAGACGTTAGCAACCGTTTGGACGCTAACGAGACATGACTGTTGCTTGTGATTTTGAAAAATGAGACATCCGAGGTTGCTTTTGTTTGACATTTCTCTGCTTGTTTAAAGTCAATCCTGCTGTTCGTTCCTGTGGTGCCATTTTCCTGTATAAAAATCTCACTGCTTTAAGTACCTTGTTATTTTTATATTTCATGTACTTTTCTATTTGTAGACAGAAGAGAGGAGTTGCGAAGGTGCAAGAGGAAAGCAAAGTTAAATAGGTCGAGAGAAAATGAGTCTTTTACACTTTAAATAGGCGTGAGATATTTAAATTCACGCAGCTCCACATCCTGGCTACCAACCTTAGTTGTAAAGTGTAGGAATAATAAAACATTTTGTTCCCATAAACCACAAAATATTTGCTGGTTTAATTAATGCTTTAGTCTATATTTCCTTGGTCTCATTTTAAAAATTAATTTGCAATTTGTTTGTATGGTTAAATTTAAAAGGTGAAGTTATGTCGGCTGTCTCTGGAACATTTCCAGCATTTTTACTGAAGCATCAAGCTTTTTCTCTCCCACACTCTTGAACAACACTGCTACAAAACAGGTCCACCGATAGGCAAGCCTGTGCTTGCCGTGACTGACAAACATCCCCTCTCTAGTCCCTGGAGGCTTGTGGTTGAATAATAAAACCCAAGGACAAATTTCCCCCACATTTGAATACAGCAACGGGCTTTCTCTTTCTTATCTGATTATGAAACAGTGGCATTTTTTTTAATGAAAGCGCTGTGTAAATGTTAATCTGAAGTGAAGTTTTGACACAGGCTGTTTATTGGGTGAAGTTAAGATCGCAGCATTGCTGAAGGACTGATTTCGTCGATTAACTCCCAGCAGGAACTTCAAACGGGAGCCAAGAATGAAACTCTTCCAGAATAAAAAGATTCAAAGCAGTGACCAAACTGATTACCCTTGTGTTCACCTTGTCATCTGATAGCTGTGTGAGGAACAGAGGAGGAGAGAGGAGGCAGCGCCGGTAATCTCTGACGAACCACTGATACTTTTTATGCTGATTAGATGCAGAGTATTTTTAACCATGCAAACTCTGGTGGATAACAAATTGTTTGTTTTGGGACTTTGACAGTTTGAATATGTAAATATTACTGTGGGAGCGAGTGAGGGGAGGCAGGCACAGATAACAATGCTCATTTGCAATCAAGTCTTGAGAGTTCCTGATACTTGCTGGTAATATGTAACCTTTAAGTAACCTCTTAGCATTCAGATTTCATCTTTAATTTAGCATCTTTAATTTTGCCACACTGATGTTATTGCACACTGTTCCATCGTGACCTATGCTCTCCTACAAGATCTTTGTGTAGAATGTAATATTTGAACCCAAGCTTGTAGCTGTATTATCTTTATTTCTGTAATGAGGGGTTACCAAAAAAACAGCCTGGGGCCAACTTTGGCCTATGGTTCATTTGACTATCAACTGGCACATAGCAGTTTTTAAAGATTAAATAAAATATAGCCTGCATTAGAACATGAAGCTTGTGCTACACTGAACTGCTTAGTTTCAACACTTTACAATGCTACTGTGTTAATTTGTAAAGAAACATTTTGACACAAAAAATTTTCTAATGTTCTCTTTTTGAGAGTAAATTGAGATGCCAGTGTAAATGAATTCTCTGAGTTGCTTGGAGTGTTCTTTTGTCTTCATGGTGTAATGCTAGCCATGAATATTAATTCACCAGTGAAATTCCAGACACAGGTGTCTTTATACTATAGTCACAGAAAGTTAATCACTGCACTCAGGTGATCCCCCTTCCATTAGTTGTGAGACTACAAGCACCAGTTTGGTGAACCTCTGTTTATTTAGTCAGTCGCTCTAAAGGGGATGAATAGTTATTCCATCATTTTTTTCATTGCATGCTTTTATTTAATTGTCCTTGTCCTGCAGAAATTGTCTTCACTTTGACATTGAAGAGGTTTTTTTTTGTATTTTTTTTCTGGTCAAAAAAGCCAAATTATATGGACAATGACTGATTTATGAAATCAGTTAAAGGACAAAACATCCAAGGGGGAGGATAAGTTTTATAGACAGTGCAAGTTAAATAAACAAAACTCTAATGGCATGAGATCTAAAGACAAATTGGTGACTCATTTATATTGTGTGGTGAAGCAAGGACTTGGATCACAATCAAAGCTCTGACTTCACCAGTTTATGTGTCATCTTGTCATGTACTTTGGAATTTTGTTGTAGACAATTAAACTTGATTTATTGTTTTGTGTTTAGAACTGACAATTTAACTATGAACCTCAACCATGTCATTGGAAAGCTGTGTTGTAGTCCACCCTGTTGGTCATGATGGTAAACAGCCTACCTTTGAGGTGAGGTTTTGTTGAGGAACAAGATTTGAAGTCACAAAATACTGTGATGACTTCTTGGCCCAGTTAGTACTGTCCACAAGGTTGACTTGTGAAGGATTCCTTGTTTGAGTCTTTCATTTCCACGCAGTGCATCTCTTTTTTTTTTTTTGAAAGATTCCTTTTTGGGCCTTTTTGCACCTTTATTAGATAGAGGAGGACAGTGGATAGACTCGGAAAAAGAGAAGAGACATGCGGGAAATAGTGCCACAGGCCAGATTCGAACCCGGGCCGCCCGCGTACATGGTGCATGCCTTAACCACTGGACTACTGGCGATTTTAAGGATAACTGTACATTTCAAGACCCTGAACTTTTTAGAAGCTATTCATTTGAGTGGTGATTAATCCCATACATTAAAAACAGTATTTCTGGGCCACTTGAGAGTCTGACAATTTGTTTTAACTGGCACAAACTCAAGGCACGTCAGGCCAGGGAGAACGCAGCCAATGATCCTTTTGGTTGGGGAAAGAAGTGATGCATTTTTACTAAGCAGTCCAGCTTGATTCAGTACAGTTTGGCATGGTTTGGTACAGTAAACTCTGATCTTGCTTGCATTTTCTAAGCCAGACTAGTAGTGATGGGAATTTTGGCTCCTTGACTCAGCTCAGCAATATGTGATGGTCTTTCAGCTCCAAAATGGCTCTTCATTTGGTAATATTTTGCCTTTTCATGTCTACTAAAGAACAACAAATATTGAAGAAAGGGAAGCTGGCTCATGCACATGCACATTTTGTGTTTTTCCCTTAACACAGCTGGTGCACAGGAAGATTCTCACCAGTTAGTGTAGCTCCAGTCTTAAGTGTCACTTTAGGCACACTTGAGTATCCCAACAAAAGGACCAAAGTGCCAAATACAGATCTGTTGTTTTGGAATCTTTCCTAACTTTTGACACTGGAAACAAAGGATTTTGTACATTTGCTTGCTTTAAAATTGTACAGCCTTTACCACGTCGCTGTGAGGCGGTTGGTCTTTAGATGAACCCTCTGGAGGATTCAAGCCCTGAAACTGGACGTAGCTTACCAACTGCAGACTGTAAGACCAGTTAACACTTTCTGGCCTGTTGGCTTTTTCAAGTTTCTTTCTTTTTATAAGTTTTTGACAAGGAAACAACATTTTAAGGAAATGGCTGCATTGAAAAGTTTTCTCCTTCTGATTAAAACTCTTCTGCAAACCTTTATCCTCTCACAGGAGAGGAGAATGAATACAGCAACTAAGTGGAGTATAATTAAAGCAGAACAGTGCCTTTTTTCTAAGTTATGTCTGTCAGGTGGTGCTGTGGAGATCAGCATCTGAAATCCACTATGTAATTAAGCCTACAAAGACAGTTTATATAGAACGACTGCCGTCACCCTGTTAGTCATGTGTAACTCTAGATAAAGATATGAAGTTAAGGTTTTAGAAAATGTAAAGCAGGTGACCCAAGGTCAGACCAAGTATGGATGGTTTATGCTAACTAGGTTGTTGTTCTTCAGGATCCCATGGAAGAAAGAGGAGACATGAACATAAAGAACCCTGTTCACACAATACTGTGTCCACAGTCCTATGAAATACATTCAATTCAACCATTTTTAGCTGGTGCTCCTGTCTTGTAGTGGTAGATCTGGTTGAAAGGCAGAGAGAAGCAGGGTCATGATTGACGTCACACGTTTGGGGTGCAGTGGCTCTGGCTGATAAGTCTTCATGAGTTAAGGTCTGAATCTGTTACTATCTGATGCCTTTTTTGGACCTGTAATCAAAACATCACACACAAACCTTGCACATGAAAGTTGTGTGTTTGTTCTTTTCTGTTCAGTGCTAAAATTTTCAGTATGAGGCAAAATGGTCTCATACTGTGAGGAAATGAAAGACTTGAAATATGATAATGCATTTGATTTGAATTTCATTCATCAAAAAGAAAAAGAAAACAGAGTTCATCTACTCCTGATGCAACCCTTCATATATTTAGGTTATAAGCTAGCAGTAACATGTAATTGCTGAAATCTAGTAGTGAAGATTAAGAGGATGAAGACGACAGTCACTCCTCTCTTGGTTCTGTGGAAATATTCCAGACAATAACTACACCAGGGTGGGTGTCCCACATTTATTTGTGGACCAAGTTTGTATTTTTTTTCCTTGGTGTATGATGACCATTTGAGAATTTTCACATAGAAATTTAAACAAAGAATATCCTGCTTTTGCTATCAGTTGTAGCCATGACAGTGCGAGTGGTGTCTGATACAGGCTCTGTGGCTACACTCAGTTTACCACTGATACTGAGACCAATGTCTCACATTAGATTTATCATAAGAATATTCAGAGCCTACCATTAAAGATGCAGTGTGTCTTTTTTAGCCTAGTAGCATTTAGCGGAACAATTTGGTAAAAATGAAACGATAATTATAAATAGGCCTGTCTAAATTTGTGTTTAATCACGAAAGTATATCAAATTGTTTTATCTTTATTTAACTTAGAAGAAACCTTTTATTCATAGGTAGGGAGGGTCCCCACGGACTAAGCGATCTTGGATTTTTGCATCCAGCATGTTCCTACAGTACCACAGAAGGGGCCCCATAACAGACAGGCATTTTAGAAAATTCCATGGTTGCTATGGGTATCATTAGAAGTGAGCATCACTAACAAGAATATGACTGTTAGATATCGCCTATATTCCCAACTCTACAGCTAGAGTGAACCTTCAGAGTGAACATTTTAATGATCTTAGTAGTAAAGATCTCTCTTAATGAGGCTAATTTGTGTCACCTAAAACCTAATCCTGTCTTTGAAAACAGCTCCTCATTTGGCTTTTTAAATGTGGATTAGAAAACGAAAAAAGATGGAGGAAAAGAAACTGGCACTCAAACGGGAGATAGCTACCGCAGCTAACATCAAAGAGTCATTTTGTAGAACATAATCTCTCAGTCTCTCTACCCCAGAAAGTATGTTTGTTTGATAGTATATCACTGTTTTAATTGAAAGCATTTTTGTGACAATATTAAGATTTGTGCATGTTAATGGGGCTCAGCTAGCCTCTTAGCTAAATACAAGACCCCTCTAGACTTTTCTACCTTCATCATGGCTAGACAACGCTAGCAGGTCTGCAGGACTGAGTATTTTGTAATATTGATCACGTTTTGTATGTAGTAGTTGATTCACACCTCTTGTTTGAGTTGAGTTATTTGGCAGTGATAGGATTTTTTACACTCATCCAGGGAAGGTTGGTTAACTCTTTCACAATAAAAGCATGGGGTAGGGAGAGAGACTGGGTTATGGGCTCATTAGTCATGGAGTAAGGTTGTACTCTTCAGCTGGGGTCAGTGTTGCAGCAGGGTGCTAATGATCTTTAGTCCTTTTTAGAGGGCCATTTCAATATTACAAATGAATGTGTGGTTGCAGGAGCTGAGTATCAGCCTTGTTTAAAGATTAATGCAAAGCTTATAAACGTGCTGGTAGATGACACTGAAACATAGCAGCATTTTTCAAAATTTCAGTGAAAAAAAAATGGGATTTTGGAAATGGTAAAGTTGATTTAACGATTTCATGAGCAGCTGGTATTAGGAATAGGAGTAAGTTAATGCTATTAGCTCCTTGACACTCTATGAATGTGATATGTAGTGTGACAGTACTTTGAGTAGTCAAACGACTAGAAAGCAATCTGTAAGTACAATTCAATTTACAATTTACATGACAGAAATCAAAGGCTCTATACACTTCCCAGGTGGATAAATGGCAGAAATGGACGGATTCTTTGCCCGCTCCAATTAATTTTCAGCAGAGGTTATGCACACCCACCTCTTTATATCCCACTGTCACACCCATTGCCCCCCTCTCCTCCCCTGTGTTCATGCTTTTAAAATCAGCCTAATTTTGGAGGTGACCTGCTGCTCCTGAGATTAAGTTATGTATCATTCTCTTAATCCTTGCCGACAAGTGTGTGTGAGTTGTGCGGCCAACTTCTGCAGCATGTCATCCACTAACAGATGGCATAAATCATTCTCTTAAACGCTGCATTAAGAATTAATCATTCTCAGTGCTGTCACTGTCACACTGCCTGGTGGGCCACTGGTGTGCAAAGTGTGATTAATGGAGGTTAAGATTTAAGGAGCCACTTTTGAGTCCCCACCCCTTTTACCTTGCACCCCCTATTGGCTGCAACAGGACTGATGGGTCACCTACATTTCCAAAGCTGTGACCTCGAAGAAGTGACCAGATGTACCATTGCAGATAATTTGCTCTGTAATCTGGCTAAACTGAGCTGCCTCTTTAAGGACAGCAAAAATGGGGCACCACTTGTATAAAGGAGAATAACACGTTTCAGTCAGCTTTTAGTAGTCTTGTCTGTGATCCTGTTTTTCTCTTTCTTGAAGGCAGAGTGACAGAAAATCTAGAGAACACAACTAAAGAGAAAGAGCCTTGTACACTGGGGGCCACAAGATTATCCAGGTGAGAGTGTGTCATTCTCTTCACCATCACACTTTGAATTGTGGCTATTACCTCCATCATTTGCAGCCATTTGGTAGAGGCAGAAAGTTTCATGCAATTGTCTGAAAAAAGTTGTCTCAATTTTCTTGACAAAATGCAGCGTGAAGGATCTTGATAAAACACATTTGTGAACAGTGAAACATTTGACACTCCTGCAGGTGCTCACTGCAGAGCATTTAGCTGCCTTTTGACAGCTCAGACGGTCTTTTCATTGTTTGCTCTTCAATGTTATTTCTTTCACTCTGAAATGTTCTTGGGTCGGTTTCCCTGAACCTGTTAACAAGTTTTTTTGTCATAATTTTTGTAAATGTTTTACACAGCCTAGCTACTTGGAGATTTATCTTAACTTTTTCATACAACCTTCTATTGAATTCAAGACAATCTTGGTTTCACAGAGTTCGCAAGAGAAGAATGCTTGTCTGGATGCATGGATCTACAGAAAGTCAGACTTCTAACATTAACAATAAAACTCAACCAAAAATTTTTAATTTCAGTGATGAAGGAAGAAGATGATGACAGTGTCCTAACTTGACAAACCAGCAAGTTTTTTTCCAAAATAATGTATATTTACCACATTATTCAATCTTTTTTTTTTTTTTTTGCAGAAGAGGAAAATGCTTTAGCCATGATCACATTTTAGGAGACATGGAAAAGGTCTGCTGTCGTCAACTGAGAGAGAAACAAACCAAAAAAATTTGTGGTTCTGGACACTTACACTCAACCTTCTGCTGAACAATAGACAGTGTAAGTGGTGATAATATAATAGCACATTCAGCTCATCTTCAGAGTCATCCATTGTTCTTGTAGTAGTGGACATTTGGCTCTTACACAACTGATCACATCTCAGAATAGAGGACAGTACTTTGCAGGAATCAGGTGGAAAGAGTTCAGTAATATTGTTCACAAGTAAGAGCAGTTATCTTAAATACATTCTCACTTTTTAAGTGAAATTGACATTTCTTGGATTGTAAAATTAAAAAGTAGTTTGTTTCAAATCTATTCAACTACTGAGTAACAATAACTTACATCTGAACCCAAGGGTTTGAGGTCACCCTGTGACGAGATCACATTTGTCACCCTCCAGTTGGATTGTTTAATTAAAGAAATAACTTTATATATATAAAAAAAGGAAAATGAAACAGCACATTTAGGTGCAATGTGGAATTACTACTCTCACTATGAAGTGCTCCATAAGCAAAGAATGCTAACAAGTTTACAAAACTATTCACCCAAACAAGAGAAAGAGAAGAAGAAATTGTTATTTCTTTATTCATATTTTTTGTTTTTTTTTCGTAACATTTCTGGGGCTTTTAGCTGAGTTTACACTAAGGTCTGACTCATCCATTTCTGTCTCTCAGAGTGTCAGAAAGCATCTCTTTCATCTCTGAGATCAATCTGTGTTCTTGACTGTCATGTGGTCCTCATCTGCCAATCTCCTGGATTCAACCAGTGATGTGAAAGCTTGGATCTTCTTTTTTGCTTTATGATATTTTAACAGAGTTACAGGTGCTGTTAGATTGAAACAGACAAAATAAAGTATTTCCCACACAAAAATACAAATGTAAAAGTCAAACAATGGATTTTTAAAACTGCTTAAAAAAGTTATATTAGACAATAAAGCTGATCAATGATAGTAACGTGAGTAGATTCAATGAGCTGTGTCTCTCTTATCTCCTATGTTTCATATTTTAAAATTAACTGTAGGCTATACTTTTTGCATCAATGTGAGCAACTCACAACATACCGTCAAATTTGGTGTGTAACTAACATTTGTTAGGGGAAAAATAAGTATTAAAAAACGTCTTTGGTTTATACAACAGGAGGACTGACATACCAAAATAAAGATCAAAAACATGCACCATCATTTACACACAATCATAATCCCACACTGCACAAGACCTGATACAGGGTAATAGCATGCTACAGAGTTATCTTTAACTTGAGTGTGCATTAGTTTAGGAGATCCTAAAGCTAGAATTAGGGAGCATTTGACCAGTTTATGCACATGTTTTTTTTCTTAAAGCTGCTGACTTGTTGACTGATGTAACCTTTGTTGTTATGCCCTGTTTTTGTCATGTGTGAAACTTATCATGCTGCTGTCTTGGCAAGGATTCTTCATAGATGTTTGTGTCTCAGTGGGAATACTACTGGTTAAATAAAGGTTAAATAAATAAGGGTTAAATGATACCATTAAATTCATCCCTGTTCATCGTGTACTGCAAGTGGCCGGTCTCTCCTTCAGTGCTCAGAACGTGCTGGGATAACAACACAAACCACACTGGCTGTGCTACACCACTTTTTAACTGCTTTCCCCACTTCTTAGCACTGTGCATTTAACCCCTTTAGACCAAATGTGATATACAACAAGAAGAGATACAGGCTAAAATCATAGCCTCTTACTCTTTTTTACTCTGGAGGCCCTTCGTTGTGCCATACCGTTAATCATGACTTGATAGCTCTTACTTGCTTTACTAGTGAGCCTGGAACTTGGGTGACTTTCTGGGGTCTTTAAAGATTAGATTCACACCAGTAACTCCAACACTGAAAATCTTTTAAATCCATTTTTAGTTGTTTCTTCTGCTAGCAGCTAATGCTTTCTTTAATGTTGTATCCCACAATGCATTGTGGGTTGTGACATCCATTGGCAGGATGTTCTGATGTCACACCATAGTTTGTCTGTCTTCACACTTAGTGCATGAAGGAGACAGTTAATAAGGCTAATAAGCTAATAATGGAAAGAGAGACAGTGAGCCTGTGATGTGGCCCTCTGTGTCATTGCAGACAGGACCTGCAGAACAATGGCATTAAAAAGAGCAATTACAAAGAAGTGCAAGGATTTCTAAATATGTGAATATTTTGATTTTTTTTTTGAATGATTATTTTTTTTCACTTTTTGGTCCCCAAGAGATGGGAGAACAACTTTGTGCAAAAGAAGTCTTGGTCATTATTGTTGACTGTGTGTCACTAATAAAAATCTTAGTTTTATTTTACATCTATGTTTTTTCTGTTGTCTTTGTAGTCCAATAAGAAATTCAAATGACATTGCTGCTGCACACATATTCTTAAAGCCCAGGTTGTCCTGAAAAAATAATGTTTAAAGCTTGACTGTGCACCACAGGGTTGATGTCTTACAGGCTGTCCCAAAGAGGGATGGTTTAAACCTTTTTTCCCTTTTGGAGATTTCATAAACAGCCTGTGGCTTATATACCAAACTTTATGGTATTCTTGATTGGCATGCAGCATTAACCAAGAAGAGCACTTGTAACAGCTTTTCTCCCTCATAATTTGAAAGTCATCCATACAACAAAGCCAGTAGATTGGTGTTAAGCTCAGTCAGAAACACTCTCACCATGGCAAAATGGATTTACAGTTTTGATTGACACTCCCATATAGATAGATAGATAGATACATAGATAGATTACAAAGTATACTAGCAAATAAATTTGGTTTGGCAGCAATCCACTCCTTAGCTAACCTTGAAAGGCAGATAGATACACCCGTTTCCTTGTTTTTCACTGGCGAATCCATCTTGTAAAGCTCCCATCTGAACCATTTGGGCCCGGTTAGAAAGTGACAGAACCAGTCAGTGACAAGGGGCAGTGCTTTCAGGCACTGCAGAGTCGTGACGTCAATAAGCAGCAGCAAGAGGCCGGTGCAGTTATGGTGGAAGACATTAGCGTGGATGCTGCTAAAGCGCCAGTTATATCAGAACTTGTCCACATTTCTTCATTAAAAGAAGAACACAGAACAGCATTGAGTTGTTTTCTTTTCAAAAATGACAAAGTCGAGTACTTACATGTCTATGGTCGCCATGTTTCGCATTTTTCCTTGGTAGCTGCGCACGCGCGGCTCGATAGCAGCTATGTCATGTGTTTTTGTTGCTCTGTGTTTTGTGGCCTGTAGAGTTGTGACAGACAGAACATTCATCCAATCCCACTCTGAGTTTTTTTCAAATCCTCTGCCTTTTCCCAAACCTTTCCCATTGAACCTTTCCGACACAGATGTGTGAAACAAATCCATCTGGCATGTCAGGTTATTCCTTAGCAGCATAAAACTGAATATGTGAATATGTAAAAAGTGATATGATTGCATTGTGGTGTTATTTGTGAAGTAGGGATCATTGAGAAGGCTGTCACAATTCTTTCTTTTTCTTCCACTGGTTGAAAGAATGAGATATGATTGCCTGTGAGAGCTGGGAGACAAAATTATATCAGCTCGAAAAGGGAGACTCATGGACAACAGAACGCACAGACCAATATTCCTGATCCATAGAGTAAGCAGCACAAAAATACAGCAACAAAAAGCTTGTACCACTAGCAGTTCACGCTCTTTAATTTAGCAGTTTTTGATGCAATGTAAAGTGTGTCCAAGGCAGTGCTAAAGAAGTTGTATCTGTCCTGGCGACCCTGTCTAAGACACTGACAACTGCAAGGGCTGCCCACAGAAGTGTCTGGGCCCCTGATAAACCAAGAGAATAGGCCCTCAGCTGTGATTTATGGATATCACTGAATATGTGTTGGATGTGTAGCAGTGGTGCCTGGCTTACATTTCCTTCATTTTGGACCTGAAAAGTTGGTGAAACTATAACAGGGTTCTGGTATTCTGGAATAGTTTACCATCCCTTTTGCTACTTCTTTTACCATGTCTAACCTATTTTGGCTGTTGGTCGATCTTTTATGTGAATTTCAACCCATTATTGACACTTTGTGCCTTTTTTTTGCCACTGTTCACTTGCAACCCATTTTTCATGTGTTTGGGTCCTTTTTGCCACTTTTAACCCATTTCGCTGATTTATTCGTCCTAGGCTGGTGTCCATTTTTCGAACGTTTTGCAACTTAAAGCCCATTATGCCTCTTCTTTCTGGCATCTGTATCCCATTTTTGCTGCTTTTCAGTTGCTTTTCACTTTTTTTTTGCAACTTCTTTTTGCCGTTTTTTTCACCATTTATGTTGCTTTATGGCATTTTTGCCACTGCTTACAGTTATTTATTAATTATTTCCAATAAAGTTTCCTCAGTTTTTTTATTTTTATTCTGGCATCTTGACATTTCTGCACATCATAATCTAGCTTTGAGGTCTAACATTACTTTCGAAATGGTTTAGTTCAGTGTGCCCATCCACATTGTTAACATCACCAATAAAAAGGTAATTTTGTTTAAAGAAAAGGGGTTTACGTTTTGAAAAAGGCTTTATTTGTACTATAGCATAAATGAATAAAATTCATGTTTTGTTGCTTTGATAAAAGTGGCTATTATTCAGGCTAATGATAAAATATGGCTAACTTTATAATGGACCATGATTTTGCTGACCTCCATGAGCCCTCCAGTTTTAGCCCCAGAAAGTTCTCCCCTTTATCCCCCTTAGGTGCGGCCTTGCCAACTATAACAATGAAAAATTTCTCAGGCTTTGAAAACTGTTGAGGTAATGTAAGTACCATCCTAAATTATAAATAAAGAAAACAGGTTTGGCCATTTTTTATTGATTTAGACATTTCAGTGCAAAAATTCTTCAGGTGCTTTAATTCATCTTTAAGTTTGCTTGCTCTACAGCTTCTGCTCTGCTTTTCTCAGTCTGTTGAAAAAATGGCTAAAGGAATTTTTTAATCAAGACTTAACCCTCTCCTTTGAGGCAAATTATAAGTCCTGATGTTTTCTGGCCCTATCACGTCCTTTTTAGTACAGTTTAAAGTGTCAGCATGAGCTCTGGGATTAACACGCCTCCTCTAAACACTCTTTTACCACCCTTGTTCCTAGCTGCCTGGGTTTCCCTCTCTTCTTGCCGTGCTCTCTCTCTCTGACAGTGATGCAAAGCGAAAGACCACTGGCGCTCCTCTGACTTCCCCTCGCTCAGCTCCCTCTGTGTCTGGTCTCCAATCTACTGCCTTTGCATCCCATTTTCTTAGCTTCGGGCTCCGAGCTTCATCTCCCACTCCCCTCCATCCCCTCCCTCCCTCAGCTCCTCTGTACCACTGATTCTTCTGCTGGGATGCTGAAGTGTGAGCAGCTGATGTGGTTTGGCGAACCGTGCCAAGTGAGATACAATGCATAATTGTGTTGTCAGAGGACACTGTGATGGAAACATCTCAGTCCCAAGATGCTGCGTTGCGATCTTATTACTCTAAATCATTTTGTGCGTGCTGCAATTTAAAAATGGAGACTCAGAATGTCTGATGTGCTTGTTTTAAGATGTTTTCCCTCCAAAAAGCCTACTAGAGAGATGTCCTTTTACTTCCAAGAGTCCTACAGGTATTTTCTGCTATTCTTTCAGTCCTTAAAATGTATGAAACCAAGGTTCAGTTGCAGGTTCATCCTCGAGGATCCTGTATATGATGAAGCAAATTAATGTGATGTTAAGACGTGCTCTACAAGACATGCTCCCAAAGCCCCTAGAGCAATTAACCCTGCCAGATAACCCTAGGGAAGGTATTGGACTTTGCTTTTTTCCTCCAATGTTGGCTCTCATAATTAAACTCCTAGATATTTATCTGTTTCTTGCTGAAATGTTTTTAAGTTGTTACTTCTTCCACACACTGAATTCTTGATTTAAGTTTGGATGGTGTGTATCGACGCGTCATTAATGACAGCTAATTATTCCCTCAGGCTCCTCATGCACATTATCTGGTACAATAGAGGAAAAGAAAAGCATGCGTTCGCAGGATATAAACCATTAACACAAACACTGAAGGATTCTCTGTTTGATGAAAAACACACACTCCATCAGCACCTGCGTTCAGAATAAAATTGCAATTTCATTGAACATGCCAGACGCTACAATAGCCATCCAATTTCGGTGTAATTAGATTTTATAATTAGGAGACAAATTGATCTCTCTGAAAATCTTCTTGAGCAGAAGTTAGACAGATGCATGCTGGGAATTGTGAAGAGTATCAGCAGGGACTATCCGCCTATAGAGAAGACGACAGGGGAAATATCAGTGAAGCATGGCTCATGTAACGGGGCTCAGCCCCCCATCTCTACTCTAATACCATGTGTCCCTCAGTATTTACACCTTTAATCTTCTCCATGAGAGCCTACAACTACTTGATCCCTGATTATAACCCTCTACTCATTTTACATCAGCTGTGTAATGAAGCTTTAAAAAGCGGATCCTTGAGTTAATGCTACATATATGTTTCATCTTTAATGGCATACTTTAAGATTGTTCAGTTTCAAACAAGCTGAGGCTTTAAAAAAAAGGGTCCCATGTTAACAGTGTCTCCTCGCTCACAATGGTTCATTTCCCCTTAAACTTTGTAGTTTGTCAGAAGACATTATTACACAAAAGTGCAGTTCTTATAAAAAGGTCGGGAGAAAAAGCAGCAAGTAGACACCTCATGAAAGGATCGGATTATTTCCTGACCTTTTACTAAATCACATAGCTCTTTGAAAGCTGCTAAAACCTTTCACTACGCACCACCATGAAAATGTATTTGAGGTGCTTTATGGCCTGTGGAAAAATGATCCCTCATTTTAAGCTGAGGTGTGGCAAAGGGAGTCCTTTCCTTTCATTCATTTTTTACTCACAAAAATACTGTCGGATATATGAAAACAAGCACTTTTGGAGCAAAAATTGTGACTTTTGATGCCTGATTTCCTCAGCAGATGTGAAACAAGTGTGATTTAGAAGTCTTGGCTTTAGAGAATAAATACCACTGCAGTCATATTTCAATGATTTGGATGATTGGATATGCTACATATTTGATTTTGAGGCCCTTCTAAGTGTTTGATGTGCATGCTTGTCGGGGCTCCAAAGAGAATATTGGAGAAGTAGGTCATTTGATATGAATTTATGCTGTAAAATGAAAAATAGATCCATACAGATAAATGTTGCAAGTTCAGACATGTCTTATATGCAAAGCTTAAGCTGCTTCTTTGTCATGGCATGTTTAATGAAAGCCTTATTTTTGAAAAATATCATTCCAGCAGAAATAAAACATCACATCCAGTCTTGGTATAGAAATCAAATCTTTGAGCTAGCAGCCATCTGTAGTTGCACAGAAAGTCTTGATTCCTATTAGTCAAGCATATGTTCATATGAAGAGGAGATGAAGGAACCTTAAGGGTCTTACATCAGCAGATCAACTGGGGCAGAATTTAAAGTGAGGACATGTCTGAAGGCTGTGCTTGCTCTTATGTTGGCTTTGTTAATGTTTAAGGTTACAATCTGCATTAACACAGCTGATCAGAGTTTGCCATTGGCATTAATATCAAAGATGTGTTTTCATTGCTCTTATCATGGTGTGGTTTGTCTCTGGTTTATAATTTCTTTGACACAAATAAGCTTGGAGCTAAAGGTGTGTTAGTCTTAGTATGTGCTTTGAATCTAAAAATGAACAATAAACAGTGGTGTAGTGCAGAAGTATACCCACTTACTGTTCAATCTCTATCGCATATACTCACTTCTAAATTACTTTGATCGTATTTGTTGAGTAGTTGCTGCTTTTTTTCTTGGGATGACAAAGGCATGACCTGACCTACTCTGTCTGTAACTGGCAAAATATTTGGAAAGTAAGTCGGCTATAGGTGACTGTACAGGTACCTGTTCAAAACAATGTAAATGCCTTATAACCAAAAAATACCTGGTTTAAAGTTGAATATTTTTGTCCAGTGTAATTTCTGCCATGAATCTGATAGATTTGGGATTATTGGTCCTTGGACATTGTCTGAAGTGGCTGCAGACAGTCTGAGGGATGTTGAAACACTGATCATAAGTAGAGTTGAGCTGGAAGTGTGCACAATATTCCATTTTTACAAATATCTGATGTGTCAATATTTCCAAACTCATTTTAGCTGATACTGATGCTGTGATATGTTACACTCTTATATATATATATATAAATTTATATATATATATGTACACACACTATATTGCCAGAAGTGTTCGCTCACCTGCCTTGACTCGCATATGAATTTAAGTGACTTCCCATTCTTAATCCATAGTGTTTAATATGATGTCGGTCCACCCTTTTTAGCTATATCAGCTTCAACTCTTCTGGGAAGGCTTTCCACAAGGTTTAGCAGTGTGTTTATGGGAATTTTTGACCATTCTTCCAGAAGCACATTTGTGAGGTCACACACTGATGTTGGATGAGAAGGCCTGGCTCTCAGTCTCCGCTCTAATTCATCCCATAGGTGTTCTATCAGGTTAAAGTCAGGACTCTGTGCAGGCCAATCAAGGCCACACCAAACTCGCTCATCCATGTCTTTATGGACCTTGCTTTGTGCACTGGTGCACAGTCATGTTGGAACACAAAACTGGAAACTTGTCAAAAATGGGTTTAAAGAGGTAAAAAGAGGAAGGAAAAAGTGGTGAAAAGTGGTTGAAAAACAGCACGAATAAATGATCCCAACATCAAAAAATAGTTTGACACGCATTGCAGCTCCAAAGTGAAGAAACTGTTAGTCCGATTGCTAGCACCAGTGCTATTGATCCAACGTTCATGCATTGACATCTTCAATTAATCACAACTGAGGAGGGCCCATTCTCTGTGGGCAGGCCTGATGATATTGGAATTAGACAAGTGATCATCATCCAGAATCCATGTTGTGTCAAAATGTGAAACCAGTATCAGTAAGTTTATAACCTGCCCTGACTTGTCTTCCATATTGGATCAGAATCATCCATACAAAGAAAACGGTTGTATAACTTTTAGAAATAAAACCTTGTGGAGTGCTGGTTGGTTTTAAAGGAAACTAACATTCAAGAAGATAAGTGACCTGTGGATCTGGTCAGCTCTGAAAGACAGGAACAGCTAGGAAACATGTTGCTTTTTGCTTCATTGCTGCTAAGAAATTAGGAAAAGTTTACTCAAAATGCATAATTATGTAGCTTTTCTCACCCAAATGTCTATTTCTTTGTGAATCAAGAGTAATCTCACATGTCATTGTTTATAACATAGGGTATTTTATACCTTGGTAATTGCTGGGAGAAATTCATACAAACTAAGAGTATAGCCTCTTTTCCAGGCCTCATCCAGCACTGATGGTGAATATGATTAAAAAAAAAAAAAAACTGAAACAAATACCTTTTTTATTCAGGAGACATTTTTATTGTTGCACTACCGTAACAATAGCATTCAGTTAAGGAAGAGAAATGTTCTTAAGAATTTGGATGTGCAGTCAGAGTCCACATTAGTGTGCACGGCTCTCATTCATCTGGCCAGCGGCCATTTATAACAAATGAACCCCTCGCTCACCGTGGTCCTGCGGTCGTCCTCTACGTCTGCCAGAATAATGTCCTCATTCTGCAGATCTCTTAGACTTTGTCTTAAATCTTCTTAAAGTTTCCTCCAGCAGCACAATTGCAGGATTTTTCATGGCAGTGTATTGTTAAGGGACCAATGCTTTGCACAGCCCAGAGGGACTCCCTTTTGTGTTCTTGGAGTGTTTTCATGTTGAATTTGATGTTGTGCAAAATGCTTGGAGAAATGTGCCGAGCATCCACCCAGAGAATTTCCTTCCCAGCTACTAATTTGAAAGTAAGAGTATTTCAATGCCTAGAATCTAGATATTACTTTAGGGAAAAAATAAATGAAGCAGTCAAGTCATTTTATGTTTATCCTCTTGTGTCGCGATTTCCAAGCTAGACAGCTGCTGGTGTCAGTCAGTGGTAGATGCTCCTTCTTTCTTTGTCCAATAAACCAGGAGATAAAAACACAGATGCTGCAGATCTCTCTGTGCGTTGTGTTTTTCTTTTTAACATCCTCCACACACATGAGGAACTCATCACAGCTCATGCAGGGCACAGTAATTGAAGCTGCAGAGGGATTCCTGGAATTGCTTTCTTTGGCAAAAGCTAATTCCAAACCCGAGGAATGGAGAGAGAGAGGGAGAGAGGGAGGATGGTTATCAGCAGAGACGCACAGTGATCGAAAGGCCATCGCTGGCCTGTATGTATGACTCAGTGGAAAGTCTGCTTCAGTGAGTATGGCCATGCTGAAGCTACAAAGGTGCTTCCTGGGGTGAGCTTGAGCTCATTCTTCAACCCTCACCTCCCTCACAATGGGCCAATAGTTTAATTAGCTTTCTTACAGCGAGTCTTGGCAGAATTCCTCCTCTCTGTTCCCCCAGGCTTCCTCACCTCAAACAGTGTCCCCTACTGGTTGGCCGAGGTCCAATAGACAGTGCCACTCCTGATGATCTTTAACTCTTGAATACCTAGCTGGCACTGAGGCAGAAAAGCCATGTTTCATGGATTCTATATACAGTAGTTTGATGCACTTCAGCTATTTAAAAATGAAGAAAATTATTTGCGTCTATTTACACCAGGAACAGCTGGAATAAATGGGATAACAGAGCTAAGCCCCCTTTTTCTAGGCCAATAAGATAAGAGAAATGATATACTACTTGCAACAAATGGCTTTTAATGGTGTGGAGAAAAAACACAAATGACTGAGACTTCTTAATGATTAAGTCATTATTAATAGTATACCACGGTCAATATACATTACAGAACGATTAGGCATGTTTAGACCAAAAATTATGGCTGAACTAAAGTAGATGTGGTGAGTGAGCTGCCTGAGGGCACCATCAGGCAAGAAGAAGGATTGACAGAACCCCGGTAATCCTCTGGATGTCCTTGCATATTACCAGAGCCATGGGAAAATAATCTGCTGGAAAAATAACAAAGTCCATACCTTTAGGGTGATGTACCGGGTAGGTGCAGCAAGTAAGCTTGGTCTACGGCAGCATTTAGAAATGTAAGAAAAAATCTCAAATCATCCCAGTCAAAATTAATTGATACAAAAGTAGCATTCTACATTGCTGTGGCTGCAAGGGATTCATGTTTATCAGGATTAAGAAAATAAACCTACAAGCAATCTCTTAAAACAATAAAAATGTCTGTGTTTTTACAGAATGGTCATGCAGACCTTATAAACAAACTTTGATGTATTTTGGCACACCTGCTGAACTAACATGAGCCCATTTATGTGCTGACCCTGACGCTGATGTGATTTCAGGAAAAGTGTATATGAGTAATTCTGATCATTTACATTGGGGCAGCTAATGATATGCACATTATGAGTAAGTTTTGGTTGATTTTAAAGCATTTTAAAGGCACCCCTGACAATGCCAGAAGGCACCCATGCGTGCTGTGGCACCCTGGTTGAAAAAAGCTGGTGTACAGGTCGAGGCGGATAGAAGGGTTGCCATGAGCCCCTGGGCATACTGTGGATGTCTGAAAGGCCTGAAAACTGCTGGAGGACTACCAGACATGAGAAGGCCTGGCCAACAGAAATGCTTTCAAGCTTGACCTTGGCTGCCAAGGGGCACACGCGTGTGTCGACTTGTGTCAAGCTTGGTTCTGGCTGCCCTCCAACTCCTCTCCAGCCTCAGATTGAGGCCAGCGAGCTCCATGATGAGTCCTGAACCCTGCACACCAAAAAGTGTTTTTTTTTTTTTTTTTAATTTGGAGGGAAGATGAAATGATATGTTTCACAATCTTCTGATGCACTTTCCAATGTCAGTATCAGCGATATCAGCCATATTTCTATCTGTTGTGTGGTATCAATTTAATGCTGGTATTAACCTTATTGATTAGTTTTAGAAGATATGCTTATTTGACAGGAAAAGTTACCTAGTGAGCAAAATCTGATCTGTTTTTGTGGTTGAACATGAGAGAAAATCAGCATTTTTGGAGTCTTTTACCAAAGGAAGTATTGAAAAAATAGTGGTATCTGCAGGTTGCTATTATGTTCTCTAAAAGAAAGGTACCAGTTCTGATTTTCACAATCAGTGCATCTCTGCTGGAAACACAAACAAATGTATTTTCTCAACAGCTGAGCATGATGACTTACCTTAGCCTGAGGTAAGATATTGACCCAACCTCAAACACGTTATAATTTCATATTTGTTATGTTATTTAGTTGGCTAACTAGCCAATCTGAAGTGGATTTCAACAGTGGAGTACTATTGCAGGACTTACAGGACTTACTGCAAAAGCTTTGATGTGCTTACCTTGGCTGGCTTGAGTGAAGGAGAGCGGTGACTGTTATTATGCAGCAGCAGTAGCTTTTGTGTCTGCATGCTAATATACATGAATGTACTACATCTTCATTTAATTTGGTCCCAAGTGATGCCTTGCATTTTGGCTGGAAATTCAAAAACTTTGTTGTGATACTGGTGTCTTTGTGCACCAGTGATTTGATTTTAATAGTGTACAATGGGATTTAACCTCATGTTAAAGGAACCAGAGGACTTAATAACAGAGTTTTTATAGTACCAGAATTTTGAATTTAATTTGCCACTAGTTTATATCAAACATCATAGATACATGTGTTGATATCACGGCAACAGAAATGATCTCTGGACACCAAAACTAGTGAATTTAGTTATTTCTAAATTTCCAACCTGCACATAAGAAAGGTTCACTTAACAGCAAACAAACACACATCAAATTTGACTTAGCCTACTGTTACAATAATAAAAGGTAAAATAGATGTGATTATTCTTAACAAAATGTATTACCTATCTTAAAATCCTATAATTATTTCTCTAAATTATCATTAATAAATAATAAAAATCTACATTAGTCATTTTGACAACCTTACATGATGGTAGTATGTGTAAGCTCAAATGTTACTGATTTTTGGTTTAGATTTTGTCTGATTCCCATCATGGCACACTTGTCCTCTAGCTGATCATTTGAGGCTAATTCATAAAGCCCACATGCCACAGAACTGATCTATAAGACTCAGCATTGCTTATTAGAATTGTCTGTTGTGTTAAAATGATCCCTATTTTGATGCTATTTCTGATTGAACATTAAAAGAAATTTTAATTTACTGTCAAACCAGGATGAACGTCTACTAGAAGTTGCATCCTGTCACCACTCATTAGTGCATCTCATCCCCTTTTATGCTGATGATGTTAGAATAAATACACTGATGTTCTTTAAGTATGTTTGCATTGTCATTGCCATTTTTTGATTTTTGATAACTGACTTTCTGAGACTCCAACCCATCAGGACAGAACAGAAATGTAGATTTGTTCAAAGTGGTATTTTCCACCCTGGGAGCTTTGAGTCTGTCTTCAAAGTACTGTGACTGAGGCATGGCTAATCATTTTAAACAAGGCTTTTTGTTCCTGTCGTCTCCACTTGGCCTAACATGACTGGAACACGCTTTTGTCCTCATCCTGTCTCCCCTTGTTTCTGACACGCCCAGTCATCTCTTGCTCTCTGCACACCCTCACTCCTCTCTTTTTGTCTCTCCTTGCGGTATCGGCAGCAGACAGTCAGTCTTGCTGATTAGTCCCCAAGAGAGAAGAGGAAATACTCATACACACTTCTTTATTATCTCTGAAAATACACAGCAGCGGTGACCCAAAATCAGCCCCAGTGAGCTTTTTCATTCTTTTATTGTAAACTTGGTCTATCTGGAACTCATCAGGGCTCAAATAATTCAAAACACAGACTGTGGAATATCAGGCCAGTAGGTGACCAACACCAGGTTTTGCTCCAATTTTTATATATTCCTCCTCTATTTCTAAGACCAGCTGGACTCACAAAGTCTAGTTTTTCAGTCTGGATCTTCAAACATACCGGCGGAAGGCCCCTTAAGGCCAGGTTAGCTGCCAGAACACTAAACCAATAATGCTCCAAAGTCTCATATGGAAGCTGTGACATTTACCAGAATCCTGAAAGTCACCTTAATCACTTCATTGCTTCACCTTTCAAGAATGCAGCACTGAATAAGAATTAACTGAAAAGACAGGAGGTCTATGGGCCAAGACAATTTGGACAGTCTGGGTTTTGGTTTATTTGTTGTCTCTATTTCTGTCTCTTTCAAGATTGATTGTGAAAGCTCATCCTCATGTGTGATTGCTGGACGTCTATTCCCATTTCCCTACACGTCCATCTTTGTTTGAGTGATGGCCTGTCTGCACAGAATCTCTACAGCAGCAGCAGCAGCATATATCGCATATATAAATGAAAGCTTACGGACAGAGACTCACATATAAAGACTCTCAGGGCATCCACTGGACCGGCCACTTGGCTCCGGCCTCTGTGAGATTGATGCAAAACACCACGCGACTGGGCAGGTGGCAGCTGCACCAGGAAGTAGGTCCACAGCAGGCCAAAGGAGCATGTGCTGGTAAGAGCTGCCCGGATAAAAGACGATCAGGTGGATGTCGATGGTGGCTGGGTGGCAGCCCAGAAATCGTGACAGAGGAGGTGAAAGCTGGAAGAGGAGATGGAAGCTGTTTCAAGGTGGAGAAATCTGTGCTTGAGTTCGCCTTTTTGCCCTTCTAAGCCATTCATTGTTCTTCTTTTCTTTTCCTTTTTTTAGTGCAGCATTGTTGACTTTGTTGTCAGTCAGATTAGTGTTGTTTAGAAGTTGCCCCACAGGACAGTTTCTGATTGCACGAGCCATCTGGAGAACCAGGTTGTCGTTTATAGGAACTGAAGCTGGTGTCTCACTTCACAAATAAATAGATGAATACGTTCACTCTGACTTTTCTTTACTTTTCTTTTATGTAATCTCTCTATTTTTGCCTTTATTTTTCCTTTGGGATAGTTTGGATTTTTAACTGCACATAATTGTCAGTTTATTACCAGCAGCAGTAAGTAAAAGGTATACAATAGGTGGCCTTCAATTTCATACTTTAGCAACAGTAGCTCAGACTAAGATCTCATGTATGAATGAATGAATGAAAAGTATGAAAATCAACTGCTACAACAAAGAGGGTCATCTTGAGTTTAAAAAGTCAATAACTATTGTATTTGCATTTATTGATAGCTCAGTGATTATTAATAGGAGATGAGTACTTATTTTTTAGAGCTGAAATTACAGTTTTAAAGCAGGATCCTTAAACTGTGATATTTTCTCTTATATCTGTTTTTTTAAACATCAAATAACAACTGCTGAAGTGAAATTTGTGCAGGACATGTTTATAAGGATATGTACAGTGCTTAACAAATTTATTAGACCACCTGTCATATTTGTCTCAGATACCATCCAGCATCATGAAGTGCTTTAATGTGGACGCTTTCATTTTCAGTGAGTTCTCCACGATTTACCATTTTGAACAGGAATGAGGGATTTCAAACTGAATTCACCATTTTATACCCAAATTTGAGCCGGCTCACTGGGCTTCTCTGAGAAGTCGGAAATTAATCAAGCATAACATTCAACCACTAAAACAAATTTTTCTGTTCAGGAATGCAAGTAAATAACTATAATTTGACATATTAATCAAGAAATAATAATTTGCTTTACTATTTTTTCAGTTTTTTTTGTAAATCAGTAAATGTGAAAATTCATGGATAACAATAATAATTATATTTTAGCATTAAAAATATCATTTGGGTTAAATAGCTTCTACATATTGGTGTATTAACCATTGCAGAAACATAAAAAATGATTTAGGTAATTATCAATGCTGTTAATTTAGGGCAGCTGTGTCATAAACCTTACTTTGGTTAGGGTTAGGATGGTCTAATGAATTTGTTAAGCACTGTATATTAACCCAAATCAATGTGTATTGTGATACATATTGCATCAGGAGTCTGTGAGAAATAACAAACCCTAATAACAAGACAAAAGCATCAAAAATAGGTTATTTTAAATACATCTGTAACATTTGCTCAGTTAAAACAGGAAACATAATAGCTGTAATATTTCTTCCATAAATCTCCAGTATTTTACAGTCAGTAAAGGTATTATTTTAATTATATTACCATATTATGCCCCTCTCTTTTGTAACAACTTAATATAACCTAACTGCAAAGTCAGAGCTCACAGCTGTTCATCTTGACCAATCAGCACAGTATTTTTTATAACAGTGAATGCTCATACATTTGCTGAATTTTAGCATATTTTCTTAATTAAGTTAAAATATTTGCTATGTTTGATCGGAGCTTAACTAACGACAGTTTTGGAGTTCCATGCTTTTTTTTTATAGCTTGAAAAATGTGACCTGTTACAATGCTGAATATCAGAAGAAATACTGACCAAGCCATGGGTGTCATTCTATTCATAGTCGAAATGTTGGGGGTACAATAGAAAGTGTACTCATCATACCATATATATATTCACATCAAATTCAGTGTTGTTAAAATGTTGGATGTTATAGTCAGTAGTAATGGAAGGGATTTTTGACAAAGCCAGGTCCACTATAGAGGCTGGATCTGTGCCTCATCTGAAAATACCCAGACAGAGCACCTTCCTCTGGCTGCAGTGTTATCTAGTGCTGCTAATCACTTGCAGAGCTCATGATAACAACCCTTTCCTTTTACAAATACTTAACTGTTTCCATTTCTTTCAGTGAATTTAAATGTTTTTTTCTGTATGAACAAGCTGCATTGGTCACACACCCTCTACTGTTTATCCTAAAAGGATTCCCCTTCTCTGCTTAGCTGCAAAGCCATCACTGCTATTTGTATATTTTTAAGCTTTTATGACAAGCCGAGACTATTGCAGTATAATTAATAACTATGTTGTTGACTAAACCATCAACATGTTGCACTGTGTTTGATGTTTGTGCTTTTTTGCTGCTGTGCAGTTCTCTTCTTTCATTAATGTCACATATTTACAGAGGTGGTGTTGCTATGTCAGTTAGCATTAAAAAAGCTTAGTGTAGTTTAACACAGGTCCTGTCCTTTAACCAGTAATGCAGCATCTTAAATGCCAAGTTTGAAGTGATTTGTCCCTTAAATGCCTGAGTACACAGACAAGATACTTTCTTTTTTTCCACCCTGATTTACAATGTTTTAGTCCACAAGTACTCAATAAAAACCATTAGACGCTAGTCATGCTTGCTGGTTTCAGTTTCAGCTCTTAGAAAGAAAGATAAAACTATCATAAAAAGCCTTTAAAATATAAACTGTTAACACACACACACACCAAGTAGCTGTCTCTTCACAGCAATGCTAACAGCTAAGGAAGGAACAATAACACTTAGCATAGGAAGGATGAAGGTTTTCTTGTATTCTACTACACAGCTCTCTGTCAACTTTACCCAGGTTAGATCATAGTAAAGCTAATGTGCTATTAACACCTTTGTGGAGATGTTTCTCACTAGTACAGCCCTAGATTTCAAGGACTAATCCTGCTAGATAAATCCCTGCTTGTAGCTACTAGCTCACATTGAAATGTGAATTTCCATAGTACACTATAGCTCCAAAAAATGTATCTAAGTAGAAAATCTCAAATTGATTAAGGCTGAAATTATTTGCTACAGGTTTCTTTATCACACATTAAGGTCCCGTCCACATAGAAACCGCGTTTGATTCACATGGAAATGGCGTTTTTGGAGGCCACAAACGCTACTTTTTGAAAACAGGTCCCAGAGTGAACAAATCTGTAAACGCTTACTGTTGTCTTCATGTGGACAGCAAACCGCATCTTTCTTGAAACGATTACATCATACATAGCATAGCCCACTTACGCCGCATGCCTGGATCAAACCAAAACAACAGTGGCGGATTACAGGGTTGTGTTCGTGCTACAGAAGCTACTGAGCTTGTTATGGCTTTTACAGCAAAATCTGATGCTCCCTTACCACCACCGAGAACAGCATACACCATATGTCCTTAAATCCATCGCAGAAAACAACCGGGAGGGCAACCAGAAGAAAGTTTTAGGCAGTTTTTTGTAATCTTCCTGTCCTTTTGGTGCATTTCCGTGGCAGCGTTTACAGCACCACGCACAGGCTTGGCATATATACTACAGCGTTTTCAGTCGTTTTTGGTGGTTCTGTGGTTACGTGGACATTTCCTGAAACAATCCCATGCTAACGAGAAACTTTTTAAAAATGAAGCGGAAATATATAATTTTCGTCTCTGTGTGGACAAGGCCTCACTTATCCAAAAAGAATCAAAACTGACATTGAGCTTGTGTTGAAAGTGTCTGCTCCGTACTTTCACTTCATTACTTATGGAAAAATAGCTTTTCTGTCTACAGTACACCCTTGTACCAACAGGAGAGGCTTCCCATTACAAACCTGCAAGAACACAAGCATTCATTACCCACAAGGCCATCTTCCTTGAAAGGTATGGTCCAGTCAGTCACATGGATTAGTCAGACACACTGTCAGTAAACATGAAGCATTGCCTGGAGTTTGATGTTTTTTCTTAAGATTTACTTAGAATCAAAATTTGTTTGAGGCCAACTATGACACTAAACAATTAAACAACCTTGATGAAAAACTCTGTCTTGGCACTTAAGATTTTGCCAAAACTATAACACTGCTGATATTGAGAATTTACTTTTTTAAAATGTGACCAGAAATTATGAACTATGACCCCTTGCAACACAATAGAATGCCAGTTGTAATAAGAGGCTGGATCATCCTTTGGCACAATCATCAGAATATGCCTTCCATCAATAGCACCCACACATGGGTATCCTTGCTCTTCAAATCCCTTCAGGATCTTCAGAAGCTCTTCCCCTTTTGGCAGATAGATGAAACGCTGGAGCAGATTGTCCTTTGTAGAACATGAAAGTTGGTGCCCTATAGGTCACACTCAGTAGAAAGTCCAGCACTAAAGAGACAGCTTATTTTTCTGTATTCACTCAGTTTTGCTACCTTGCCAGCCTTTGTTGATACTTTCGTTACATCCAATGGCAGGTAGTGCTGACACAAATGGAAAAACTGTCATTGAAGTGTATGTCTGTGTGGTGTCACACTCCATGTGCTAAGACTTTTACAGCAAGCTTTTATAGACAGGAGGGAATGAACTATAAGTGTCAATGCAAGTTCAAAATAACAACTAAGAGCAACTCAGAAATAGAAATCTGGGACTTCTACTTGCTTTTTTTCTCATTGAACGACACCGAGGTAAAAAAAAAACAAAACAAAACATGACCTCTGTGAACAGTAACACCCCTTCAACATCTGTTTCCCTTATTAGAGTTCATTTAGAAAAAAAGTGGCACTGTTGAATTGTTGCTCTAATCAAATGTGCTGCTGTCAATCAAAAATCATCAAACTATCCCCTGGTGGTCCTGAAAGAAGATGATCTTTTAAGTGTTAAACTCTTCATAAATAATTAATTTCCCAGCTCCCCCCTCCCCCAATCCAAACTTTAATTACTGCTTATGTTGTCATGAATTTTTAATCGTGCAGAGAAAACTTGAAAATTGAAACCGTGTTCTCAGGGGCTTTAAAGTGTGCTGCAAATATGCAAAGGTTCAGCAGACACAAACCTATACTCAGCTGGTAATTAAACAATTATAATCCTGGCTGGTTTAGGGGAAACACTTGCCAGTGAATGCTTCCTGATTTTCAATGTTTACATGATTTTTCTAGTGTAGTCTTTGTCCTGGTGTTTTTTTTTTCGTAAAGCATCTTGCAGGATTTTGCATGAAGAGAAACGACACAACAGAACTGTTATTCTTTGTAAAGTGTATGTCTGTTTTGGTTGTTAAAAAGTGCCGCTTATTATGACCTTTGTTCTTCCTTATTGCTTGCAGCAACAGTTTAAAACAGAGGAAAAAAGGTCATGTTTTCAGTTGAGTAAACTCATTAAAAGTGGTTCCAAATCAAGGATTAATTACCCAGAAACATCCTTTAAACAGGCTACAATTATCTGCCCTTTGTCTCCGCCTCATTGAGGCCAAAGAAAGAATTATAGAAAGAAAAAGGCACACATTTCTGATGCTAAAGGCACAACACGAACAGTAGGAAAAAGGGGGAGCGAGAGAGAAAAAGAACAGCAGCTGAAGTACAAAAATGTTCCTCTCCCCTCCCCTCATGTGATCCTATATGCAGCTTGGAGGAATTGAAAGGCTGCAGGTTACAGAGACAGCAATTGGCTGTCTTTGTGTTAGCTGAATTGACAGGCAGCAGAGCGGTGAAGCTGCTGCGGGGTGTGTGGTTTAGCACAGTTGATAGACACCTTCTTTTTCCAAGCAGTGAGGACGCTACAGGCAGTTTGATTAGGATGCACAGTCAAATGGAGTCGAGCTCAGCTGGTCAGGAGCTGCGTGTGGTTGTTTGTGAGGTCAGAGTGTGTGGTTTCTGCTTGTGTGGGAGATATTTTTTTCCTGCCTGAAATAATTCTGGACGCTTGACGCAGACGCTCTTGTCGCGACCTTTAAATGAAACTTCGGGTCGTCTCTTTAGCACATTTTCACTGAGCTGAAACCCATGTTGAAACCCATGGCTGCTGTATAGAAATCTAACGCCTAACCAACAAATATGGTGCTAACTTCAGCTGTTCAGTTACAGCAACAAGTCAACTTTTTTCATTTTTTTATTCACTTTTTACCAAAGACCTCCTGCTAGGGCATGCTTAAGTAAAAAAGTGTTAAGTTTGACACATCTGCACCATCTTTATGTGCACTTAAATGGCAGTGTTATATTATTACAAGATTCCTAATGCTATAGTGACTTAAAAGTCATTGTGATAAGTGCAGACATTAGTATCTTAATTAAAGGCATCAATTATTTCATAATCTGTGAGTCACGCTAAAGTGCTCTCTTTGTAACTAAAGCCAAAACTGCTTTAAACAGAGCTCTTTGGAGAAACCTGCATCCATTGTTGCCTTTATTTATCAAGTTGTAACATACTCAACTTGATCAAGGTGCATTTTTTAGATTGCAATGCTAACAAAAAATGTACACTCTATTGACCAATGGCATTGAGTCCAATCCCTCTTTCAAATCTGCAGGAGCTCCATCAGAAGTCAGGGTTAAAAGCAAAGTTGGCATTTGCTATGTGAAAAATGGGCTGTTAGAAACGTTGTTTGTATATAAATGTAAAACTGCAGAAAATAAATTAATAGAAATGAAAAAGACTAATAACTTTGCAAGTTAAAAAGAACACATCATTTATGACCTTGGATTTTTATCATGAATCCTGAAGTCTGTGGAGGTGTGCCGGTGACTTTCCATTACCAGGTTAAACTGCCTCCACAAAATAAAGAACTGAAGCTTTTAAACATCAATGATCCAAACAGACCAACAACAAGTCATCATTTCTTTAGAATGTCAAGGTTTTTAAAGGGATAGTTTGGCTGTTTTTAACTGGGGAAAGCACAGGAGATGCTTCTCCATGTAGCCATTTAAAGGAGAGACACAGTGCCAGCTGTCTTCTGTTTGGGATTCAGACAATTTTGAGAAAAAAATGAACTGAATGTGTGCTAATACTCCAGAATTTTCGCCTAGTTTGTCTTTATAATAGCTGAACTACAGGGTGGAAAAGGCTCTACCTGCAAAGCTGCTTTATTGGCACTTTGGATGGTCTCTTCTTAAATGGGCAACACTGACTGGCATCTTTCAGTACAAATATACCTTCTCCCCTACTTCAAAATAGCAAAGGTTAAAAAATTTAGTCAGTTCAAAGTTAGAGGAGCTTCTTTCTGAAAGATGTTTCTGTTCTTTATCACATATAACAAAGACGAGTAAACCTTTGAATTCAGAGGCCAAAATTAGTCACAGCAGCCTTTCCCAAACATTAGTAATCTGGGGCCACATTTCAAATCAGAATATCTCCACCAAAACTCTCTTGTAACTATGGCCTGCAACTTGAAGGATTTATTTCCTTTTTTTTTTTTTTTTTTTTTTTTTACATTAACAGAGTATTTGAATGTGGATGCTTAGTTTTTAGAGACATACCGTTACTAGGGCTGGGAAATTAATCACAAAACATATTAAATCGCAATACGGCCTACTGCAATTTACAAATCGCATCAGTTGCAAAACTTCTTTAACTTGAAATGTGTCAAAATACCAGTTGAATAAATCACACTTTTACAGCGGCAGAGATTTTATACACATTATGCATACATTCAAGTGTCAAGTTTTTTTATGATGGTTTACAAAAATCCTCCTTTATGTGTTTTATGTGTGTGTTCCTTAATCAAAATGAGGGACATAAAAATGATAATGCCTTTCAATAAAGCAAATTATATCAAATTTGCAATATGAGCGAAAATAACTTGTTCATTTTATCTAAAACTGATGAAGCTTGGTGTTAGTTCACAAAAGTCATACCTCAAGTTGCAATCAGTTGAAAGCCAGCTTCACCTCCTCCACTCAAGCCACCTCGTTTATAGCTTAAAGCTTGTTGCACCCTCATATTCAGATGAATATTAACCCTAACTTTTGAGCAGAGCCTTCTCTGTAAAACTGTTGTAGATCTCTTTTGCAGTAAAATGGTTAAATATATGTTGAGTATTCCTGGCTGAATCTAGCCCATAATATGAAATTATTTATTGCTTGAATTTGTTAAAAAATACACAAGATGAGGAACCTAAGAATAATGGCATATTAAATCGCAACTGCAATATTGGGGGGAAAACAATTGCAATTAGATTATTTTTGCAAATCGTTCAGCCTTAGCCATTACTAGAAATATGTTAATGGAAAGTAACTCTAACAAGTCACCACATATACCTAGTTTTCATCATGTATCTGTGAAGTCACCTACAGGAGGATCAGTTTGAAAATCACTGAGCTAAAACCTTGCATGTCCATCTTTCATAATTTTAATAATTTTTATATATCAGTGCTATTGGTCATCCTTTACATCTGTCAGTGAGATTTAACAAATTTTAAAGCAATTAAAGTGCCCAAACAAGCTGACTATGACCATTTAGTTTTAAATCAATTGAAAAATATGGCGTTTTTGTTTTTTCATTCCCTGAAAAGTGGGGAGTTTTTGGCATATGAGGTTTTGGCCTGACGCCAGCAAACTTATGCACGTGGTATTTATTTTTTGTAAATTACCTCTCATGGCCCACTTGCAGTATATAGAAGAAGCACTAAGGCAGAGGCCTAATAATCGACACTTTAAGTATTAATAAAATGAAATAAAGTATATATATATATATATCGTTGAGCAATGAGACAAACTACCTCAGGGTTTGTTGCTCTCAGCTCTGTTTTCACAATCACAGTGTGGTGCTTCTGTTCATTTTGGAAACCTGGTTTGTTTCCCTGGATAGTCCAGCTCATTTGGAGTGGTGTGAAGCTCATTCAAACTCTGTTGCAGATCAAACAAGTGAACTCTGGCATGCTTGAAAACAGGGGTCTCAGTTTGCTTTCAAATGAACCCAGGTGCGGTTTGTAAGAGGTGTGAAAGCAAAGTGGACCAACTTGTGAACCAATGGCAGGAGGTAGCATAAACCCAAATGATTTACAAATATATATTTGAGATTTAATACACTCAAATACATGTTGACACCTCACTGGGCATCTGTGTAGCCATAGCTACATGCCGTTGTCTAATGCTCTTGTTTTGGCTCGCCTTAGTCTTTATACTGACTTATTCGTCTCATGCAAACAACAACATACTGGACAGCTCACAAGCCCAAAGCAGAGACAGCATAAAATCAGTGTTGTTTTATTGTCTGTGTGGTTAAATAAACAGCAGAAGTAGACATATTTTTGGTTTATGTTCTGGCCAAAAGATAAGCAGTTTTTGTCTTCTTTCACATCTTCTTTTCTTCTTCATTGCTGTTTGTTTGGGACGACAGAACCACAAACGCATAACTGCTTGATGTTATCCAAGTGACTTGGTCAATCTTGAATTTGACCAAGCACAATGTGAAAGCAAACCAAACCACATGAAAATGAAGTCCCCTGGATTATCAGGGTGTCAAAATGACAAGACATTTTTTGTATGTTTTCTTTTATTTCAGATAAAGATGGCCCCACTCTCTCAGCGAGGCTGTTTCAGGGATAACAGTGGGATGCTATTTGTAAGAATATAATGAAAGGGAAGGAACAGCCTTTGATTTGGTCTATAAAGACACACATCTACCAACCAAACCAACTTTTTGTGACACATATATCACCCAGAAAACTTGAACAAATGAAATTATCACTCAAGCTAAATAAATACAGTACTGTCTTTCCCTTTAATTCCCATATAATGTTTGAGATATCTTATTGGATACTTCTGTAGATTTACAGTCCTCCACCCTTCTCTACACAGAATCTAAGATTATTTTCCTGGCTTTGCATTAGCAAATGGGTTCCCTTATGTCTGTTAAATGAAAAGGGTACTTATAAAACTCAAGCTTGAAATGAAACAGACGGAAAAGATTGAGCTATGAGAAAGGAGAAATTTCATTCTGCTAATGAAGCCAGTTCATTATTACGACCCTTGAAACTGGCTTTCCTGCCTCACATCTCTTGTTCTGTGGAAACGAAGAGCAATGCAAAGTGCAGATGAATGTGATTGATGCATGTAAAGCAATGGAGACCTGAGGAAAATCATCAACTCAGAATAGATCACCAGCTTTAAAACATGAAAAAGATAATTAAAATGAACTCCTTACCATCAGTGGGAAGTGAGAAATCTCCACCCCATCCCCACAGGAACAGGGAAGAGGAATAATTGATGTTTTCTTGTTTTTTCTTGGAGAAGCAGAAACAGGAGACAACAAGCTCAGATTGCTTTTGTCTTAGCTCCCTTGTTTTCCCTTTGTGTTGCCCCCAGAATAGCACACAAAGACTGATATCGGAGGAACAATATTTTTGACTCTTATTCTTCTGACATCTGAGATACTTTTATCTGCACCCCACCATCCAGGATGAAATATCACACTAAGCCTTTAAAATGAAGGAAAAATTAAATCCAAGATGAATTGAGTTTGACTGGGATCTTTGGATTCAGGGTAAATACAGCTGCAGGAATCCTTAGTGTCAGTGTTCATGCTCAGAAGATGAAAGGGGAAATGTTCTTGAACTGTGCAACTTAATTTGATTTGTAATATTAAAATGATGAAGGGAGGAGAAGAGGGTTGGAGAAGGTGGAAGGTTGTATAATTTTTCATTTAGCCTTTTAAGTGTTTTTCTTATCACAGAGTTACTTTAACTTTAAACGTATTAAACATCCTGTCATTAATATGACTCAGCATTTTCAGTTTCCTTAATCGTGATCTTATAATATGCCTAATCATCTAAAGATGTTACTTTCTTATTCATTGTATTCTTAAGCTTTGTAGCAGGGACTTGGTGATCTGGCCTAAAATTAAGATCACAGTATTTTTTGCCCTTTATGATAATGGTATTATATAGTGATATTGCAGAGAAAATACCTTTAAATGTGTAGTCAGGTGTTACAAACTGAGCTTTAGATCACAGAAAAATGTTTTTTAAGTCTCCTTGTGTTCACTTCTTTGTAAGTTTCATCTCTTTTCTGCTGAGGTGTGTAAAGCTACTAAAGCACGACATTTCCTCATGTTGACATTCATAAAAGCACCCTGGCAAAATAACAACTACAGACTTTTTATTATGATGAACTTGTTGAAAATAGCGTGTTTATCTTTGTCTTAACTGAACTTCAGCAGAGGTGCCCATGTGAGTGTACAGAGCAACCGTGCTGAGAGTTACTTCTCCAACTTCCTTTACAGCCTGCTTCTATGAATCATCAAGGGATAAAAACAGTCGAGTCATAACTTGAAACCCCCTTCACAAGATGAATCTCTGCAGCGCTTGGATCAAGACAAACTGAGTCAATCCATTGCAGCTCAGAGCTTGTGCCAAAGCCCCAGACAGACTGGCAGCACACTTGATTTATTTTGATGTTACATGTTGTGCCTCATTGCTGAGCTCCATTATAATGACACTGACACAAACAGGTGATGTTTGGACTCTGACCAAGCAGCTATCTGTCACATATCACTCGCTAACTACAACAGCATCAGTTATGCTTTGTGTGTGCACTTCAGCACAGTGCATGGTTTTCAAACAGCGATGATGGCTTTGCCAGTGATGGTACTAATTACATTTATTACCACTATTTTTAGTAATTTTACAAGTATCAACAAGTAAACATCAAGACAGCCATTTTGTTTGAACTAGGCAATGTACCTAGCGATTGATATCTTAGCTGAAGTTTAAATTCAGACTGGTTAAGTTGTTAATATGTAGAAGAACACTCAGAAATCATCCAGAATAAGAACGATCAACTCAGCATGGCTCATCACAGGATCGCTGTTTGTGGGTAAACATTGTCCATTTGGTTTCTTGAGTGTGGCTAGTGTTAGCATCACCAGCCTTCATGTGTGACCTGCAGGTAAATGTTCATATGCCTGTGCTGGTCTCACATCACTCCAGTCAACAGTTAAACTTAGTACAGTTTACATACATATAGGGCATTTTCTCAGTTTTCTAGACTGAAAAATTGCCAAAATGCTGCAAGTTGCTATATATCCACTGTGTTGGTGTATGTCTGGGTAGTAGAGCATAATGGTTTACATCTTAAGACAAAGTATTTCAATGGCAAGGTGGAAAAATATAACAATTTGTCCAACCAACTGGTAATTCTGGGGTCAAATTTCTGGTGCCAAGTGAGATGGATAATGTTTAATGATTTTGTTGACTAACTACACACATCCCTAGTTTGATTAAAACAGTAAGTCTTATAATATATATCCCTATAGTATGTTAGATGTTGGGACATGGTGTGTGTCCTTATTAGATCCTGAACAAATACTTCTAGACATTGTCAAATGATGGTTCCAGTATTAAAACTGTGTGCTAAAACTGGAGAGGGGTCTGGCTGCAGACTTAACATTTCTGATGGTGTCTCTCACACACTTCATCTGAGATGCATTTCCTGTTAGAAATGATAGACATGCCAAATCATTTACAATGAAATCAAATTAAAATTCTGTTTAGGTTAAGGTGACCAGATTTCTGAAGAGAAAATTTGGGACGTTTGCTCTAAAAATTGTCATAATTATATATCAGATGGGGACACTTTATGTTTCATGTAGTTTGAGAAAACTTTTGTGGGATGCATCAAACACAGCCTTGCAGCCTTATTCTTGTATTCTAGACAGTATTGTATTAACAGTTCATTAATAATACTGGAAAGGAACATTAGACTACATACAGGAAATGTCTGAGTTTAGGGTTAATACTTAACTGCTCATCCAAAAGTGTCCGGGTACTTGACAAAAAGTCAACATTTTATAATAATTATTATTTTTAATCAATTTGAAATGTATCGGGGAGTTTCAATCAGTCTTGTGTAAAGAGAAGAGGCACTTTTCTTTAGATTGATTGTAAAAATTGGGGACATTTCTGAGGATGGCACATGGCCGCGGACAGGTCTCTTTAGACAGGGACAATCTGGGACATCTGGTCACCCTAGTTAAGGGTTAGGGTAAGAGTTAAGGTAACGGTTAGGATACTAGAATTTTAAAAACCTGACGTGAAAAAATGAATTACAAAATTTTTAATATAGCTGAGTCTATTTACAGAAAAAAAGCTTGTCCTCCTTTAAAACACCCTTAGGCAGCAAACTCACATAGCTCCGCTAGCTGCGTAAGATATGTAGTTAATGGTGCTACGTAGCTAATGTAGCTACAGCTTACCTCAAAAAGCAGCGTTAGTTTTAGCTTCATTTGCTAATGCTCACATTGTTAAAGCTAACATAGCTACATTGACTTATATAGTAACCTTAATTATGTAGCTAGTTAGCTCTAGCTGAAGCTAATGAAGCTAAAGCAAGCCACAGTTTGTGTATCTACTTCTGAAACAGGTCTATATATAATTCAATTCTACATGAAACCTCTGATCTTTTTCTGTTTTTTTATGAAATGTTGCTTAGTTTGTAATGTTTGCAATGTGGTTTTTTATGGCTGTAAATGCCACCTTTTGTTGATGATTAAAGTTGACTTAAAAAATCTAAAACGTTAATACTGCAAATTACGGCACATCTGTTCTGAAATAGACTGCCTCTTAGATGAATAGTATGTGAGATAGACTGTCTTGTAAAATTGATCACCATTTTTTCAAATCAAAGTGTGTTTCCAGATTATTTTGGGGAGTATTGCTCTATCTGTCTTAAAAGAAGTGGCATAAATTGCTGAAGCAATGTCACATGAATCAACTCTATTTGGGGCTGAATACTGGGTTTGTAGTGATGGAAAGAAAAAACACTTTTTGGATTTCTAACCTGCCCTTTGTTTTAAGGTTATTTCAGATGCTGCTCTCATAATTACACTAACATCTCAGAACAAACTGTCAGAAGAGTTTGAGCTGGAAAAATGAGTTCATGTCTCGAGTAAGAATTCAAGTGATTGGATTAAACATGATTAGTTTTCTAGTTGTCTGGGATTTTAGTACTTAAAAAAAGTGCTCTTTGGGAACCCACAATAAGCACTTAAAGTTTAATTCACTACATCACTCTTTAAGAGTACTCTTGAAGTTTTTCAATTCAGAATGTCAGATACTTCTAAGGTTTTGTTTTAAGTGTTTGTGGTTGTCTATGTGTGTGTGTGAGTGATGGTAGTGGTGGGGGTCTAAAAATGGTAATAACACTTAGAAGAATATCCTTTACTTTGCTCCCCACCCCATTAAATTTGTCAGAGCCCTATAAGTCTCCTCCTCTCGATGCTCTGGTCTGGTATCAGTGTGGTCTACCCTGGAGCTCAGCACCACCGCTGTACATGCTCTCCAACCCCCTTTCTTTTCTCTCTCTGTTTCCTGGCCCCGTGTGTGTGACCAGGCGCTTCCAGGCACGGGAGGTTGAGTTATTAATGCCTGAGGAGGCAGAGAGATGATTTCATTGCGTATTCAGGTGTGGGGATGGATGGCTTTCAGAGGCAGCCAGGGGAGTGCTGGAGAGGAGAGCCTCTGTGGAGAATAAATATACCTGTCTGTGCTGCTGATGCATCGCTCCACACTCACTGCAATGCAAATCAAACCACTCTTGTCCTCCCCTAACAGCCTCCAGTATTACTCACCCATTCCCACCTGGACCCCCACCAGCCAGGCACTCAGCCCCCCCCTGCTTCGACTCACACTCAGATAAGGCGTTCAGGTACATGCTCACTTCCTAGAGCATGGTTTGAATCCCATTTGTTGATGATGATTGGACGGCTATCTGTGTCTCATCTTCACACTACATTTCCCAGGTGGCTTCACTGGTTCAGGTGTCCATTACCCCTACTGACTGGCAGGTAATTCAAGGGGAGAAGTGAAGGCTTTTATGGAGCAGACGTATCTGCTTTTACATTTTCATAACAAATTAGACTGGTTTTCAGGTGTTGTTGTGTCCTTCTCGAAATTGGTTGCATTTTTAGTTGTTTTTGTCAATTTCAGACGAAAATCACATGGAGTTGGAGGGGTGGGGGGTATTTCCTGGACCACAACACTACACAGCTGTGTGTTCATCACTTGTTTCCACACTTTGTCTGATTTATTTTCTTCCACTAACACTGGATGTGTCACACTCATGTTCACTGCCAACCACTCCTGGCAACAGTGGCTCCTGATTTTCAAGGAATAGAAAAACAAGGATAATTGCGCTTATTTTACTACTAGTGATTTTTTTAAATTCTAAATTGTCTTGTGATCAAAAAATAGTTTTAATATTCAGAATACCCGTGTCTGCTAGCTTGCCAAAGATGGTTTAGGAGATTGATGCCACTCTCAATTCTTTCTGCCAAAGAGGTAATGCATTCCTTCCTGCTCATCATGCAGAATGTGTCATTATTTTTAAACCTGAGAGAAGCATTCCTTGTCTTCTATGGGACCTCTTCTTCATAAGAAAGAACTGTGTTCATTAGAGTATGAAATATAGCAGGACAATATTGAAACTACCCTTCAATACAGTGGCTATTGAAGTTTACAGTATATGGTTATGCTTGTTCTATAGAAAATGTCCACAGTAACCTGATGCATACAATTTATAATGAAAGTCTTCACTTAAGTCTTTACCTGTCCTGTACATGGCATACTGGTACTATCCTCCCATCTATGAACTAATTCATATGCATTCATGTACTTTTCAAAACACATCCTTTAGATTCAAGTTGTCCATGCTTTCTACCTTAGGCATACTGTACATCAACACAAGAGTCTTGTTGGTTACTTTATAGAATTAATGGATACTGTTTCTGCAGAGAGCTTGTAGTAAAAAAGAGCCACAAATATTACAGTGATGCAAACCTTGTTGAAACAGACAAAACCTGCATTAAATCAGTGGCTCTCTAACTTTGGAGTACAACCCCCACAGAGGTAAGAGTGGTAGAGAGCGGCAATCTAGACCACCCCTTAAAATCTGATTAGTCCCTGGCTGAAGAAGCCAACAAAACTACATCATCTGTTGGGCCTGTTGGGCCTGTTGTGCTACACATGTTAAGCTGCTGATTGATGAGAGCACAGCCAACAGCTGATGGATGTGTACTGACCGACGGTGAGATGAGAAGGAGACATGACAAAGCAGCGACTGAATCAAAGTTATAAAGTCACAAATACCAGCACTATGAGCGAGTCTGTGGGCATACACGAACTCATGGAGACTGCACAGGTTTCCAGCAGCAGCATTTAATCAATTCAGACCGTTATGATTAACTCATTATGCATTGGCAGATCATGTGTGGCTCCGAGAAGTGCACGCGGAGGAGGTGGGGGATGGAGTAGTGAAATTAATGGGTCACGGATCAGCTCTGTTTCTTTATTAGCTGGCAAACCAACATTTTAAAGTGTCCAGGACATCTTTGTGATTTTTTATAACTTCCGGTTTGGTATTGTTTTCTGTCAGGAGAGCTGCTGCCCCTGGTGTCTGGGCAATATTGATCTCGCAAGATGATTGTCACCTCAACGAGAAATCTTGTGACATTTTGATCTCGTCACACCCTTACTTCTGGATCAGGTGACCTCCCTCACTGGTTACTGTCACCAGCAGATGTACAGACAACAGAGGACAACAGGAAAGGGACAAATAAAACAGGAAAAGGTGGAGCTGTACCATATCACACATATGCTGCATGCAGTTTATATTTTTGCATTTTAACTCCTATTCTATCTCCGTGCTCAAACCACATGCAGTATTTCCTGTTTTATACTTTTGGTGATCTTTTTCAAGAGTCCCTGTACTGCTGATCACATCCACACACGACCTCCCAATCATATCACTTAAACTAAACACCACTATTCACATCTGCACCCCTGTGATCACTCTGAATGGTTACTAAAATGTTAGTACTCAAACAAGTTGTACTAATTCACAGTCTGTATGGCACTTGCCTGTGTAGTTGAGCTGCTGTTTCCTAAAGCTAGCTCACTGTGCTCAGTCTTTCAAATGATGAACTACACTGTTTCACATCAAATGATTGCTTTTTAAATGACAGATCGTTCTTTGTCTTTGAAATATTAGAAAATTAAAAAGTGAACATTTTCCAGATTAGACTTTGATAGCACTTCACTCTCAGACTGGCTTTAATTTAAAATGTCACCTTAGATATTGTTGGTAGGGTTCAGGGATTTCTTTAAATTCCTTATTTATTTGTTCTCTGTTTGATTTATTCAAGTGGAAAGTTGTCAAAGTCGAAGCACCTTAAACAAGCCTTCCTCTTTGCCTGAAACATATGCAAATAGAGGGGATAAGCAAAGACTCTGACAGTATTCACTGTGCATAGCTGACACTCTAATTAGACAGCTAGAAAGAGGATTAAACAAGTAAACAGAGGAAGAGATACCAAATCTAACACACAGGGCTTTGTGTGACTCTAACTACTGATACAAGCAGAGTCACCACCTTGATGAAGTGCACAAATAAAACCAGAGAACGTGTTTTATTTGTACATTCCAATGTGACTGAAGTGGCAAATTGGAGTGTCTACTAAACAAGTTGCCTTCTTCTTTTATGCCCTTATGAAATCAGACTGCATTAGTCCTCTGGTGGGACACGGCTCATCACTCCCACTGTGTAAATCTGAAGACATTTGGGTTGGTTGTAAAGTCAGAGAGGTTGTGTGTTAATAAATGAGGGCTGTGAGTCACAGTAAACATGAAATGAGAGTTTAAATCCTGAAAGTGTCAAAAACATGTTTAACTGAGTCTGTAAATCAGTGTCTGAGTATCTCCATCTTTGCATGAATAAAACAATAGCAGAGTGGTTCCTCTCTGTTTTGAGTCCTAAAAATCTTGTGCTCCCTAAAATAATGTGTTCCTCCAATCACATTAAAGAAGAGAAACAGCATGTTCTGACTGTAGGCCTGGTTTATAGTATTAAACATGCTCATGGATGAGACACATTGTTCATGGAAAATAACATGAAAGCCTTCAGACAGTCTTTAAAATGTTTTAATTATAACTGCCTGAAGCTGTCTCTGAAAGAACAGTCGCTCTACAGTCATCTTCATGGAATAACTTTAAAGATCTTGTGAGCAACTTTCAGTTAAAGGGGATTTTGGCGCCCCCTGTGGACAAAGCTTTCCAACAGCTACATTAGAACTAACAGCTACCGTGGCAGCAGCCATTGGATACACTGGCAAACCACACCCATAACAATCACAAACAAAGGCTGAAACAGGCTGAGAGAAGAGTGAAAATGTCTTTTCTGTCATGAAAAGCATTCAGTCAAGATTCAATCATTTATTGTCATTGTCATGGAAGACAACGAATTAACTTTTAGAGCATCCAAACGTTGTACAGTTTTGATGTAAAGTGCAAATAGTCCCATAAACCCCATAAATAAGCACCGTGTAGACATTAGCACAATAATGACATTCAGTGCAGCACATAAGTAATAAACAGCAAACAATAACAGTCTTAACTGCAGCATAGAGGGCATATCAGCATAAAGTGCAAAAATCAGGGGAACACAGTCATACATGTGGGGTTTTATGTGATAGTGCAACAATGCAAAGTCCAGTTCATTGTTCTTGTATTGGTGGATATGGTTGCTGTTGTTGTCCATGGAGGGAACGCAGAGAGGGGAGGGGGGCAGTGTTAAGCAGCCCCACAGCCGTAGGATACAAGCTGTTGGTCAGTCTGGCTGTTCTTGCCTGTATGGACCTGTACCTTCTCCCTGAGGGCAGCAGGTGGAACAGATGGTGAGCAGGGGGGTGCCGGTCACGCAGGATGTTGTGCACTCTCCTCCGACAGCGGGTGGTGTAGATGGTACTGATCCCTGAAAGAGTCATCCCAGAGATTTTCCCTGCTGTTTTCACTACCCGTTGGAGTGCCTGCTGATCGGCCTCAGTGCAGCTGGAGAACCACACTAAAAAAACCATAGGTCAGAACACTGCTGACGGCACAGTTGTAGAAGTTCCCCATCAGCGGTCTTGGCGCTCCTCAGTTTCTTCAGGTAGTAGAGGTGTTGTTGGGTCCTCCCCACAGCTGTGGCAGTGTGGGTGCCCCAGGACAGGTCCTCGGTCACGGTAACCCCCAAGAACTTGAAGTTTGTCACCTTCTCTACCACCTCAGTGCTGATAGAGAGAGGTCTGTGGGTGTTAAGTCCACAATGATCTCCTTGGTCTTCTTGATGTTCAGGACCAGGTTATTGCTGTGACACCATGACGCCAGATGTCATACCTCATTCCTATAGTCCATATCATTGTCGCTGGTGATGAGTCCGAGCACTGTGGTGTCATCGGCGAATTTGACAATGAAATTGGAGGAGGAAGAAGCAGAGCAGTCATGTGTGAACAGAGTGTGGAGCAGGGGGCTCAGCACACACCCTTGGGGGTCCCCGGTGGAAAGGGTAGAGGAGGTGAGCTTGTCCACTCTAGCACTCTGTGTCCAATTTGTTAAAAAGTCCATGATCCAATTGCACAGTGTGGTGTTTTGTCCAAGATGGTCTAGTTTGGCCGGAGTTTGTACAGTGTTGTTTTTATTCTTTTCCTCACACAGAAATGTGGTCCAGTTCTGGTAAAATTGACGCTAAACTAGATCTTTATCCAAGCTAATCGCTGCACTGGAGGAAGCCATTGCAAACAGCTTTGTGTGTACAACTAAACTCTGCCCAAAGCTACCGCCTCATTCACCTCAAACCACAGCCTAATTGATTTAATTTCTTAACACTTACTTTTTAGCTTATTTGTAAAATGTAGAGTTTTGTTTTGTCTTCCTTTCTTATTCTTGTGAAGCTAGAGTTATGTGTCTAATAATTTTTGCAGGTGTTTCCAATAAAGGATAGTTTAACTCTAAGAGTAAATCAGTTAATAACTTAGTTACTTCTCAGTATCTGCTTTTGATTTATTCATTGCTTCAAATATTGTCGCAATTAAAAAGGCAATAAATGGCTGCTGTTTCTTCTCACACCCATCAGTCCTGTAGCAGGAGCTGTTGAGGAGTGTTTGTTCATGATGGATGATTTTGATCTCTCCTGCCACGTTGTGAGGAGATGACATTCCCGGGCAGTGCTGGTTCCTTCTTCTGCACCATGAGGCGTTCTGTTGGGAGGAGTCTGCAGGCTTCATTTAGTGAAGCAGCGGGGAATAATATAGTGGCGGCGTTTGGATGTGTCAGGTCCCATATCTCTGGCTGGTCTATTAGAAATAGACCCCAGTGCGGGACAATTAACCCCTGGCCTTAGCAGCAGATCTGTGCAGTAAGAGCCCAGCACGGGGCCATAAATCAAACCCAGAGGGAGAAACACACACTCCCACCTCTGCTTCTGCTATCACCCAGCAGACCCAGCCTACAGGAAGGTAGAGATTCACCGTCTCATCGTATAATCACCAGAGGTGCAACAGGGAGGTGACAGGTCGACTGTAGGGAAAGGTTCCCAGAGTGAGTAAACCATGTGGAGAAAGTTCATCACCTCAGAACAACTTTAAACCAAAGATCAACAACCTGGATCGTCTTCTTCAGTATTTAATGCTACCTTCTGGCAAAGCACAAATAGATTTCTACTGCACAGCAGGCGAGGGCGAAGGTTTTATTTACCTTGATGCCATGTTGGAGGATGTCTAAAAGCACAGCAAGAGTCCATCGTCTAAAAGTCTCAACTTGGTTATAGGAAAGAAATGACAATTTTTTTGGCTGTATGAAAACATGGGCACAGTGGTGTGGTTCAGCAAAGTTTAAAGTGTGCATATTGACAACTCTATCTGCTGCAGCTGTGCTTGGGTCGGAAAAGGCTTGGAGGTTTAAGGGTAGTTGAAAAGCAGGAAGCGGAGAGGGACAAGCGAAACAACAAAACGACAAACGAAAGACAATTTTATGGCAGTAAAGGCAATAAACATATCTCCCGTATTCGTAGGAAATTGCTGTAACTATATTGATGATGGTAGCAATATGTGAAAAATTAGCACCAACAGCTATGATTGATAGAAAACTGAAAAATGCAGTATTAGCATTAGCATCGAGGATGGTAGTGAATTAGAGAGAACTATTATTAATAATATAGCTGTGAAGTAGTATTGCTTTTATATTGAATTAAACTGTTCTGGTAGTGATAACAGAAGTAAAGATGATGTTGATTAATGAAGCAATGATCATTGTAATACAAAAATAATGGCATTGAAGAGAAATATAGGGTTACCTGTTAACTTAAAATTGAGCATAAAAGTTTCACCAATATAAAAGATGTTGGCTGTTTTTGGTGCTCGCTGAGGAGAGGTTTCAAACAGTCTTCCTGCAGTTTGATTTCCACTGTGTGCAGTATTACTTAACAGTAATTGTTTTCTTTAAAGGTACAATTTTTAATATTTAGCCTGGTAACATTTAGCTGAACAAACCTGGAACAATCGAACGTAGTTTTTATGAGAAGGCCTTTCTACATTAGTGTAAAACTGAGTGTAAAAAATATATAAAGATGTTTCAAGTAGTGTGCAGTGTGTGATGGTGGCAACTGCACTTCCTCTGGTAATGATGCATGTCACAGCACTACATACTTTTGGTCGGTAGATAGGACACAGGCCATCTTTAGATGATGAAATGGTATTAAAAGTGCACCTAATACCCCAAAAGTAACTGTAATCAAAACTATTAGATTAATTTTTTCTGCCATTAATAGCCCTATTGAAATGAATTGAGTTTTTATTTTGCAGATAATGCACTCAGACATTTAGAAACAAATGCAAAAATCAACATCTGATTTCTTTTATTCACCAAAATATGTTAGCATCTGAAAATCTATTATTCACCCTGTCCTATAAAGCATCCTGTCCTTTTATTTGGCCTGTCACCAGTAAGAACAGCTCCACAATCACAATAACCTGTTAATAACTGAAAGCTCGTCTATTGTCTGCATCAGCAGTTTAAAAAATGAAATCTAAATCCATTCTACAGTGAGAATGTGGCTTTTTTGTCTGCAGACCATCATATTGAGACCATTTGTTTAATGGCAGATTAGAGAAAAGAATGAGCGGCGATAAAGCTGCAGACCACAGGGGTCACCTTCAGGACCCGCTTGTGGTTATTCCTATCATTAGCATGTCACATCTCATGCTGTCCTGCTCCAATGATGACTGACACAGGCTTTAGTCTTATGACTGGGCTGTTCAAACTGCCCACTTTTACCCTGTAATTCTCACATCGATGGACTAATGTGAAATATGGCAACAGATGCAGAGAGCAGCAACTGTAGCACATTATTCAGTACCCATGAGCCATTAAAGCCATAGCTATTAAATATAATTTGAAAAAATTAGCTTTTTGGCGCTTGGAATAGCAGGTTGTGAGGTATTATGATAATCACTACATTCCCCAGGGTGCCCACTTCCCCCAAATGTTATTACTGTTTGTATGCTTTTTGTGAATTGGTTTTGGGGTATGAAGGCTTGTTTGTGAATGCTTTATGGGACGGGGTAATTCTCCTCAGGTGGAGGGGCAATTACTGGTTGTTCCTGGTTGGTGTTTATTTGTTTGGGTCTGAAGTAATTACACCTCATTTCCTGATTCGTTGTGGGTTTGAGGGAATTTATGCATGTGTGAGCATTTTTAGTTTAGCACAATTTTTCACCCAGTCTACTGTGTATGATCAATGTGGGACTGATTCAGATGTTTTATGTTTAAAGGAGCGGTAAGAGGCACAGTTAATAACTTGTATTTTGAGACTACAGAAAGCCTTAAACCTTTGTAAAAGTCCCAGTGTTAAGAATTCTTTAAGGTTATGCAAATGCTGGTGTAAATATACTGCACTGTTCTTTTTGTAAAATTATTTTTTGGACTTTTTGCTTTTATTTTGATACGATAGCTGGACATAAAAATAAAATGGGAAGAAATTTGGCAAAGACATGCATCAAACAGCATTACAATCAGTAATTGATCCTGTGATCAATGTGTCAAGGACTCCAGCTCCTGCATATGGGCACCTTCCCTTCTCACTGAGATAACCTGATGCCCATTGTTCTTCTATTTTCATCTTAACATAAAGTTATGATTCATCAATATCCCTATGTCCACTAATGTCATTTCAGTCAGGACCACTTTTCAAGAAACACACATGATGTGCGGTTATAAATGTTTTTCTTTTTATTAGCAGCTTTTAATTTGCACTTATTGCTGTTATTTAGATTTGGCAGTGCCTATGAACCTATGTGGAGAGCATCAAGCAGCAACAGCACATGTTCCCAACTTTCCTGTGCCTACAAGGAAAGTCGGAGGCAGGGAGAGAAGCAGCAAAAACCCAGAGTAGAGCAGGCATAAATGACAACAGAATGACATTAATTAAGTCAGAAGCAGAATAAAGGAGGAGCTGGTGTGGAGGAGGGTTGCAAAAACAGCTTGCAGAGTGAGCAGCGAAGCATAGCCAGGTTAGGGCTGCTTAAATATGGCAGCATGAGTGCCTTAGCTGGCTGTCAACCAATGAGGGTTTGCTTGAGATCGGCTGATCTTAATTATATGGCAGCACTTGACTGTGTCTAATGCTTTACTCTGCAAAAAGCTTCTCTACGTTGTTTTGAGCATTGAGCATTTAAAACAGACACAATGGTCACTACTTAAGGAAGCAGAAGTGCTATCAGACTTTTGTAACCTAGCAACAGTAAGTGAAGGACACACTTCCCCAGTTGCAATTTCATTATTATTTCTTTTTGAGTGTTCAAAATTAACACATTGCAGCAGTCTGGCTTTATTGCCGTAAATAAGAAAAATGATTTAATGTCAATATTTTCTAATTCAGTATGTGCGTATGTAAACTACTGCATTAACAGAAGCTAAAGCTTGCTATCCACGACCCATAGACCAATTGGTGTCAGTTTATTAATGAAGAAACTGCTTTTGGATATTTTCTGTCTTCAGGAGGGACATATTGCAACCAGTTTTGTTTGAAACATGAGTATTGAAGGCCAAACATTACTGTGACTGCTCAAGGGTTTCTGTTTTCATCCATTTTTGAAAGAGACCCTTCTACCTAGCCCCAGAGGCTAAGTGACATCAGAACAATGTATCATTCATGTTAAACCTTAGTAGCAGCAAAAACTCCAAAAACAGAAGTTTGATACCAAATGTGTTTTTAATAATGCTTCATTTTCTTTGATTCTTCAGCGGCAGGCTGCACATTTGAGGAGGACTCTGACCCCAATCTGTGCGACTTCGCCCAAGGGGAGGAGGATGACTTTGACTGGCTGTTGTTTCGGACCTACAGCTCACCTTACACCAGCTCTGACCTCCTACGAGGTGAGTGCTCCTTCTTTCTTTGGATCTGTACTAATCTTAAACTGAAACCCTGATGGCTCACGCTGTACAGACTCTGGAGATGTTCTTTTGTTACATACACCTACGTGCTTTTATAAAAGAAAGATCTGATTATGATGCAATGAGGCAGGGGTATCAGAAGGAGGGAATTAGCCTTTATAGATGTCCAGCCTCCATTATGCATAAACTTTAATAAAGCTCTCACCCCAGATTTGTCTGCTTCCTGCTAACCCCAAGGATAATTTTATGTTAACCAGCCTCCTAGGACTAATGGAAACCAGCATTTTCCTGCCATCATCCTCTCTACTGCTGGTTGCCGGAGGGAGATGGCATGCATAGTTTATAAGGCGCTCCTCCATCTCTGCATTAACAAATACCTACAGGGATCTGACAAAGAGAAGAGTGCTGCTTCAGCTTTTTGGCAGTAACACCAGTGGCGGTAGCGGGCTCTCTGCCAGAGTACTGCGCGCTGGAAACAGACCGACCAATCAGATATCACAAAAATTCTAATTACAACAATCCATGAAAACACATTCATTTTTGTGTCCAAATAAGGGAAACAAAAACTCATAGACTTTATTCAGCAGTTTATAAAAGAATACAAAGATAAGATAAAAGGAACAAATAGTGATTTTTGAGATTGTCAAAATACCGGAATTTAAATCTGTGATTTGATCCAATAGTGATAATCATAGAATTACTCATTTTTAGAGAACAAACACTGCAGGCACACTCTAAACACAAAACATAAATGTCACCATATGTTGCCAGTTTTATGCATCAGATGCAGGTTTTAAAGCTTTGCTGATATCTATCATTAGAAAAATGGAGATTGTATTGTTTTACACAGGTATCAAAAAAAGAGGGTGCATATTTGCTGCATGATGTGAGCAGACATGCACTATAATGGTTTTCAAACCAGGCAGCTTTTATGCACTGATACTAGAGAAATGTTGGATAAACTGAAGCCCTCCTCCATCATGTTCAATATACCATACCAGTATTCATTATGTTATGTTGTTGGTCATCATAGGTGAAACTTCTCTGACTGAGTCAGCAACTTCACTCATGGTGCAAAAGTGTCTAATACCTACTGGGGATCTGCAGATTGAGATGATTGTCAACTCATTTTACAAAATACTCAAAGGGATTGAGTTCTATTAACTTAAAACTAAATATGACAAGAATCCACTCAGAAAAATAAAGCTAGTAGTAGCTATTCTGGATTTTGAAGTTAACACAACTCAGTGTTGTGACTTCTCTTACCAATTTTGTTTTACTTATGGTGCAATAGTGTCCCATGCCCAAAGGCATTCTGGGAAAACTGCAGATTAGGCAAACACCCAGACAAATCTGGTGTGCTATGCCTGAATATACAGTTCTACATTAAAGGAACAACTCACAATTTTAAGTTGAAATAGCCCCCCCCAAAAATAACACTGGATGAAGGAAAACTGGATTAGATTCATGCAAAATATAACATTACTTAAAGGGGACATATTGTCCAAAAATTACTTTTTCAGGCTATTCTAACAAAATTATGTGCCCCTGGCCTGTCCACAATCCCCTCAAGTACCAGAATCCCCCCCTACACCTTTCAGAAAATGTATGCTAAAACAAGCCATTCTCAGATTTTCCCCTCATGATGTCAGTTGGCCCACCCACTTGGAAGAAGTTCGGCCATCCTCTCCTGATCCTCCTCTCAGCTGGCAAAAATCCAGTACTGAAGTGTTGATTCAGCAACAGACTTCACCAGCAGGTTTTGGGGACCTCTGAGACCAATATAAACTTGTCTTAAAGGGTAAAATATGTCCCCTTTGAATACACTTTTTCTAGTCAGCAGTATCTCCCTGCTGTCTTTAGAAGTTTTACCTCAAATAATCTCCCCACAAGTGACTTGATTAATTATATATAAAAAACATTTAAAAAAATCACAATTGAAACATTCTTTACAAATGATGTTAATATGATATCTCCCCATAATTTTAGACTTTAACTTTGAAAAGCTCAGGTCTAACTGCATGTATCTTCCCTGTCATAGTCTACTGATGTGCAAACATAAAGTTCAAGGAACAGGTAAAGTTTAGAAAAACTTAATTATACTGCCATTTTTAGGCTTGTGGCCTTTACCAAAGTAATCAAGAAACACACTGAGAACATATTCCTCTGATGCTAGCAAACATATCTGCCAAAGTCAGTTAAATAAAGGTTAAAGCAAACTAAATATGGCTCTCTACATATTATTTTCCTGCCTGTTACGCCAGGAGATGTTGACTGCCTGTGGTAATGTGTGAGACATTTATATCAGGCATGTGGGATACTGTGCTCTTGCAGGCTGTTTGAAAGCCCAGACTTGTTAACATGCATGTCAAAATAAAACATCAACCTGTGATGAAGCTGCCATACACCCAATCTGAAAAGTAAGACAGTGGATCCCTGCCTAACTAAACTGACTTGAATTTGACATGAAAGACTGCAGTGTGTTTATCCGTCTCTCTCTGTTTAGGTAGGGTTTTAGCACTGTAGTCCCAGGAAAGTCAAAGCATACTGCTTTGCTAACAAAGAGAGCATCTTTTAGCAAATGTCAATGCCAAGAAAAACTGTAATTTGATTTTGCAATAAATAGTTAAATCTAAGACAAGAGGGCTACTGACTGTAATGACTTTGTAGCAGCAATCAATCTTTTCTCTGATGTTCACGGTTTGCTTCAGTAGATCATAAAGAGCTTTTGCTATTAATTTCAGATGATTTCATAACCAGTCAACAGCTCCCCAAAGGAGCTTTGAATACTATGAATCATTTATAAAATACTTGGAGGTCTCAGAAAATACTACATCCTTTAACAAAAAAAAATCCCACTCTTGTTTATGAAATGGTCTGGAATGTCCTGCAGGGATAAATTCTGTTATTTTTTAAAAGCTGTGTAGTTGTGATTTTGATTCATAAGTCTAAAACTCCTTCCTGTCCCTAGGCGCTTACCATAACACAATTTTGAACTCAATAAATCCCAAATTTTATCCTAAACTCTCAAAGCGCACCTCTTTCACCTTCACATCATCAGCATTCGAGGGAGAATCCGCCCGCAGCCACCAGCCAATTCTCGGCAGGCGATAGGATAATTAATATTTTCCCCTTTGGGTTTAATTAAAACTTCCTGCCATGGCATTTAAAGCGATCGGAGGCCTCCAGTGGAGCAGAATAGCACAGGTGGAATGAGGCAGGTACTGTAACCTGCGTATGATAAGACGGCTCGATCGATCAGTGCTGAGAACTGGGAGACAAATCTGGCTTAATTTATGATCTGCTCATCCTTTCGCCCTGCTGTAGAATCATGTTCTCTGCCTGATTGGTGTCTATATGGGCTGACATCACTGTGCCTTCGTTAGTTACAGCATGGCATTTTCACTGTCACAGGAAATGGTGTTTTCTGTCTCTTTCCTGGCTCTTTCTCTCTGAATTAATCCCCCTGTGTTGACTTCTAACCATGTCTCACATTAGGCAGCCAAGGTGGGATAACAAGAGTTTATGAGATAAGGCTATTTACATTGGACCAGTATTAACTTTGTGGAGCTGAGAAACTGGTGTCGAGGGAAGATTAGTAAACACAGCTGAGATAGCAGCAGCTTGTGGCTCCCAGGAGAAATTACAGAGCGCTGTTCCCATGAAAGAGAAAATAGTCTTGGAAAAAAAGGAGATAAAATGTGTTGAGATCTTAATAAGAAAGGCCCATTTTTTTATCACTTTCTTCTTTATTTTGAATTAGATCAGAAATGTCTGGTTGCTATTGATAATCTTCCCTTCTCCTGCTGTTTTAATGAACCAGTTCAGCTCGCTGGATAATGACCTTGTAAAGATGAATGTGTCTGCATGTCAAGTGAACCTTGTTTTTTTCTCAAAGGTATATTTATCAGGTTGAAAAGTTGCAGGTCTGCAGCAGTATCCGTTTCAAACTATCAGGATGTTTTAAAGGAAAAATCCATTAAAGACTTTTAAAAACTTTCGGAAGAGATTATGGTAATAAATCTTGTTGTGTTTGTCCACCTTGTAATGTGTTGTAGTTCTTTGATTCTTGTTAACTACAGGTCAAATGTGCATTTCCAGCAGAGCTAAATGAATATTTAGAACAGCTTTTTCAGATCTTTCACAGCTAACCTGAAGAAAAACAGACACCTCTTTTATACTTTCTGCCAATGCAAACAGCAGCAAGAGTCCTCTTTCTTCTCCAGTGTTGTTTCAATACTTTCTAGATCTGTTAAAAAGTCATAGGAACAAAAAAATAAAAACAAAAATATTTATTTTTTGATACTCCTGTTTGCATGTTTACTCTATCTGAATAAATGTGCAGAGTATATATATATATATATATTTTTTTTTTTTTACACAATATCGAGATTCCTTTTCATCAACTGTTGTGTGACTGGTGTCTGAAAGCATGCTGGAAGTTGAGTGTTAATTTGCGATACAATATGATGTAAAATGATAGGAAATCATACAAAATGTTACAGTACATTATTGTAAGATATGATATGATATGATAAAAAGTGGGGCGATATGATCCATTATGGCAATAGATGAAATGATAAGATACCATACATCGGAGTCCTCACGGGTCAAATTTTGCAAAGCTTCCTGCTCCCGTAGAACTTAGAACCGAAACGCAACCTGTTACCTACAATATTCCCCATTCAATTATCATACAGACCCAGACCCATTAAATATATAGAGCGCGACCCGACCCTACCCATGATTAAACACAATAGACTGCAGTATGATATACAATTTAATATGATACATAACAATATGATACCATAAGGCAAGATACAATATGATATGGATCATTACATTAAAATGTGATAACAAATGATAGGAAATCATACAGAATGTTACAGCACATTATTGCAAGATGATATGATGTGATACAATTTGAAATGATACAATATGATACAGTACAAAGCATGATTGCTATAAATAAAGTCATATAATATCACATCACACAAACGTTACAGTAACATTTAATATGATACAGCACAGTATGATGTTATGGCAAGATAAAAAATGACAGGAATCTGTATTTGCCTTGACTGCTAACATTTGTGGAATGTGGCAAAAAGTATCGTACAGCGAGCCTGTGGCTGTGTCACTTCTTTAAAATCTGGCTGGATCCATCCTGACACAGAGCTTCATACAGCACACGCTGATGCGTCAGAGTGCTAAGACAAGTTAGAGAGAGAGAGAGAGAGAGAGAGAGAGAGAATAAAGCAACAGGCACTGATCTGAATCATCATTCACCCATGTGTTTGTTATATTTCCATGGTTGATATCCACATGATAAATGAGCAAACTTTGGTGTTCAAAGTGAGGTTTCGGTGGTGAGCAAGCGAGGTGGAAGCAGCGGGAACTCAGCATGCCAACAGGTGTACTGAGACACCTGCAGCAGAGACCGACGCGCTTTCATTAGTTTATGATGTCGAGGTCAGTGAGAGAGCCCACTAAGTACAAGATTTTTAATAGATTAAATAACCTCCTTGATAGTCCATATGTGCAAAATGGTAAAGGTCTATGCATCTGTGTGTGTGTGCTGAAATGCAGGCTCATCCTCATCATTCCAGTCCGTCAAAATGATTGACAGCCTTCAAAATTCTCTGTCATCCTTCAAAAAAAATCTGTCAATGATGGAGAATATTCAGTTAATGCGACCTCTGGTTACGAAACATTGTGATGAAATACAATACAATATGATATAATACAATACAATATGATGTGATACGATACGGAACATAATGATACAATACAACAGGAGGCAATATGATACGGTAGGATATGATACAATACAGCACAATACAGTACGGTATGATATAATGTGAATCGATGCAATACGATATGATACGATATAATGTGATACGATACGGTATGGTGCGTTATGGTATGGTAAGTTACATTACAGTACAATACAAGTGATGTGGTACGATAGGATACCATGTGATGCAATACAATAAAATTCAATATGATACGATGCAACACAACGATACAATGCGATAAGTTATGATACAATGGGGATGTGATATGATGTGATATGATACGGTATAGTGCGGTATGGAATGTAAGTTGCGTTACAGTACAAAACAAGTGATGCGGTATGATACGATACAGTGTGATGCAATGATTTGCAATGTGATAAGATACGTAATGGTATGGTATGTATCTTAGAGTGCAATACAATTTATGCAATGCGAGTTTATATGATACTATATGATACCATATGGTGCAGTATGATACCATACATAACAGCATGATTCAGTATGATACCATGCAGTGCAGTACAATATGTTGTGATACGTTATGACACAATTCAATATGATACTGTATAGTGCTGTATGATAAATGACACAGTAAGACATGATAGGAAATGGTCAAATTGGATGCAGTACTTTATGACAAGGTACAATATGACATGAAATGTCATGAAATAGTGGAGTTTGACATAATAGGATAGGAATATGTCAAACAGCTCATGTGAATGATAAAACCAAATCAATTCAATCAAATTGACAGAGAAATATGTTCAGGGTGCTGTTCTAAACATCAGTATTTCGGCAACAGTGATTTCAAGTCTGGGCAATGAAGTGCTGTATTTATATTTTGTCCAACCCTTATCAAAACCCAAAATTTAGCTTGACAGCTAGTAAAGAGTTAGGTGTCTTTATGCGAACAAAATCTTTCATAGCCACACAAACAGTGATAAGTTTTGTTTTGCAGAAGTCTGGTGGCACACATTCTTTGACTCCATCACCTCAGATATTCATCCAAGTAGACATTAAAGTCTTCAGGTCCACATGATCCGATTGACATCACCTGAGGTATAATATCAGATTTTCACATCTCTTTCTGATCCCACTAAAGGCTTTATACAGTCATTTTCACTCTATCACTAAGACTCCGCAAGACCTGTAAAAAGACTTTGATGTGCAAAATTTGTGCACCTCCTCATTAGATTCACTAACTTGAAGCTCCTGAAAGACTCCCAGTTCAGTTCTCTTGAGTTAGGTGTTTGTTTCTGTGCCAGTGAGGACACAAATCTCACTCTGTTATCCACCTCAGCAGACAAAAAATGCCTCTTGGATGTGCAGAAATTGAGGATTTAGTTTCCAGCTGAGTCATACAGAAATGTTCTGACAGTTCTGAAATAGAGTGTTGAAATATGCCACGGCTTTTTTATCACCATGTGCTGCATGCTAATCTCCAAATCCGCCTCTCTCTCTCCATCTTTAAATGTTTCCTGTGCTGCCCAATGGCACACATACACAGTGAAGGTAACTTTTAAAGGAGAAAACCCTCCGCTACAGGCTGTTCCATCTGTGCATTTGTTCATGATATTGCAACAAGCTGCAAGGTGAATTGATTGGTTGTTTTATTAGCTATTACCACAATAGATCTTTTTCTAAATGCCCTCAGACATGAATGTACTCTAAAGCTAGATGGGACCTCATGTCTCAGAAAGGTTAGGACTTACATGAAGCATTGCTTGGAGCATTATCTTGGGGTCAGAGCCTGGTCAATCGGCACATATTGTAGCAGCGGGCTCAATGTAATGACCTTAACAAAGCTAATTCATACAGTAAAACACACAGTCCTCCATCTGTATCCTTTCCTCTACCAGTCGTCCGTGGAGGACGATGTCATATCTTCTGGCCTTTATTATCCGTCACCTCTCACCCCTGCCTTTCCTCCGGGCACACACACCACAGAACTGCCGGCCGTCAGTGCATGTGTGTCATTGACAGCAACTCGAGATTCATCTGTGGCTGTGAAAGGACGAGGCAGAGCGAGGAGACAGATACATCTGCTGTAGGAGCGTGTTGTTATCAGAGCTAACCAGTCGTCCTCACTGGTTTAATGCCCTATTACACTGCTCTCCTTCACCTTTCACTGCTTTTAGATAGATAATATTCTCTCATATTTGCTGCTCGAAACCCTGCAGATACTTTTAATTAAAGCTCAGTGCTTTTTAATAAATTCTTTTTGAACTGTGCTACACAAGAAAAATGAATGAAAGATCTTTAAGATCTATTTATAGGCATGAGTGAAGCTAATTTTTCAGGAGTTGCAGTTCCCAAAATACCCGCAAGAAAGAAAATCAATATCTATTTAAAGAAGTGCAGTTGTCTATGGGAACATTGAAATGTTAATAAGTAATTCATTTGAGAGCAATCCAATTATACAATATTAAATAACTAGTATACTACTATATAGAATATAGTGCCATTACATTTACAATGACAGCTGTTTGCTTGTTCTGGCTGCAGTGACAAAAAATATCATCTGTAGAGCTCAACAGGTTCCCCCCACGTTGGGAACTACATATCCCACAATCCATTGTAATGAATTTCATCAGTTGTTAACGGCAGCTTTTCCAGCTTTTGCAATATTTACCTCTTTAATTCACTCATCTTTACTGTAGTGGTTACATTTGAAATGATAATGTTGTTGTTTTACTTCCAGAACCACACTGTTGAGCCCTACAGGTTGTTTGCAATCATATGATCCCGAATGTCCGTTTTGAGGGCGGTGTTATTTCCTGCATCCTTTGTCTTTATTTAATCCACATTTAAAAAGCCAGACTGTTACCAAATAAAGAGCAGTTGTGGAGCCAAACAACCAGCTCTACTGAGCTAAGCCAAATGATCTGGATCTCTAAAAAGGGACATATTTCTCTTCACAAATAGAGGCCAGAGGTTGGTGAGATGGACAACAGCTGAGGAACCATGGACCAGATCAGAGTTTAGTTTGCTAAACTATGACAAAACTGTACTGGACCAAACTGGAAATAGACCATACATTGGTGTTATGTGATTCAGCTCATCCCAGCTTTAGAAGGAGGCTTTTTTAATTCCTTACCACTGTTGTTTTTTTCTGTGATTTTATGAAACTTTTTTAAATTATTATTTTTTGTCTGAATACTTCATTGTTTTTGGGACAAGAAGGCAGTTGAAGAATTAAGATTTTTTTTTTTTTTTTACATTTTCGTACTTTGAATGCATGGCACAATTGTAAACAGCTCAACACATGGCCTTTTTGTTGTGTTTCTCTATGCATAAATCATCAGTTGCACCCCAAGGCTTGTTCTCTGCTGCTGTGTGATGTCGTCAACAAAGAACCTACAGTAATGAACTGCTTTGCCTTTTAACAGCTTATGCTTGTTAGCTTTAGCTTCAGAAACCAACAATGAAATCTGTTCTGAAGCCCAAAGACCTAATTGATTTAGGATTTTAGACTTCTTAATATGTTATCATTTGTTTTAAAGTTAAGCTGAAAGACTTGGACTCCCACAAGTTGTTCGTTATTAACAGTTTATAGTCTGACAAGCTAGCAAGCAAGCTAGGTGTGGCCTAAAGCACTTATTTTAGGCAAAAACAAGGTTGTTTCTTGTGCTACAAAACAATCTTGGAGAGAGACACTACACAATGCAGAAACACATCAACCATGCAAAATAAATTGATAACGGATGAATGAAAAAAAAAAACCTCTTATGTGTGCTCTACTCAAAATGAGTCACAACTAGCTTAAATTCCTTAACATAAGATATTTAGATTAAATCTTCTACACTGATATTTTGAGGACACAGTTACTGTATGGAAGCAGTAACTGAATATTTAAATCATGTTAAGGCCAATATTTAAAATGAAATTTTAGTATTAAAAACCTTTACATCAAGTATTACCTTGCAGAGTTGTTCTTCAGGGAGTTTAAGCTCACCCTCTTTGTTTAAATCCATTTCTAAAGGGGTTAGGTATATTTCTATTGTTCAGTGTTTGAGAGCAGAAAAATAAAACTGGTAAGGATTTGAAAGGCGAGCAGATATATGGAGCCTGAAGTCATGGTTGAGTAAATCTTAATAAAAAGTGATGCAACGGCTTAAGCAGTGTATCAGCTTTAACAGGCTTGGCTTCAAGGATAAAACTGTGGGATGAGGAACGAAATAACAAATGAAAGAAAATGTTGTTTATTTTCAGGGATAGTACCGCATCTTTTGTTCTTGAATAGAGGTTGAAGAAAGAGAGCTGCCGTATTATTTTCATTTAAGTCAGGTTACAGAGGACAATCGGTCCCTTGAAGTGATGCGTGCGTGTGTGTATTTGTGTGTAAAGCTTTGTTGCAGTCAAACGTTCCACCCACTGATTTCTCTAATCAACACACCTTCAATCAGAGAGGGAGGAACTAATTAGTGGAATAAGCAGCTGGAGTATTTGGTGGGAATAAAAGCCCGTATTGAGGACTGGACACCGGACGTTCACAGGGATAATTACTTCTAACTCATCAAGACAAAGAAGATCATGTGTATTGACCATTGATGTATATATACTGTAAATGTCTACAAAGCATAGCTGAAATGCTGTCCACCTCATAAAGGCATTTAAATAAATAATAATTAAATTAATTGTTACTCAGGGAAGCAATCATCAGCTCCCTTTATTGCTCCATTTTGTTCTTGTTTTTAATCTGTCCCTGTTTATCTGGTTTTATTCTATGCATTTTGTAAAGCACTTTGAAACTGTGTTTTGATAAGTGCTATATAAATAAAGTTTATTATTATTATTTATGCTTTCTCAACAATGCAAAGAGTTGTTGTTTATGTGAACACTGAGTCATAGGTTCCAGAGCAGATATACTAAGTCTAACTGGTTTATACTCTGTGACTGCTGCTTTTTGTGTTTTTTTCCAGCTTATCCACATTCACATCAACACACACCTAGGTGATAGGTAGGTATGGTAATTTAGCCCCTTTTGGCTGTAGTTTTCGTCTAATTAGTGTCGCTTTAGAGGGACGGCTAGAGTGCTTTTATGTTGGAGGTTGCTGGTTTAACAATATAATTGAGGCTTGGGAAGCACACTCTGGATTGTTGCCAAACACAGCTACTGGGTGAATCACCTTAACTCAGGTAAGATGAAGTGGCCAGTCAACTGCAACATGAGAGTTCAGCTCATTAAAAAGGCTGTGCGGGTGACTACTGCAGTTAAGCTACAGCTTTATTCATCTTTGCGGCACATTTAAGACATTTTCTGTTTGCTCACATACACAGCAAAAACTGGAGTGTTGAATTCTCAGTGTTAAATATTTCAGTGTTGATTTTAACACCCACAGTGTAATTTTAACACCATTCAGAGTAAATAGCCTTCAGTGTTGGAGTTATTTGACAGTGTTGATCCACCAGGGTTACCCGCAATTTCCACATAAGATGACTGCGCTATGCACCAAAGCGCCACGGATTTGGTCTGACCGACAGCGAGCGACATCACCCACTGGAAGTGAGTCTAGAGCACTTCGCCGCGGTGCACAGCCCTTATCAGTAGGAAGAGATCACGGAGAACTGTGGGTTCACGCATGAATAGTATGTCAACAGTGGACTGTTTTACCTTTGGGGCTTAATTTGTCATCCTTTCCGGTGTAAGTCCATGATATTATTTCTTTCGCCATTTGGTGAGTAAATTAGGAAGTTAAAAGGTTAATGTTTGCTTAAGTGATCTGTGTTTTTTTGCAAAATTCTTTGGCTAAATATCCCCATTTCCTCATCAATGGCGCCATTGTAGCTCTGTGACCCACTGACCTCTCGATGACCCTTTACTCTCGCTGCAGGATGAGATGTTATGTTGATATAGTGATGATTTACGACCGGGATTCTGTGCATTGTGTTGTATTTTGAAAGAACTGGATATTCTATGCTTGCGACTTCCTTATCTGGAGCTTTCTAATCGACGGGCATTGATGTGGTTTGGCAGCGGCCAGTGCTAAAAATAGACTTGCAGCATATCTCGAATGAAGCAGAGCGAAGCGTTAGTCCAGGCAGGCGCCGCTGCCGGTATGGAGTGCTGGCTGTGGAAATGCTCTGATGGACTAGAGAGGGAGCGATTTGCTCCACAGTACCATTCGGGGGCGGTTTGCTGTATGTGGAAATTGGAGGTTAGTCCAACACAGTAGAGAGTCAATTGATCCAAGTCCTGCCTACTGCAATTTCAAACCTGGGGGGCAAAGTTTTCCCATCATGCCTTTGTGCAGGGTGTTTAGATGTGTTTTAGATGTTTTAGGGTGCACTCACCGTAGGCCATCCGTACCGTGCCTGGGCCCATTTCAGCCTAAAGTCTGGTATGTTTGACTAGTGTGAGTGCAATTGTTCCGTGCTTTGGCGCGGCATGCTTCGCAGCCCCAGCACGGAAGGACGAGGTGGGTCTAGGCATGGCACGGATGCAAATGAAGGGGCACAAGCGTGGGAATGTGACGTAGCATGAAGTAACAAGAAAAGCACCCGCTTCAGAGCACAGCAGCAGCATGCTAGAGACAGCAAGATTTTTTTCAAGAAAGATAGAGAGAACTATAAATTTTGTCTCATTGAATTTCAGCAAGTCACAAGGATTAAATTCACACAGCTTTACTACGACCTCGTTCTAATGGATCCCAGTCCAGTCTACATTTCTGTCCAGTTTCGAGCAAAGTCAGGCTTTAACGACTGTGAGAGGATTTTTGGTTTGTGAAATAAAGCTTCTTCCCTTAATTGAGTCACAAACAACAGCTCACAGGATAACAAACACCTTTCATCCTCCGTGCGTAAAGGAGAGTGCCAATTACGCAGACAAGTGTGTGCCAGGGTTAATATCACGGCTGATTTAACCTCTCTGATTGTAAAATTATAATACCAGACTATCATCCACTGAATTAACTTACCTCTAATTCTATTTCATGTCACCAAGAAGTGAAACTGTGGTCTTGATCGCTGACATTTGGATGGAACATCGTTTATTAATCCTGAGGCGCATTCACCTCCAGCTCTCATCAGATGGTTAAAATTGCTCTCGTCACTGTTAATTTTTTTTTTTATCTGATCATTTAATCCTGCTCTGGACACAGGCTGTCAGGTGATATGAGAGCTTGTTTGGTGCAGCGCTGAAAGGCATCCAAACGCAGAGAAAAGGTTCAGTTCATGGCACGTAAAAGAATTCCACAGGGATTCAGATAATATAAGGACACACAGAAGAGCAGCTGTAGGGGCTCATACGAGTTTAAAGTCTGGGTTTCATTCATCAGAAGTGCTGTGAACTCTGAGCAGGCTCCAGATTATATGCTTATATGTGAGGGATAATTCTCAGCTATGAACCACTTTCTCTCTCTCTCTCTCTCTCTCTCTCTCTCTCTCTCTCTCCTCAACGTGCTCTTAATAGTTAATGCAGCTACTGAGGTCAGCTGAAATAACTCCGGTGTCAGATCAGATATCAAATAAATCTGTTGCTATTTTGCAGCCTGAAAAACAACACTTACATACACTGAGTCATCAACACGTATAAATTCATCGTGTGATGACGTTGGTGCGTGACATATCCGTGCCCAGGCCTGGATGCTTTGATCAGTGTGAATGCAGGCCAAAAGGGGGACAGGGGAGGGGCTCAAATTATCTTCAGCTCTTAAGTTTTAGATTTTAAACACTTTAGCACCACAAGTGTAGATGTCAACTAAGTTGGTCACTTCTTGACTGTGGTATGGCTTTTTTATTATAATGGAGAGAGTGCAGACTGTCAACTCAGGGCATATTCAAACTCTGAGTTTGCCTCATTGCTCCATAGTTGCCATGAAATGCCTCACACTGCTACAGTTGTTCAATGTAAGATGGCATCGTTTCTTGTTTTTAATAGGTTTGTGGGGGGGGGGGCTGTAGTTATCCACAGTATTCTACACCTACTGGAGTTAATTGTAATACATTCAGTAGTGTTAACTCACCAAAGTCAAGTGTAGTCTGGTAGAGTTAATTTACACTGACACCAGTGTAGAGTACTATCAACACTACTCAGTGTTTACCTGTGTAAATTTTAACACCATTCAGTGTTGGAGTAACACTGGTTCAGTGTTAAAAAAGTAACACTTTGAAAAGTGTTAAATTAACACTCAAAAGTGTGGACACATATATCAACTTTTCTAGTGTTAGATTTAGCACTCTCAGTGTTAATCTAACGCTGGCGATTTTGCTGTGTATAATTGGATCTATTTGACAAACCCAAGCAGATGGAGATTTATTGTTTGTCTCGTGCTTTAAGCTTCCTTGGCACGGTTTGTTGAAGAATGAATAGTAATATTTGCTGACCTTGAGGGTTATATCATCAACATATGCAGTTGAGATTATGCATATTTTCTAGTGGGGAAAAACTGAGAAACAACAGTGTAAGGACATGTTTAAATGTTTGTATTTATCTGAACAGTTCCATTTTTCTGGATAGCTGCTAAGAGTTCACAGTCTGCCTAGGAGCTTTGCACTGTTATTCTTTGGAACAGTGATTTGATTTTAATGTCAGTTTGCTAAAATGCGTACAATAAATCGCTGATATGCTGATGATTAGCTGGTGTACTTTAAAGGCATAGTAATTTGGAGTGTTATATTAACTGGTTGATACTGAACTTTACAAATAGCTGAGTGTAGTTTTATTCATCATTCACCAATTTTCTGACATAGATTTGGACCTAAGTGGTAATAAATGAATATATAGCTAAATGTATCCAGTCTAAGCTTTTCAGTGTCCATCATGGATAGATTGAAACCTAGCTTAAGAAATAAAAACTAAGTTGTTGTTCGCACTGTCAGTGGATTCCAAAAGCTATTACAACTTGCTCTTTAGATACGAAGACAGGTGCAAAGTTCATACGAAAATTTAACTGAAGACCAAAAAGTCAACCTCTTGGTCAAGTCAGTGAGCTTTATGATCACGAGGTTATGAATGAGTTTACTAAATTTGGCTCAAATCCATATAAGTACTGTGAATATATTTAAGTTTGGACCAAGGTGGTGGAAAAGCAACCAAAAGAGCAATATTATTATCCAGAGATCTGCGAAGTGTAGAAGGATGGGGCCAAATGAGAGATTGTTTTATCCCATTCCTGACAAAATTAACTTTTGTTTTGTTAAGGTTTCAACCATAGGGATATACAGGTGTACTTCATTATGACACAAAAATAAATGCTTAGTGAAATGAATTAAAAAGCACAAAAACATACAAACAAGTTTTCACTTAAATGTAATCACCATATCCATTAAAATGTAGACCAAGAATTTCTGGGTGCTTAAGCTCCCAACAAAATGATAAAAGTTTCTTATTTTTCCTTATATGTTTGCTGCCAATATAAATGTGTGAAATCTGTGTAAGCTCACAGCGCAGTGCTTTGGTCACAGACACAGTTGCAAAACTGTCCGCAGTTTTGTATCATCTAATCCATCTGAGGGTCTGTGTTACATTCTTAGTAAGCAGAAGATTAACTGAGTTAAAAGCATCTTTGTGATCAAATGTGAACACTTGAATTAACTTTAAAGCCATTTCTACTCCCACCGGCTTTGAACGTGTTCTCCAAATATTTGAAGTTTGCTTTCTTCTCCTCTTTCTGCTAATCACACACTCCCTCTTTGGTGATCATGAGGCTGGAATAAGCTTTGTGTGTGCGCCTGGTGTGAAGACTTTCAGTATGTGTGTTTGGATATTTCCCAACCTCTGTGCACTCCACTACTCCCCTGTGCTCCACTTTGCTCCAGCTCTCTCTGAATGCTCACAGATCACAGACTTCTGGGCCTTGGCAAGATATGTGAAACCAGAACACACAGAATCCAAGTATTTCTAAAAATTCTGTTTGTATATAGGCCTGTGTTTAGCTGTCTCTGTACACATGAATAAGAAATAAACGGAAAATGTACAAAAAAGTTCCACACTCACAATAACTCATTCATGATCCTATCTGAGCTGCATTTGCTTCAACAGAGGGAAAGGCGTCTGATGTTTTTGTCACTACTCAAACAGAGGCAGCCGAGCTGTCAGAACAAGATGTATGCAGATTTGTTCATTAATTTAAAAAATGTTCACATTTTTGACAGCTCTCTTTGCTCATCTTTGCACTTATTCTCATACCGTCAACCTTTTTTATCACAGTAAATCATCAGCTGAACAACTCAGAATCTTAAACTGCATTGATTAATTGTCACAGCAGCCAGAAAACACTCTTTTACTTAAAATTTCAGCAATCCCTCATTGTTAAATCTCTATTTCCTTTAGAAATCTTTTTGATGAACTTTTTGATGAACTATACAGAGTAAACTGACTTCACTAGTAGATTATATCTTCTTAGCTAGTAATGAAAACAAACACTTCATTCTGAAGGCAGTTATGTTTCTACCAAGTGTTCTGGTCCAGTTTGGTTCAGTTCAGCATTTAAAATATTTTAATTTGTGCTGTCAAAATTTGGAAAAGATGCCAAATTAACTGATCCATACTGTTCTAGTTTTTGGCACTCTTCTGTTGAGGTATCAAATGTAACGAGTGGTGCATTTTCACCAAGCAGTCTTGTTTGGCAGCAAACTGTACCTGTATTTGATAGGCAAGCCGGATGATGATAGCCATGCTAGCTACATCAGATAGCACGACATAGAAGTACGACAGTGCTGCTCAGGCCTGCTTAGGGCCCGCCCCCTTGTAAATGCAACATCACATTCATGCCACAGCTGTTTGGCCTGCTTTAAATGAACTCTGGTCCATCTTTCCAGACAGTCCAGTTGGTTTGGAGTGGTGTAAAAGCTCACTGGAACTCTTGTGCAAACCAAATGGACAAGTGGACTCTGGTCTCCCTACAAACGGGGTCTCGGTTTGCTTCCAAACGAACTATGGCGAGATTTATTTGAGGTGTGATAACAAAGTGGACCAACTTGTGAACCAAAGCAAAGTGTCATAAAGTGTAAGGATTTAAAGGTATGTTTATGTTTATGTTAAGAACAACATGCTGAACGGCTCGCTGCCTCGCTTGTTGCTCATAGTGACATCAAAGCAAAAGTAGAAATCCCAGTAGACAGCAGAAATTTGGTGTTGATTCATTGTTTATGTGGTTAAAAAAAAACAGCTTTTCTGGTTTCATCTTCTTCTGTGTCGTCTTTCCTTCTTTGCTGTCTTGGGATGACAGTGCCACAAAGTCTTAGCTGCTTCACGTTATCCAAATGGTTTGGTCTGTTTTACCAAGTGCAATGTGAAAGTGAATCAAACCACATGACAGTGAAATAATGTTGCAATTTGTGCCCCGAACTGACTCGAGTCCCCTGGACTATCAGGTGTGAGAATGACCCAAGTCTGGAATTGCCTTTATGTTTAGTTCAGTTTCTCTGGTTAAAACTTGTAGAAGTTAAAGTACTGGTCTATAAATCTACTCAAGTATAAGTAAAAAGTATTTCAGTTAAAGTTTACTTACAGTAGAATATAATCTTTTCTTATTGACAAGAACAACAAGATTATAGATCTCCAACCATGTTGTTAAGGTGAAGTCACCTCTCTAATGAAATGAAGTACAACAAAACTGACAGCATTAATTAAACTCAGAGAGTTTATAAATTTAACACTCATTACCATTCAGCACTCCATATAGTTGAACCACACTTTGAAAGTGTTAAATATTTTACAATATGATGGAGCTGTGTAGCTCTGAAAATCTGTGGCAAGGTGGGTCACCTCTAGGAAGAACTCACCAGAGAGTCTGCCTGGTAGCAAGTAGTGGCGGGAGTATTGATTCCAAAGTATTGATATATCAATACTTACAAAGTTCTCTTTTGGTTTTGATTACCCTAAGAAAGTATTGATATCAAATGAGTACTTTACACTATGTCTTGCCACCACTTCTCCTCTAGTGCGCCCCTTTCTCTCTTCTCGTGACTGTGTTGCCTTCATTGCTTGTCCAGGTCATGTGACTTTGGAGACCAATCAGACATGTCTAACCTACTGCACCATGTGACTCTGGGGACCAATCATATACAAGTAACAAATCTCAGCAGCTTCATGCTAGCGTTTATGAACTCAGCCAACCTTCTCACTCAATGCGGCCTCCAAGTCAATTTCAAAATTGTAAGAAAATAGAACAAAAAGTACTCTGAGCCCACATGTAAAAATGTATGAAGACCAAATTGCAGAAACATCAAAAGATACAGTAAATATTTTCATTACTTGCATTTCTTGAATTCTCTAATTTACTCTATCTTTATTTTAAAAAATAGGGCATATTTTACATTGTAGGTGTTTTAATTTTATTTTTATTTTTGTACTATAATTATTTATTTTCATCTATTCTATTTTTTACTTGCACAAACAGTTTGATTTAATTGAAGTTTTTAGATTGAAGTAAATTTAAATTCAAGTTATTAAGTTTAATTCAATGGAAGTTAATAGGTTTATTTGCCTTAAATATGTATTTAAAAGATTGATAGTCCAATATTTTATTCTTTCTTCAAAAGTATTGGTATCAGTATCGGTAAATTTACATCGAAAAGTATCGGTATCGTATCAAATCCCAAAAAATTGGTATCGCCCATCCCTAATAACAAGTCATTGTATTCTGATGAAAAATATGCAATATGTGTCCTTTAAGAGGACATAAAATCAAAGGTGGGAATTCTAACTTACTGGATGACTTCAGTCATGGTGCAAATGTGTCTAACAACAAGAACAGCAACAATTCACAAGAAAGATGAGCGAAAGAACTTTAGCAAGGATCACTGTAAATCAGGAAACATTCAAACATGACCAAACACATTTCAAACACATCTAAAAAACGCAAATATCATATTTCAAAATGTATTCAAATTAGTACAAGTACACAAAAAACTCAGTTACAGTAATCTGAGTAAATGCAGTTACTTTCCACCCATGGTCATCACCCCTGCTTGCTAAATTTTCCTGAATATTTCTTAATATCACACATCTGTCGAACCCACCATGTCTGTTCCTCTCTGCTAATAACGCCTCACTCTGAGGACAGAAACATGACAGCTGGTCAGTACATGCAAAAAATGAATAAACAAAATAAATTGACATCTAGCAACACCATACCATGGAAATAATGGGAGGAAGAGCGAGAAAGATAGCTGAACAAGTCAAGTACATTCCCCATGACTTATATTTAAACAGACTCACTGGGATTGGCTAATTGTGTTCAGCTAACCCTGACTAATTGTTTGATTCAAACCTGATCATTTAGAGTAATATAGAAATACACGGGAAGGGCACTCACATCAGTCATAGTTCTAATTTTTCGATTGTAACTGATGTGCAACAATCTAAATTCAGTGTTTAAACCACAAGCTAAATAATCAGAGTAGTTGACTTCCTAAACATTAATTATAAGAGATACAATGTTGATTAAATTGATTCAGAGAGCTGCCAAATATCAGCATTTAGTTGCTTCATTATTGGTTACCTGCTACTTTTACTGTTTCAAATATAATGGTGGTATCAACAAAATGGTTGCTTTGTTGATGTGCTGCATTGAAAAACTGCTTAAAGGGCACATGAGGGGGAGCAGTAGGAGCATGAAGAGGTGCAGTATCTTTAATGAAAAAGCAAGTTCAAAACTTGAGTCATCCTACTTTATTAAAATTCCAGACAGAAATGAGCCCTTATAACACTAAACTCATTCTGCTATGGGATTGCAGCGCTGCACTTATTATTGCCAACTTGCTGACTGGCTGTATGAATGTCATTATTCTCCAGCATATGCTTTATTTTCATTGTCAGGTTGACTGCTCCTCTAAGGGGAAATAAAGTGTTGTGGTGTTCTCCTTTGGGACTGTGAAGCTGCTTCCATCTGCTTATAAAAGCAGTGCCCCCGGTCCCACTGGGACCCTCATTCATACCTCACAGGTCCCACTGGGAGAACTGGTTACAGTTTTAAGGAGTCACAGATTGGCAGTGGTGTGCAGCAGCTCTTCCAAATCATCATAAAACCATCGAAGAGTAAAAGTACATTTGATTTATAGAAGCATTTATAAGGCTTTGCTTTAATACGCTCTTTTAAATCTTATGTCATTATTTTTTCATTTCATGGTCGTGAAATTGCTTCTCTTTTAAATCAAACTCATGTCTGTACTAGTCTGAGATTATCTATAAATTACTCTGTTAAGATTTCAGATTTTATAACTTTAATACAATACCAGCAAAAATCAAACAATATTGATACACTGGCAACAAAAGTAGAATTTCAAGGCACTCAGTACTGGGTGATCTCCTGTTTTGTCACTTTAAATGCAGACAAAGTCATGCAGACTGTCCGAAAAGCTCTAATACTTCAGTATGTTGGTTTGTTAACCATGCCAACGTTTGGTTGCCTGTTCATTTCTGTATTATGGAATGTTTAGTTTTATATGCAGTTAAGACAGTGCTGTCTTTCTCTCTCAAGTTTTTTGTTTTTTTTAAAGCTTAGATACTTTTCTATCATGCTAATAACAGGTCTGCTCTCAGATTTGGATCAGCCCCTAACAAACTTAGAGAATGGGCCCTCCCCAGTTGTGATTTATCGATAGTATTAATACATGTCTGTTGGATCAGGAGCACTGCTTCCTGGCTAACAGTTGGTCAGACTATTTTGGGGTTCTTCGAGTAAAATTATTTAACTTTTCCACTTTTTAACCAGTTTTATTCCCTTTTCTCACCATTTTTCCCAATTTTATTTGCCACTTTTTATCGATTTTCACCAATATTTGCCTCTTTATATATTCATTTTTGACTCTTTACACTAATTTTTGCAACATTTAAACCCCTTTTTATCACATTGTGTCACATTTTTGCTCATTTTCAAGTCCCATTTCACCATCTTTTCTGCCCAAATCTGCCAGTTTTTCCTCAAAATATTAACTTATTTTCTACCCATTTCTGCCACTTTAAAACCATTGCCACTCTCTGCCCATTGTTGGAACACCTTTCATCACTTTTAAGCCCAGTTTGCTCAATTTGACTGCATTTTATTTTTTTAAAAACCTTTTTTTGCCACTTTGAACCCATATTTGCTTTTATTAACATTCCATTTTATCACCTTTTCTGCCTATTTTTGCCATTTTGAACCCATTTTTGTCATTTTTTAAATACCTGCTACTTCTGACCCATTTTTGCCACTCGTTGCCTATTGCTGCCTCTTTTTTGACACTATTAACCACTTTCATCACTTTTAAGCCCTTTTTTTCCCAAATGTAACCACATTTCACTATTTGATACACCAATTTTTGCCACTTTAAATCCATATCTGCAGCTATTAAGGTCCCATTTGACCATCTTTTCAGCCCATTTCAATTCTGTTCTAAGCAAAGGGGTTTACATCTTTTAGAGGGCCATGTAGTACAGCATAAATGCTGCTATGATAAGAGTGGTTATTATTCAGGTAAAAAGGAAATAAATATGGTTATCACAGCCCAACTTTACAGTAGACCAGGATTTTTTTTAACTCAAGGGCCCCCTTTTGGCAGGGCCCCAGAAAGCTCTCCCCCTTTGTCCCCCCTTATGGGCGGCCTTGGCTGATTAATAAGACAATGACTGTACCAAAAATGGTGATGACGTTCCTCTGTCATTGACTATACCTATTTTGTGGACTTTATATGTCATCTTTCCTTCCTCTTTTTGCCACAGTTTCTCACATAAACTTGAAACTCTAATTTCAGTCATTTATCAGTCTTGCTCAGTGAGACTGAGTGCATTATTTAGGACTAAAAAGTTCCTCAAATGTTTCAAGTTACCATTATAGAGGTAGCGACAGCTAGAAAATGCGGAGGATAACTTCTCGTCAGATGACATGAGCAGCATTTCTATGCAGTGATTGATCCTGTGCTGTGAGACTTAATGATTTCTGTGCATTTTCTCCCCAGACGTGGTGTGTAGGTGGCGATCCTTCAGTAAATGTTGGTTATTTCATCTCCATTTGCTGGAATAACATTGATTGGAGACGTAGGATCCTCTCGAGCTCTGCATCTGCTTGGATTGCGGTGAATGGCTGAGAGGGTCCTTCAGAAAATAAAGGCGTGTGGACAAAAACGTTTCACCTCTCTTCCTCCTGTTATCTCTTAATCTCTTCTCCATTCCTGCCATTCCCATTCACACACCTCCTCTCAGGTGTAATTTAATTCAGCGACGTTACTATAATAACTCTTGTCGTGCACGACACCCTGTCGGTAATTGATATGTAGGCCTGGCTTCTGGGTGGAGCCATTTGCATTAAATTGTGTTAACTGATATGATAATGAATGTGAAAGGCCTGATGCAAGCAGAATGACTAACTGGAGATGGATGACTACTTGAATTATACACAATAAGTAATATATTATACCAAGTCTCAGGGGATCTCTGCTCCATCTGCATTTGCTGCCTGTCTTTTGCAGCCTGGATATAAATAGCTTGCATCACATCTGGCAGCTCTTACCATTCTCCTTACTTTATTAGAAATGAATGCAGAGGAAGCTGCAAAATCTATGGAAAACAATGCTAAAAGTGAGACTAAAATGTATTTTCTGTACCTAAAAATAAAATTTCTGATGTGTTCATCTCTCATATGCCAATCTGTTCAGTATGCAGTCCATCTTTCTTCAACAGTCTGCAGACAACAAGCTTCTCAAGCTTCACCAAACTTAGTAATTCTCTATTAACACATATGAAAAGCTTCTTGCCTCTCAAATGAGTTATTACTTTATGAAAGGCTCAATTGAAGACAAGACAGTAGACTAAAACAAAGATAAATTAGCCGCACAGAATCATTGACTTTTCATTTTTAAATCTTTTTGTTCATCGCTCTTGAAACACTCGGACGAGGGATTCAGCAGCCTTTGAAATAAGAGATATTCCTTTTGAGGAGTGATATCTGCTTTTATGGCTTCTGTAGGATTTTTATAGTCCAGTCTTCTTTCAGTGTCGCTCTTTTTTTCTGTTTTTACTCCCTCCATCAAATCTCTCCAGTACCTCCTACCTTCAGAAATATCGACTGCCATTATAGAGTGGGAATGGCATGAAAAGGCGACCGTCGTTCGCAATTATGATCAAAATGTGGCTGCGAGAGACACAGCTTGAAGCCTCGCAATTGCTGTGAAAAAAAGAGGACAGAATATTTGTAGCACAACAAAAACATCAGAGACTAGTCGCTGTATCTCCATCATGGCTTGGTGGCCCTGGCATCCTGAGTGTTGTTTGTAATCGGAGTGAAGAGCATGTCCCTCTGAGGAACGCTCCCTGGGTGTTACAGCTAATGACTGCTGGGGCTTCTCCACGAGGGCTGTCTGACTGTGTTTACTCACATATTTATATCAGAAGATGAAAACGAGCACAATAGCTCACGCTGCAAATTGGTCCTTCAACAAAGCAACACGTGCGTGAATGAAGCTGGCACAGGCACGTACACTGTGCATCCATACAGTAGGCGGACATAAGGGTTGCATGTACAGGATTTGGAGAAACACAAGTGCGCTTTTAGCTGCATTACCTCCATGTCTGTGTATGTGAGTTTTTGAGGCAGCTCTGTGGAGTGAAACATAGAAGCTCTGCATCAGTTTTATTGTGACAGTACAATTATGAAGTTCCAACTCCCACTGCTTTGCAGACCACTCCTTGTCACCTTGCTAAGGGCCCTTTTTCCTCTAAAGGGAGCGATAGAAAAAAGCCATAATCATAACTTCAGTTGAAAACTCATATTCTTTTATATGCTCTGCTTGTAATGTTTTTCATTGCAGAGAAAACAGGGAATTCTGAAATCCAACTTGTGGGAAACGTAACGTTTCCAAGCCGTTCTTGAGACTCCTGCAGGGAGGCGAGGGCGCTCTCCTCGCCATCTGATGTGTTCTCTTTGAGGTGGCGAGTACAGGCTGAGATTCTCAGCTGGATGTCCCCCATACTGCTGCAGAGCGCTCCCACAAACAGCTGTAGGATTTGCACTGCGCTTAACCTAATTTACATGAGGCCGCTCCGGGAGAGGAGCAGACATCCTGGCCTAGGATCACATGGACCTAGTTTTACACAAAACATACGGTGACGCACACTTTTTCTATCCATCCAAATCTCAGGCTGTCCTCAAAGTGATGTTTGTACCTGAATTCATCCTCCACTTCCCATCTCACTTTCATTCAAGGCCTTTTTCTCTTTTACATCCTGTTCAAAACAGATTCAGATAATCAGGTCATTTTCTTGGCCTGATTTTGGAATGTCAAAACTGAACAAAGTCACCATTTTTTAATGGTTCTGCAGATTTTCCTGTGAGGTGAAGTGTATTGGGAGTGATCTGACCATAATTGCATACTTTTGTATTGATTAAAATCAGAATTACAGCAAAAGAAAAAATGGTAGCATTTTATTTTAGTGAGCCCTACTTACTTAGTTATTTTAAAGTAGTAAGTGTAATTATCTAGCAGTTTCTCAAGAATAAGGTGTAATTGACCTATGGCTAAGCCACGCCCCCTCCACTCACTTGGACAAACAATAAACATTCAGTGACAGACGCTATTGCAGTTGTCACAGTAGGACACATTTCACAGGAGGCCATTGACGATTTTTGGAGACAGAAAGTTCACATATCTAGAAGTCACCAAAAGGGTCTAAACTACGCATTGGAGGGATATATTAATCATTTTATTGTCGAGAGGGTCAATAAAAAGCTTCAGTTACAAGCCAAAATTTACAGGTCCCAGTGCAAACGTGATAAACTGCATCTCGTTGCCATCATAATCTCAGACCACAAGATAGAGGATCAGCATCAAAGTGCCACTGAAGTTAAAGTTTTTGGCTCAGAATATGAGAAAAATGTAACGGCCTTTTTACCATCTTTACCCAGAGTGTCTCTCCGTTAGTCTGGTGCTACTGTATTTACACTGAATCATTCAGCATAACGTTTGCCAACCTTTGTTATCTCAGCTATTACAGATAAGTTAACGAAGCTAAGCTCCAGACGTTAACGTTAGTTTAACTAGAGGCCTTTGGACAACAACTAACAATGATGAACGATCACCAAAGAATAAAAACTAGAACAAAAAATGCCAATGAACTCCCTACAAACTACATGACAAAATGAACAATGCAGCTAGGAGCTAATGTTAGGCTAACTTTAGCTAATGTTAGAGATGTTAAAGATAACTTTATATTTCTTTCCAGCAAAGTGACAATATGTAGCTTCAAAGATGATGTTGGCTTACCTTAGAGCAGATGTTGTTAATTTTGTGCACGTTGAGTTGATGTTGTGGTCTGCCACAAAACTTTTATCCAAAGAAGAAACTTTTCTCGGTTTAGATGTGGCTTAGGAAAGGGTAAAAAATACACTCCGTCACCCAGCCCCTCAGGATACCTTGTGTTGGAGTCGCATGTACCCCATGAACACCGTTTGACCATTTTTAAACTTAAAATCTCAAAAAAATCCATAAAACCAGACAAAAACTGACTTTCTCCTATTCATTTCAATGGACGTCCAGGCAGCCGATGTCCGAGTGTATTGGGTTGGCTATACGCACTGTGATTGGCTCATCGTGTTTGAGAGTGGGACTTAGCCATAGGTCAATTACCTAGTGAGAAGTCAGCATTTTACCATGTAATGACTCTATAATATTAAGGAAGTGTCAACCTAGTAATAATTTTTGATAATCAAGTAATTCTTCTTACTACAGTGGCAATTCTATGATAACAGGTTGGTATTTCACCCCAACCCTAACAACAAACCCTCTAACCCTAACCCCTTACCTTAACCCGAACCCTACAAATTACTTAAAATTATTCAGGATGGACTTACTTTAATTTAAAGGGCCAAAATAAATCAGCTACCAGGGAATTATAAAGCAACTCATGTAGAAAATTAGCATTTTTTTTTTTTTTTTTAATAAAAAAACACTTTGTAAAATACCACCTAATAACCAGAGAACTGCCACAGCATTTGAGGGTAAAGGTTAGAGTGTTGGGTAAAATACCTCCTAATAGACATAATTGTCACAATATTATGAGGAACTAGAAAAGTACTTGGAGAGTGCAGACCTCCGCCATTAGCCTTATCTCCCAATAGTAAAGAATCCTTTAAAAAAATTCCTGGATCCAGAGGGTGATCCAGATCACTCCCAAAATCTAATCAGTTCTTCCTTATGCCATTTCTGACACTTCCTGAAAATTTCATGAAAATCCGTCTATAGGTTTTTGAGTTATGTTGCTAACAATCTAACTAACTAACAAACAAACTAACAAACCCTGCCGATTGGCGGAGGTAATTACTAAAATAAAGTGTTACTGAAATATGGTGTAAATTCTTCACTGCATCAGCTTGTGTCACAGATTTAATTTAGTTAAAAATCCATTTCATATAAAAATAAGATAAGATTAGATAAGATAAGAGATATAGATAGCAAATACATTTTTACTGACCTCCAGCTCACCCTGTAATCTGCACCACCCATGTTCAGGCTGTCTCCATGACTTCACCCATAGTTTTGACTTTTTTCTAGGCCTGTAGTAAATCACAGAGAGTTTTTTTTTTTTTAAATCTCAATTTATAATGAGTACTGTTAACAGGACCTGCTTATTCCAATTAACGCTTTGTAATTTACAAGCATATACGAGACAGCATGCAGACTATATGTACAAGGTGAAGTGAAAAGAAGTCAGGATGTAGAGAAAACATTTCAAGGACCAGGAGACATTCTCTGTATGTCTGTATGTAACATCAAGGTTAATGTGTGCATTTTAATGCGATGATTAGGCAACTTGATAAAGCGTTGTGTGTCTCTCCCTTTGCTGTGTGCATCCTCTGTGATTTTTTGACAAGATATTGTTGTGTGAGAACTCATCAACCAACCAACTGGAGGGTATCACCCCACTCTTTTCTTTGTTAATTTTCAATAATCCTTCCACCAATCCTGCCTGCCATCCCCCCATTTCATTTCCATTTTGGCTGTTAGACGTTTAGCAAGATTTAAAGGGTTTAAAGTCAGGACTCTGGTTGTTCATAAGTGGAATCTGTTAGGATGTGATTTGCTGTTTTGCTCATATCATTGCTCTCTACACACTACAAATCACGACAGTTTAATCCATTGTTTTTTTTTGTCACTAAGTATGAGGTCTCTCATTTCCATCATCTCTTAAGTAGGGGTGTGAAGGTACCTACTGTGAAACAAATATACAATATCAGCCTTTAAGAAAAGCCAAAGACCTAGATCTTTTAGAGACACCTCCACACTGAGCTAGACTCCTTTCCTATGAAGTCCTCAGTGGTAGAAAGGTAGTTGACCAATCACGTATGGTCTGTGCTTTCTACTTGAGATTTAGACCTAACTCCTTGTGAACAAATCTGTACTTAGTAGTTTGGTGTCAAGGTGATGATATTGACGTCTTACAATGATGATGATGATGTGCTGCTTTGCATTGCCTCTTGCGCTGCAGGGCAGCAGCTGTATCCAATTGGACTTGAGGCAGTTTGTGTCACTTCTTAATGGACTGCCTTCATTAAAGATCATTTCTTTTGCTGCTAACACTCTAAAATGGATAGAGCTATATGCTTTTAGTTTCGTACTTTTGCTTCAAAAACACGGTAAGTGGACTTGATAAATGGGCTTTAGCTTATAGAGCGCTTTTCTAGTCATCTGACTACTCAAAGCACTTTACAACGCAGGTCACACCTGCTCATTCTAACCCTTTCAATCTATTCACTCCACATTCATGGAGAATTGTGTCGGTATTAGCTAATCCCATTCAAACTTCACCACCAACGAAGCCGTGGCTGCAGATTGGGGTCATATCGACTGCAGGAGCTGGGGAACCCACAACCTTATGATGTGAGACGAACTACTCTACCTACTGAGCCACAGGCGCCCCGAAAAACTGCAATCTCTTTTTCAATATCAGTTAGAAAATCATGATTCATTCTAACCGTGAGCATGGTGTGACTCTTTTTGCATCCTGATTTGAATGTATCAGAACATTCAGACTGTTAAGATTTCAGAAATCATCAATTGTGGCTTAATTCTCTCTGTTTTATTCCACAGGCAGCAGTAGGTTTTGATTGCATGTCAGGTGACACTACAGCTCTGTTTGTTGCATTATAAATGCTGATTCACTCCTAGATCTCTGAAAATTCTCTCCGCTGTCTGTGGTGAGGCAGGATCAGCCGAACACTAGCTACTGTCACTCCAAAAACCTGCTCTTGTGGCTAAGAGTGTGCACCTCTGGGTGTGAGTTTGTTTTTTTACTCACTGGTATGTCTGCTACTTTTCCAGCCTAGACTCTTTCTGCAGTTTGTAACTGCTGCGTGGAACTTCTGGCCTCTTGGCAGTCAGACAGCCGTTCTCTGTGCTTACTTTTTAAGAGCTTCTGTTTCTCCTCTAAATACTGCGTCAAGAAGAGGATCTTAAAAAACGACACACACACACGGAAACAAACTTGCTGCAGAATACAGCAGAGCCAATTAGAGCCTAATCTAACGATGCACAACAATTTCCACAATGCGCTGGCCTATCTTTTTTTAATTGAATTAGTAGAGGAGTGAAATAAAGCAGATATTCCCTCCGCATTTCTCTGAGCCTGATTACAGAGAGCAAACACTGTTAGAGATTGCAGTGGCTGGGTCAGAGTCATGCTATTTCCTGCTACGATTACAGGGCCAGATAACCAAGATTTATTAGCCAAACAGCCTGACAATTAATTAGGAAGCAGGGCTGGACTAATCCTGTTTCCATGGGTCGAACCTCCTTGTACTACTAAGAGGAGAAGAAGAACACTTCAAAGACAAGGGGGATACGAAAAGGCTTAAATCAGCTCCCATAGAAGAGAGTGTTTTTACAGTAGAGTTTGTTGGCTGTGTCTGTGAGTGCATGTTTGATCAAGTAATGCCCTGAAGGAGTTAGTATTAATATATATATGTTTATATGGATGGACACTTTCAGGGCTGTTTACAGTGGCTGGCTCCAGCTGTAAATCTTCCCTCTGACGTATTAAGCGTGAAGGCTTTAGCCCATTCCACAGTTCAAAGACTTGCCTCTAATGCTGTTGGCTTTGGGGCTCTTCCTCTTTTTTTCTCTTTTTTCTTCCCCCTGCCGCTCTGCTCGGCTTCATCTCATGGAGACCTCTCGCCCTGGGAGGCTTGGCAGGTCGCAGCACCACACAGAAATGTACAGTCTGCTCCCTTTGTTCTGAGCACTCTCGGCATTTGGTCTCATAAGACCTCGGGCTCTTTAAACACAACACACACCAGCAAGCAGATGGCTTGGACTCTTTGTTTTGGTCATTAATGAGTCTTCTACGTTGAGACTGGTGCTATTTCTTTTTTACGACAAAATCAAGCAAAGGCCATAGCAGAAATCAGCAGAAGGGAGGCTGGTAAGGAGTGGATATGGGGAGTATTGGGCTGAAAATGATGCAAAAAATTATGATGGAATCACGACAGACAGTTAAACTGAGGGGCTGTGCTCCTGTGTAGTTAAAGCTTATTATGCACTGAGTGGAAGGGAAGTGATACCTGAACATATGGTACAAAACCCTTGAGGAAATCTGAATCTGCTGTCATTATGACCCACAAAAACTGACGGAGGAAACGCAGACACGTGTGCAAAGTGGCTGCTTCACTCTGAAGACTAGAAATGAGTTAAAAACTACAGACATCTTGTCTCTAAATGACACCTGAGGATGTGGGGAATGGCAAAACTGTGAGTACACATATTACATGAAGACAAAATATCCATATTTTCATTCTAATGGATTCAGTTTTTCATCAAATCCAGCATCAGAAATTAAAAATTTACCTTCAAGAACAGGCTGAATAAATCTTTTTAGTTGCACTCCTCTGAAAGCTTCACATAATACTGTAGTGCACACATGATTGCATTTAGTGGGTAAAACAACATAGATTTTGATCCAAATTAGTAGGATCTTTTTTGCTAATTAATCTAGAAAAAAAATTACACTTGAATATTTGCATGATGTGTTGAAAATAACATCTCTGCCTCAAAAAGTGTAATAACTGAAATATGGCACCTTCTGTGATTTAATCTAAATTTCAATTAATTTCTCAACTCTGTTGTGTGTCTCTACAAAACATCTTTCTATGTCTATCTTCTATCTGTCTACTCAGCAAATGTCTAATATCTGCTCTGATTTGGTGTGGGTCTAGGACTCCCTCTCCTGTGTTTTGGTTGGAAAACTGTTGCTGCTGCACACTAGTCATCCTCCTCCTTGACTCAAAAGAGCCGTGGTAAAAGCATCCATCCAAACTCCTGTTAATTTTGAGTATTTATCAAATAAGATCATCTGGATAATAACTAGTTTGCCAATTAATCAAGGTGACATAAGGTTCATGTATGATGTAGTCAAGATCTGGTCATGATGTTTTCAGTGTTTGATGTCCCAATTAAAAGGTTTTGTTGAGAATTGTGAAAAAAATCACTTGTTTGGAGAAAGAATTGATTTGTGTTTTTTTCCATCATTTTTTTTTTCCTTTTTAAGATTTGCTTTTGGGCCTCTTCGTGCCTTTATTGGATAGAGCGGGACAGTGGACAGACACAGAAACAGAGATGCGAGTGGGGGAGAGACATGCGGCAAAGGGCCTCAGGTCAGGTTCGAACCCAGGCTGCCCGTGTACATGGTGTGCGCCTTAACCACTCAACTACCGGCACGTCCCTTTTTCCATTCATTTCAAATATATTAACAGTTCTGTTAAACATATTGTCATCTTTTTTCACAAAGATTATAAAAGTATAAATAGTATTAGTAAACACAAGGATAGTCTCAGTGGTGGAATCAATCTCAATAAAATGCCTTTCCTCGTATATAACATTTGAGAATACATTTCGACCACTGTCACTGTACGTACATCAAAAATTAAGATTCAGATCCAGATTCAGCGTTGTAGAAATATTCTCCTCCTCTCTTAGTATCCTCTGGTTTGTTAAGTAATAATAATAATAATGATAATAATAGCTTGGACTTATATAGCGCCTTTTATGAGACCCAAGGTTACTTAAGTGTCAGCTTTCACCTTAGAGGGAATGACCCAAATATGAACAGTTAATCTCTGCTGTTACAGCTATGATGTTCAGTAGTAAAATTTCACCAACAGTTTGAGAATAAGATTCAGAACCATGTTATAAAAAAGAAAGATCTCTTGATGACTTCTGCAGAGTAGTACACATATTGCCACATGATGCAATGGTGAAACGTTGCATTCTTAAAAGTATTAATTACTCATATCTACTAATGAATAATGTATGGAATAGATGGTCTGATTAAAGTTCTGGAGAAGGCCTTTAAATGTCAGACCTCAGTGTCGGTATGAAGATGTATTTAAAAAACGCTATGCTCTTCTACTTCATCTGGATAAAGTGAGGTTAAAACAGGTAGATCTCAGCATGGAGGTGCACATGTTCAAACCCGTGAATCTCAGGTCTTTAAGGCTTAACAAACTTATATCCAAGCCGTGCACTTCTTGGCTGCGTTTACCTCCGAGTCAGCCGGTGGATTCTTGGGTCTCCGTCCATCTGGCTCCATTGTTGATTGCAGACAGACCGGCTGATGAGCACAACCTGTGTGTGGAGGCAGAAATAGGGCCTCGCACTCGGAGGAGCTCCCTTTAGGCCGGGTCTTGGCAGGGCTTTTCAGAACGGCTCCCTCACAAACCCTCTGAAAGGCGAGCACAGCAGTCTCTTCGGCTGCCTAATGGCCGTGCTGCTGCTCTTCAGAGTTTGGCAGTTGACAGTTTCTGATCCTTTTTAAGCACGAGATAAAACCCTGGCAGACATCGAGAAGTGGAGTCTGAGTTGTCCGTGGAGAGTTGGAAACTGGGAGAGTTTTTTGGGTGGGAGACAGGTTTGGTCTTTTTGGTGATTTATTGATTATTCTAAAGTGAGCTTTGTAAAAACTACAGTTTCTTACCAGAAAAGCTACAGATGGAGCCTTAAAATAGCTTTTTACAAGATTTACACAGAGAAAACTCCCTCATGACAACATGCCACTGTGAGCTGAAAATACTGACAGTACAAGACTGGGGATCCATTTAACAAGATAATCACAAGTGTTTTTTAATGGTTGTGAAAATGTTCTTGCCAGATTTTCCTGTGGTTTGTAGAATGCCAAGAATGATTTGATCTGCTTTAATGTCGGGGCCACACTGAACACTTTTTAACAGTCAGGATCCACTAGCTATACTCTTTGGGTAGAACAGTTGAGCATGCTCTCATGATTGATCATGTTTAAGAAAATGAGCATATTGGCAGGCAAAATGACGAAAGATGGGAGTACAACAACCACCACAAATCTTGATCACCTCCATTTGGCACTACATGTACAACTTTAGAGTATTTCATTTAAATGTTGTCAAAACTATGTTAGTGAATTCTTCATCCTGACTGTAAGAAATTTTACAAGATGTACAGTCTAGAGATTTGGTAATGGGGTTTTGCATTAATTAATGTTAATATTAATGTGTATATTTGGCCTTTTTGGTCATATAGTTGGGACTAATTTACCAGTATCTTCCTAAGATTTTTCTTAAATGTGTTCATAAAAACACTTCTAAGAGAAACTTTCGTCAAAGTTATGATGTGTCCTTAAACTACTGAACTGTGTGTTCTTCAATTGATACTAGCTCATGCACAAATTTCCTTATTATCATAGAGAAATGCCCCTTTTATGGCCATATAAGGACATGAGACTGCAGGGCTAAGAAAGCACACAGAAGTGAGAAGAAGAGTAGCAAGATGTCAGTAACGTCCAACTTAAAGTTAACCATAAAATCAATCGCACAGTGGACTCTGAGTACAAGGAAGCCTTACATAGTTGTAAAGAGGATGTAGTGTGGCTGTAGATATGACTAAAAACTAGAAAGCACTAATATCAAAAACAATTTGCATTTCAGATGGATTAAAAAACATGTTTAATCGTGGTGGGTAGCAGCTATTTTTTTTTCCAAAATTCATAGGTAGCAGCATCATGCTGTGGGGATGCTTCTTAGCAGTCGGCTCTGGGAGGCTTGTAAAGGTAAAGGGTAAAATGAACGTGGCAAAATATAAGAAACCCTAAAGGGCAGTCTTATTCCATCTGCAAGAGAACCATGGCTTCGGAAAGGATTTATTTTCCAGCAAGACAATGACCTGATGCATACAGCGAAAACTACACAGAAATGGTTTATAGACAAGGTGAATGTTCTGGAGTGGCCGAGTCAAAACCCAGACCTCAATTCAATAGAGAATTTGCAGACTGACTTAAAAAGGACTGTTCATTCCCATGTAACTTGACAGAGAAGGCGCAGTTTTGCAAAGAAGAGTTTAGTAAAGTTGCAGTGATAAGGTAGCCTGATTGCGACCTATCCACGCAGACTCAGTACTGATTGCAGCCAAAGCAGCATCTACTAAATACTCACTTGAAGGGGTAAATATTTATGCAGTCAATTGTTTTACTGTACGTGTTTTTGTTTAATTGACACTACTTTGTAGAAATCTGTTTTCACTTGGCATAAACGGCCATTAACTGGGCCTTTGACAGTGAGGGGGGGTTCCTAAAAAATCCATTGAACCCTCATGGCCATCGGCTTGGATAGTAACAAATCTGTTAAGTCTATCAGTATTTGTAATCATATGTGGGGTCCCTCTCATATTTTTAGCCTCTGTTCAGATGTTTAAAATCTTTTCTAGTGCGATCCAGGCTTAACACAGCACATTCATTATCAGGAGTCTATTCTTATTTCTCTATGGGCTATTCACGCACACACACTGTATCACCTACATGCAGCTTAAATAAATAACCATTTCTCCATCCGTTGACTATATATCCAGTCTAAGAGGCCAGTGCCAGACTGGAGGAAAGACCACCATGTGTGACCAGCTCTAATTAATCCCCTTAAAATACAAGAAAAGAAAAGAAACAGAAAATAAGCTTCCAAATCAGAATTCAATCTTTGGCGAGAAATATTAAAAGAGAAAAAACTGGAAGGAAAGCAAAAGGGCAACAGATTACATTTGGGAAACAGAGGAGAAAGCAACAGAGTCTGTGGAATTTGGATTCCAAAATTGTTCCCCTCGTGTCTGTTTTAATCACTCCTCCTTGTGTTTAGTGTGCACAGTTGCGTACCTAAGGCGGTGTGTTGAAAACAAAGGCTCAGTGAGGACTTGGCTGTGCTGCTTTGCTGCCTTACTGCATTTCTGTCTTTTCTGCCTCCTTTTATTCAGAGGCTTTTTTCCTTTTTCTCTCTCACAGTCTTCTTGTTGTCAGGACAAGGATGTCACATGGCAGACAGGAAGCACAAAGAGGGACGGAAAAAAATCCCCTGCTCTTAGCCGGCAGAGGTAGAAATCGATGGGACGTTAAACAAAAACGAGAAGCACACTTTCTGCCAGGCTTTGGAAAACACAAACCACTTCTATGGTGAAAGACAAGTCTCCACTCTCCTGCTGCTTACAGATGTAATAGTTCTGCAGTGGAGAATGCTGATGTGTGATATGAGAGCAGGCGTAGCTATTATTGAGTGAAACCTGGTGGTGTAATTAGTTGTCAGTGTTTTTATAGTGTCTGTTGTGTTTCCATGTGCAGGCACAGAAGTGTTTGCTTTCATAGAGCATGCATTTCTATTCTAAGTGATAGTTATCGTCAGTGTGCTGTGCTAAAGGCACATTAATGCAAGAAATACTAATACAAACTACAGCACTATTTTATTCTCTCACTGTTTAAAGCTCCTGTTTTTGAATTGTGTAAATTGGACTGAAATTAATATGGTTAACTTTTTAGGAGCTACAAAAGCTAATAGTATAATAGTAATCATTAATTTTGTTTTTTTTAAATGATTGAAACAGCCAGCAGGGGGAAAGTGTCAGAGATTTTCCACTGCTGAGTTTCTCAATGAGAGAGGCGTTTGAATGTTGTACTATTTATGTGTATTGCATTTTTAGTCAACTAGTCTTAAAAGGGCTGTCAGCATTATTGCATTTATCATGTCACAATTAAGGTTCTTAATTGGTGCCTTCATTTTTTGCTGTAACTTTTTCCTCTTGAAGCGAACTGTTGTGCCACTCCAACAATGCTTTTCATGCCTTCTTAGCTCTTATCGAAGCTTTTCCAGTGAGCTTAGACCTGGAATGACTTATGGAGACAGCAGATTTTTTTTAACTATTCAGTTATTTATAAATTAACTGTTTATAAGCATAACACATGTTATACACCATCAGAAAGCTCTCATTCTCAGGATTCTGACCATGTCAATCATTCCAGGATAAAAACCAGCAGAGCAGCCACGATTAATGCATTTGCCAGACTACATGAAAACAAAAATAAAAGTGACAGCTCACCATTTAAAGCTCTCCTGTAATCTTCTGATCATAATATCCCATCAAAAACAGTCCTTCTGCATCAGAAAGAGTCCCAAAAATCTAAAACCAGTCAAACTTTTTGTCCAAAAAACAGGATTACATCCATAAAGATGCATGGACTGGTTTTGCATAATTAATCATTTTTGTTTCTCAATAGTCCACCGTATTTGCTGTAATGTCGTTTTCCAGGCAATTATTAGCAAGGTCCTTTCAGAAAATTGAGTCTCCAATCTTTCATAAAAACAGATGTAAAATCCATATTTTCACTTCTCAGCTTTGAACCTGAACTAGCTGAGGCTTCAGATTTAGTCCAGCTGAGTTTTCAAGCTAATACATCCCAACAACAGTCATTTACAGGCATCTATTCCCCAATCAGATAGGAAAACATGTTGTTGAATTTCTCAACAGCAGTAGCAACTACAGTGAGTCTGGCAGTTGGGAAGACACTTCAGACTGTTACCTTTCTAGAGATACCTTGTTTGTTAGTGTACTCTAGATGGTTCAAATGCAGCATCCAGTTTAATTTGGCTATTCTTGGATAGGTTTTTTACTTTTTTGAGCTGAAAGTACTCTCACTTTTTGCCACGTAATTTACTATCAAAGATCTTATTTTAGCTAGTCATTTTCTCGTCTCCCTCATGTACAAAAGGTTTTTGCCAACATGCAGTCATAGTAGTAGTCAACAAAATAAGCTGCAATGAACTTCAATGTCTCATATCATTGTAAAATAAACTCACAGACAATTTAGAGGACAAATTAAAAGTCATCTGCACCTTCTGTTACCAAACGTTTAACCTTTTACTGTTCACTTATTTCATTTTCAATCCATAACAAGTTCCTTTTTTGCAGATAAATTTGTCATAAATTATAATCTACCCAAATGTCTCTGTTTTATAAGAATAAAATCAGGTCTGAGAAGTTGACAACACTTAGTTTTAGATCCCAAATAAAATAAATGCAGTTTTAAATTAAAGTAGTGGAATTAAAAAAAGGGCAAACATACACAAAAAAAGGGAGATTTTTCTAGATTACTAATAGAAATGTGAAGATAGACTGTTCTATAAACAATGCAGCTGTTTGACATCTCTAGTCTTAAGTTAAGAAAACAGAAAGCACAATCATCCATACAGCCATTTTCTATACTGCTTATCCTGTTTGGGGTTGTGCCTATCCCAGCTGTCATTGGACGAGAGGTGGGGTACACCCTGGACTGGTTGCCAGTCAATTGCAGGGCTGACATATAGAGACAGACAACCAGGCACGCTCACGCTGTTTTTGGTGGTGGGAGGAAACCAGAGTACCTGGAGAGAATCCACGCATGCATGGGGAGAACGTGCAAACTCCGCACTGAAAGGCCCGGACCAGGAAGTGAACCAGGGACCTTCTTGCTGTGAGGCAACAGCGCTAACCCCTGCGCCACCATGCAGCCCTGTCCAGTATAGGATCCAAGCAAATGATGTGAAGTGTGGCTAAAGTTAGCAGTTCTAGCACTGTCAGTCTTTGATTTTCTTTTCAGGTTAATGCCACATTCCTGTGGTAAATGTTATTTCTGTATAACCTGACAAAACTTACATACAACAGCCAGCTAATCACCTGAATAACTTGTTTAATTAAATCAGGATTAGATTTTTTAGAACTAAATATTCTTTCATATATACAAAGCAGAATAAGAAAAGAGAAACATTTTGATCTACAGGGGTCACCAAAATCAAGGAAAACCTAAAGTCCATCAAAGGAGCTTTATGTATGGAGAAGTATCTTTGATTGTAATGACATGTCATTTTTAATGGCAGCATGATGGCTGTAGACACTTCTCATCAAGGGTCACTGCAATGCAAACTTAATCAGTCCTTTATTTCCCAAAAGACATTTTGACATGTCACATTAAGCAAAGCAAAGGTTTACTTAATTACTATTAATGGCTGCCAGTATCAAAGGAGCTCGTATTAATCCTGCTGTCTTGCTGCTGCTGTGCATCTTAAAACTTAAACAGAGACGTTGTTAAAAAGTTCCACTCGGGTGCACTGATAGCCTAATGGTTTAAGCACGGACTCCACAACAGTCTAGAGCCCTATTTTTGATGGGGACTTCTGTGGCATGTCACGCTCTCCTTTTCTTACCCAATGTTTCCTGCTTCCCAGTTTTGTCCTTATAATGGAGATTTAAGAAATGCTGCATAAAAAGATGAACCAAGAATTCTCGAATAACAGCCTCTACTTCAGGCTGGCTACCTAACAGAGGTCCTGAAACCTATTACTTTCTCTAGTGTTATCAATAAACCTTCAAAGAGAGCATGCCACTTTCCTAGAAGTCCTTGGGAAATGGACATAAAAAGGAAGATGTTTTTTTTTTCTCTATTAGAACTCAAAGAAAATGAAAAAATAAAACTACTGTTAAATTAAATAGAAACATGGTCTGAAGAAAGTTGTTCCTAAGAAACGGTTGTCAGTCTCAGCGTCTATGGATCAACAAAAGTCACCTTGACTGTTTTTTGGAAAGATTATTTAAAAGCAGCTCTGCAACCTGTTGAGCCGTGGGTTTGTGATCAGAGGAAGAATCCTTGATCCACAGACCTTTACTTCACAGTCTTCAGAGAATGAAGAGCACAGGTTTTACTAATAACATTATCAGCGTCTTTGTTCTCTTCAAGAGTCCCAGTAATCCTGAACAGTGTGACAGTGAGGCAGCATTCATGACACCAGCGTCTGGTTTTACATACACTGACTCTGACTGTGGCTTTGATCAGACTAACAGTCTGACTTCTTGTAGACGTCAAAATTCATTAGTTACACAAAGCAGTTTCTCTACCAGGACTAATGGCTCACTACATGTGGATGGCTAACAATGTTGTGCAATATCTGAAAACTGCATCACCTGTTTGATGATTGTGTTAAACGAGTTATGTTCTGATGAGAAATGTTCAGCAGAGGTCTTTGTAAAATAATCAGCAGCATTTAAGCCCTATTACATGTGCACACTTAACTGATGTACAGCATTAGTGGTAGGCTGTTTTTTTTTTAAATTATTATTATTATTATTATTATTATTATTATTATTATTATTATTTTGTATGCCCTGGATTATTCCAGTCAAAACACCTGAGCAATATTAAATGGTTACATAAACAGCCATGTTTATTGTGTAAAAACAACCCAGTTATCACATTATGGTGATAAAGGCCTCTGGTAATGATGGCAAACTTTCTAGTAATTCTGGTGTAACTACCATGTAGCCAAAACTGACTTCCAGCCAAGGAGGACTTTTCTATTATGCTGCATTATTTACAGTCTGATTAGCAACTTGTGAAGCGACTAAGTGTTCAGAGCAGAAATGAAGCAAAGCTCAAAGCCTCTGAAAATGGTAACAAAAAATGTCTGTTGTTTCTTTAATAACTGGACCCCCACCTCCCTGATCATCTGTTTCTGGTGAGCCTCAGTTTAACTGTGAATCACTCTGACTTATTTAGACAAATAAGGATCAGATTCTCTTATTTGTGACTCAATGGGTCATTAAAATATCATGATGCAGATTTTCCAAGATTAAAAAATGTTGGATTTGTCAGTGTTTTCCTCAAGAGGAGGAAAAAAGCTTATAACATTGTGAAATGCTTTTTTAAAAAGGAAGTTTTTTTTTTTTGATGCATTCCTAAAAGTAAGAAAATCAAAGCTGATGGCTTTTGGTGAAAACTTAAGCAGATTGTTTTCTCAGTTTGAAACTGTCGATGTCATACAGATTGTTAGCATAACTTGCCAGCAGATATCAATTTTTTAGAGATAAATAAAAAACAAAAGATTTCTACTGATGGGAGTCAGGATATTTTCCTTCTGTTTGAATTGTTTTTCCAGCATACACCAAAGCCTCCTGATTCATCAATAATAAGTACTTCTGAGACAACTAACATCCAACAAACAGAGAGCAGAACCCTCTCATTCTGTCATCTAGGTTAGGGATCAGTGATATTCAGCCTTACTGATTAGTGGGCTGATATTTGGCATTATGCTGATTGTCTTTCGGGACATTTGGGTCATTACCTGTGTAAACTGATTCATGTTATAAATTGATGAAATGCATGGAGAGATTTGCCTTAATTGAAAAGTGTTTGGTTATCGTACTGTTAATCATGTCCTTAAAGGATTAATGTGTTCTGTTACTCTGAATTTTGGTTAAAGGAAAGACAAAAGGCACATAACTGATTTTTGGCCTTCATTACGTCCTCCAAGGAGGTTATGTGTTAGTTAGTTAGTTTGTTTATTAGTTTGTTAGCAACATAACTCAAAAAGTTGTGGACATATTTTGATGAATTTTCAGGAAATGTCAGAAATGGCAAAAGGAAGAACTGATTAGATTTTGGGAGTGATCCAGATCACCATCAGGATCCAGGAATTTTTTAAAGGATTCTTTACTATTGGGAGATAAGGCTAATGGCGGAGGTCTGCACTCTCCGAGTGCTTTTCTAGTTACTTTTTTAGCAGAGTTGTTATTTTCTTTAGGCCTTAAATATATTTTCTCCACCCTGAGATTTTAAATGATAGTCTTAATTATCTGTCTGGCATCCAGTTTAATTAAAATATTATACATATTTCTGGCCTTTAGTTACGGCACAGTTTACAGCAGTCGTTAGGTTTTTGAACTAGCTGTTTATGTCCCGTTACTTGTTGTAAACCAAACTTTTGAACAACTAAAAGTAATGGCTAAATTTTACATTAAATGCATATTGTTTCCAAATATTTGTTACTAGTCTCATTAACTACTAGTTATTGGAACTGGTACCAGTATTGTTCAAACTCTAATTAAACCCCTGAGTATGTAATAAAAAAGTAGATTCTGTAAATACTGGTTGGTTCAAAAACAGTTATAATTGCCTTAACATTCAAGCAAGCAAGTGTTTTAATGCATGACTTTAGCTATTTTGTCTGTCAGAACCAAACTGTTCTTAAAATCTATGAAAAACAGCCTGAGGAGTCTGAAATTTTAGATGCTAAGTGAAACTCAGCCATTGTTTTTTGATCATTTACACCTGTGTTTTTTCTTCTTTTCTACATGAACCTGTCCTTTATCAAAAGGCACTTTTTACAGTATTCTTCCTCCTTCAGGGTGCTGCACCTGACCGGTCCACATTGTCACTTCGTTTGGGATAAAAATGAAAGAGACAAATTTCTGACGTTTTCACCGTAATTTTCAACATCTCTGGAAATTCCCATTAAAAAGTCTGCAGCATTCTCAGTGGAGGCCAAGGTCACGGCTCCAGTAGCTGTCACAATGATGAGTGGTTCTTCCTGCGATAGAGCGTCTGCCCACCAAACAGGGGGGATTGACAGTTAATCACAAGCACATTACACCTCCGGGATGGGCGGATCCGCAGCCTCCTGCCTCCAGCTCCAGCCTGCCTGTCATTATGATGACTCTGCGGCCTATCGGTGTCGGCCTCACATTTATCTGCCAGCCACTAGACTGTGGCCTCGTCCTGGGCTGAGCCTGGCACCTGTCCATCCATCAGCCTCTAAAGCCCTCCTGTGACGCGACGGACACAATGTCTTTTTTCTGCACGGCACTATGCCGCCACGTGGCAATGCTATTGTTCACATTGTTACAGCTAAATAAATGTTACACAATGTTTGCAGGCATGGAAATGCGCCCTAACAATACAAATCAGCACAGCCAGAGAGATGTTTCCTTATTGTTGGAAAGCTTGCAGAGTGTCTCTGAATTTAATGTTTTTTTTTTTTTTGGAGGGATATTGTGGGTGGACAAGTTTGCTGATGAAAGTGTTGAAGGCTCTTTTAAACAAGTTGAGTTATTACTAAAAAGCACGCTGAAGGCCATTTAACTGCATCTGTTGACACTGCTGTGACACGAATTTCAAGATTAGCCGTTTATGTGTTTGTGAGAGCAGAGTGTTGGTGTAGAGAGGAAAGGAGCAGACTGTATATAGGGTTGTTTTGCTTGAATGGCTTATTATGCTGATTTATCACTGTTGACTCTAATATCCTGGGATATAGAGCGCCTAGAGCCATACAATTAAATCACTACAGTGTTGACTTTGAGTGGAGCTCCAGAAACTACAAATATTTTTCATTGTACATGTTGCATGACATTTATGTAAAAGAAAATCATAGTAGGAAGTTGTTTAGACTTTAAAGCACGTCAGCATTTGCCTGCTGTCATTCCCTCCTCCTGTGACTCGCTCATTAGCTCTGTGTCAGGACAAATGACCAAACCATGGCGTGCGTTATTATATGGTTGCACCCCGTGTCCCTTGAAGCCTCCCATTCCTCCACAGGGGCATGTCTCCGTGCTGACATGTTAATGGGATCAGTCATTGATAACAAGGAACTAATGAAAATCTGATCAAAAAAATTGCTGGATTGTTTTCTCTTTCTCTGAATGTCGCTCTCCCTCTCCTCTAAGTCCTGCGTGATTCACAATGTCATCCTCAGGAAAATATGATATTCATGCATAAATTTGGTTGAACCCTCAGGGGTAGAAATTAAGCGCATAAAAGAGATTTAAAAGCACAGGTTGTCTCTCCTCTGCAGCAGTGTTAAATTTAGCTTTGTAAGAAGAAGGGGCATACAGGAAATGAGCTAATGGAACCCCATTAATTCAGTCTATTTTAACTTCTTCCTCCTGGGGTGCTGAGCAGCAGGACAAAGAGTAGGTCAGTGCTGCGGCCAAAATAAGGTGTTAAAAATCCCAGCAGGGGAAGTCAGATGGATCCGGACATGGAGAATTAAGTTTATACTCATGCAACAGTTATGGAAATCCATGTTACGTTTGCACTGTCATGATGGGGGACAATGTGTTCTGCCATCGACTTAATTCATGGCATTGTTGCTCAGGGGAGAAAACGCTAACTGGGATGAAGCCCTGAAGGCCTGGATGCCGCGGTGAAATAAATGGGCAGGCTTTACAGAGAAGTGCGTGAATGCCCTGTAGGCGTGTAATGTAGGACAGGGATGGAGAGCCATATGTGCATTGTCTGGAGCAGAAATGTCGAAGAGCTGCACCTGAGTTACATTGGGGCATATGTTCAGATGTGTAAATGCTGAATTATGAATGCCACTGTGAACAACCTGAATTTGAATCTGGAACATTAAAAACAATTTCCTGAATGTAGACAGTTTTACTCTTTCAAAGGTTATCTGTGTCTTTTTTGCCTCACTTACCCAATGAAGAAAATACCTTATCATTGATCATGATGGATGGTTTAATAAAAATACCTCTGAACCTTTATTAAAGCACACCACTTATCAATATTATATTTGCTGTTATAGAAGCCCTCGGCTAATTGTCCTACTGAGGGGGAGAGGGTGCCGCTTAGGGCTGTGTGATGTCCTCTCAGAGGGGGATGACCAGGCTGATAAAGTGCTGCTAAGTGCTTAAAGGGGAGTGGTATAGATTACCATAACAGCCTGGAGCCAAATATGAGTGAGATGACAACGAGGTCCGAGCTTCTTTTTCTGCTCGTTTATATCAGGGGCAGGATTATTCAAAATAGGTTTTGATATGATAGGACACAATCCTACAGTCCAAGGGAAAACAATATGATCTGATACAAAGAGATGCATTGCTTGCTGCCGATGCTGTTCTGACCTCAAATTTAGGATGATTGTTTATAATAAACTATTTTGTCAACATAAAGTACTAACATTGGTGAACTGGATGATGTCATAATGAACTAAAATTATAATATGCACGTTATCTGAGCATTTTTATAAAATGTACTGCTCATGAATGTTGTCAGAGAGCAGAGGTGCAAACTCTTTTCCTGCCTTACTGTGAGTATGGCTCTGTTAATGTAACCATTTTTTTTGTGCAACAAATTCAAAGTAGTGTTCATATCTACACACATCTAAAATGTCCTTATTTGAACTGCTTCACTTTCCAACATTATCCTTGTGTCACCTTCCTTTTGCCATTTAACTTTGATTCATGTTAAGCTCATTAACGTCATGAGTGCCACCATGTGGAGTCATGAAGTAGTGATGCTTTGAGAAGTCAAATTCAAGAAATTATTTAAAAGCCTTGAATTCTTTAAATCAAAATTCAAATGTTTGGCATCAGCAATATGGTAGATATTTTGTGATTTAGGACATTTATATTTATTCCCATCCCTGTTGTGGGTTATTCAGCTCTCTAGATATGCAGTATATTTAAGAAGAAGGTGTTAACCACAGCCAGCATCACAGCTGTACATGTTTGAATATCCGTTGTTAGCACTGACGCAAATAGAAATGGGATTTGCATGAGATTGCATTCCTGCTGTACAGGGGGGAAAAAAGACAAGCATTAAGACTTTATCATTGTATTCTCTCTCTGCCTTAAAGACAAATGCTTCTCTTTTGATTATCAAACACTTTTTTTATGATGCCTGTCTCATTCAGCTGATTGCATTTCTTGCTTCTCTGGAGGCCCTATGACACGTTCATTTTGCACTACATCAGCGAGGACTTGCACTTTGACCGCCTAGCTAATGGTGATGCATGGCTCATTGGTGAGAAACTTTATTATTGTGTGTTGTTTTTTTTCTACAGAGAGAGCAGAGACAGAATTAATCAGGGCCGTGTGGTTATCTTGTTTGTCTGTCTGTGTTAGAGGTTACAGCCTGAGCACATGGTTGATTACATCCTTGACCAACCTTCAGAGCCCCCAGGGGTGATCTTAGCCTCGCTGTCGTTTGAGCACACACACTTTCAGAGAACACTCTGTGCAACAACAGACTGAGAGTGGACACAGCAGGTATCAGACTGCAAAGTAAGGAGGTGGATTTCATATTAGAGCTTTTTCATTATGTTGCATTAGTATGCTGTAAGTCTTTATTTTGCTCCATAATACTGCACATCCATGCTAGATATATTCTTCTGCTGCAGAACTTCCCTCAGAATAATGTTGTCGAGCAAAAACATTTAAAAAGAAGTTGCAGGTCCTCCTCATTTCAGCAAACTGCTCAGTGATTAAGGCAATAAATTAATTTAAACAGTCTTACATGTATTAGAGAACAAATTTGCAATTATTCTTTCATTAGCATTGCTGGCACTTAAAGCTGAACAAATCTTTTTTAATGCGTTACTAATTTCATTCGTATGGTCAAGATCTGGGCAGTATGTGGAGGATTTTCTTGGGTTTTATCCCGGGCTGCAGCAGACATCACCTCTGTCCTCCTGGCTGTGCTTCCGATGGACAGCTGGTGTGACAGAATCGCTCATGCTTGAAACAGGAAATGTTTCTGCCCATCCTGAGTTGATTTCACTTGGACTAAGAGAAAAAAAAGTATTTCTGTTCTTATATCTAAAATGCTTTGTGATTATTAGGGCTAAAGTTAAGCATAAATGGTCAACCATGCAGTGCTGCTGGTATGCAGGACTCAGTGGGTGATTTGACTGATTAGATGCCCTTTAGCCCTGAGGAGAAAGAAATCAGTCAAATTTTGTACATGGAAATCAGGGTTTCTTATTTGTAGCTTTAGAAGGGCTGAAGAAATGTGGTTAAATCTATGAAAAAAAACACACAAATAGAATCTATGAATTAGACCAGTAGTTCCCAACCTTTTTTTTCCTTCGGACCTCCCCCACTTATCAGCAAGAAAGGTTTAGCCCCTGAGACCCATGTGAGTCATACATTGCATTCAAAAATTAACATCAATTTTCATTCTTTCTATAATAAAATCCTAACAACATTGGCATACATATTTTTTCTAACCAAAAGACTGTTGTATAAACTCTGCATACGTTTCTAGCAGCATTAAGCCTTCCAGGATAAAATTCTAAAGCTGTTGGATTGGCAAGATTTCATGTCCATCATCTGGTTGATCCATCCTGCAAAGCTTAAAGCCGAAACGTTTGTTCCTTATGGAAAATATGTTTTTACTCTTCTCCTGCCTGGCTTTGGCATTTTGTTGATTTGACAACTGGCTCCACTCTTAGTGGACAATGATAACAGCTGTCTGTTAAGCTGGCAATAATTTGGGGTGTGTATGGGGTGTTGTCCTGTTGGATGTGAAATATATCACATTCCATGGATATGTGCGACAGTATATAGCATTTCAGGTTACATCCAGTAGATCAGTTCAACCAAGACTCAAGAATTCTGCAGTTTTCACTTCAAATTGCTGCAACTTTTCTATGGACTGAACCAATCATGTCAGCTCTATTTCATAGCATTTTCTTACATCATTTAAGACTGCAAAATTCATAAGGCCTGTAAATTTGTGGTCAAGGGTTAGCTCATGAACACAGAGGCTCAATTTACAGTTCAGTGTTGAGTAATATTACAAATTACAGCTCCTGAGGAATGGTTACAATTTGTAGGACCTGTGATGAGTGAATAAATTAAGGACTAATTCAGAAAAAGTCCAAGATAATTTGTGTTTTTAAGGGGTTTCTATTAGGGATTTATACCTGAGACCTGAAAGACACCCAGAGCCCACTGAGAGTTAAAATGCATTGAGAACAGACATAGCCATACAAAAAGAGCACATCCGCCTCACTTCCTCTCTTTTCTCATGTGTCTGCTCGCCCGCCTCTCTGCAGGGCAAATCTGGCAGTTGATCCTGAACTGCCTGGAGGACAATTCAAAAGGTCAACGCCAGCAGACTGTTGAGAAAATGCACCTTTTCTCCCCTCCCCCTCTCTCTGCTTGGAAAGAAGACAACAACACTTGCTGACGTGGACTTATCTTTCTCAAAAGCTGGGAGGCACAGACTCTGCTCGGACAAAAGCACCACTTGTATTTCATTTATTTTCTGCTGGAACATCAGTCCTTGGCTAGCCCCCCCATTCGCACACTCTCCATTTCTTCCTAGGATGTCCCCAGAGGCGTCAGTAATGGTTGACTGGCCCCTCTTCTTCAGGGTGATAAAGACCTGCAGAGAAACCAGTCACCGGTCTGGATGAGAATGAAAGGATGAGACAAAGCTGAGGGGAGAAATTGAGGATAAGTTGTTTAAAGTGGGGACTCAGGAAAAACACTCAAAGAATGGTTAACATTACCTCTTGGCACAGCCTGTGTCCATCCTTTCTGTCATTTTTGGCCTAATTTTTTGTTTAAAATCATGACTCAGAAATGATGACTTGAATTAAAGTCGGGATCAGAGAGATAAGAAGTGACAACAATACACTGCAAGTGTTTAAAACAGTCAGAAATGACTAAAGCTGTGTCAGTTGAAACTGATCACTGGCCACTGAGAAATCCCCCAGCCAGAGAGGCGATATAGGGCTTTAGTTTTAAAAAACAAAACATCGATACCCTCTGTACTCTGAATATTTTAAAAGTTGTAGAAGATGGATGACGGCAGCGATAATGAAAAATGAGATGAAGGACTGAGAATGAGTATGATGGAGGTGGAACTGTGAATGATAGAATGAGTGGGGGGATGAAAATGAGATTAGGTTCCTCACTTCAGGTGGCGTGTCAGCCTCAGGATGGCAGAGCTGTCAGACGCTGGTGAGCTGATGCAAACCTGCTCCACTGCTCTATTGATCCAGCTGCAATAGAGAAGGCTCTAATGCTGCGTACGCCGATGTTTTCACTTGTCTGACATGGTGGTGTGTGTGGAGGGGGCATTTGATCTGTTCAAGTGAATGTCCAAATTAGATACTGAGGGTTGGGATTTGCTGCTTAAATTAAATGTGCACATTTTGTTTGTATATTACCAAAGGTTTCAATGTTTTCTGCTTTTTAACTTCATTGAAGTTACTTTTCACCTAAAAGCCTCACCAAATAGCTAACAGTGTAGCCAATCTAGCATGTGAGGTTATTTTGTGTTGATGTCCCTCCATAAGAGTTGGATTAGGGTTAGGGTTACCTAGCCTAACCCTGCCAGCTGGGATTTTTTACTATCTTTCCAAAACCTAAAACAAAATAACTAGCTGGTGTTGGCTAAAGTAGTAGCTCAACCCTCAGACTACCTTTTTTTACGAGAAATTCGTAGCACTGTTGATCTGTAACGATCCAAATCTTGACATTCTTAGTACAAATAAAAATGTGCATAGTGACGTGTGCTGCCATCTGTCATCAACACAAAGCTCAACAGTTACTGCCCATTTTGCCCCCAACCATTAACTTTACTCATAGCAGCCAATGCCTAAAATTTGCGGTTCCATCAATCAGAGATATTGTTGTGACACTCTAGGATTGTGGGTAATGTAGTACTGTAAACCGAGATCGTGAACGAATTGGGCTTTTTGACTTTTTCCCCTCAGAAAGCCCTCTGTTTTGCCGTTCTAATGGCACTATCCATGCCTCCATAGTTCTAACAGAAGCTTTTCTAGTGAGCCTGGAACTTGGGTGACATTATTTAATCCATTTTCAATTGTCTCTGCCACAAGCTTAACATTTGCCGCCATCTCAAATTCACAAAACATAATGTCACATGGGCTATGAAGCTAGGCTATGCAGTGTAGCAGACAGATACATTTTCTCCACATAATTCAGCAAGCTTTAGGTAAAAATGAGCCATAACAACAATGTTGGCTCAAACATATACTCTCTATTGAAAGTTTTTAAAGAGTAAAATTTTTTACTCAGAAAGCCTGTGTGTTTGGTACTCTTATGGAATGCGAGCTTTGTCTATGTGCTCTTTCTCCCCCACGTATCCAGTCAGCTGACTGCTTTAACAGAGACAACAAGCTAAGCTGAAACAAGTTATTTCAGCCCAGTTTTCCACACCAACAGGTGACACATTGCTTATGACATGACACATCCATGTAGTTCTTCTGGTCTGGGTTCAGGAATTCCAATTTATCTTTGGAAAGCTTCTCAAATTTTTTGATAGAGCATCAGTTGAGCAAGTGTGTTTTTTTAAGCCCATTTTTACCTAAACTCACTATGTAATGCAGAGAAAGCGTACCTGTCTACTACACTGTATAGCCTAGCTTCCCCAGACACTGGAGGCTTATGCCACTACTGTTGCCAAGTACCTCATACACTCCAACTTAAAATAAATACCAAAATATCCCTTTAAAAATCAAGCTAGCCACAGCCAAGATTGCTGCCTTTCCTGCATAAATAATAAAGCAGTCCTGTGCTCTTTGGGGCCACGATGACCACAGTCTGATGGACTGGGTCTCTCTCAAACTGAGAGAAGCTCGCAGGCTCATGATTCATGAAGATTGTGAAGATTCATGATGTTTGATGAGTGGGACTCCCATCGGAAGGGGTTTAACCCTTTTTAGACGGGATGAAGCATTCGCATGTTGGTGTGCTTCTGCCATGACTGGTTTCAGCATCGACATGTTTTGTATAGTCTTGCTATTTTCATGAAACATGACACATGAACTGCAAGGTGATTCACTGAAATATATGTTGAAGGTGTCTGAGATAAAAAAAAAAAACACAAAAGGCTTGCCTTTTTTTAGCCTTTGCATTAAAAAAAAACTTGAAGGATGAAAAAGTTCTGTTAAAACTGAGCAGTGACTCAGATAATGATCTTTAAAATGTAAAATGTAGGGACAACAATCAAAGCCTGGTGTTTTGGAATGTTAGAAGAAATTTTGAAAAAGAAGGTCACACACAGTTTTTTTTCTACATTTTCAGTGAATTAAGAGATTTCCTAAAACAGGATTTCAAAGGGAAAAATCAATTAAAACCTTGACTAGTTACTCCTACATGTGTCGATAAAACTGTAATGCTGCTTTTCTTTTTCAGCATAAGGTCAGCCTCCCAGTAGGACCGCTGCCTTTGCTTGTCATTGTGATAAGTTGATTAAGTCTGTGTGGTGTCTTATTATTGGTTCACCCCTGTGTGAGATCTTCCATTAAGAGTCAAGCTTGTCCATCCTCTCAACGGGTTCCCTTTTATCGAAGCCTCCATCAGTGTTTCTTTAACTAAAATCCAGGCTTTCCTCAAAATACCCAAAAGGTTAGGCAGCTTAGAAAGCATAAAAACCATCAAACAATAACAGTTTTTGTTGTTGTGACAGTGATTGCTAATAAACACATTAGTGCCTGGTGTTAGGGATGAGGCTTTTATGTCTGAATTGAAAGCTCTTATTGCTTTGAGAACAGCTTTAATACATGATGAGGCAGTTTTACATTTGTGAGCCGATTTTCTCACAGTGAGACAAGACATCAGGGAAATGACAACACTAATGTGCCTTTCAGACCAGTGACCAGAGCTCCTCTCTATCCCCACTTCAGCTCTATTTATTTACTTATTTATCTCTGCTGAAGGTTATTGCAGCAGCAAATAAATAAACAGTAGGGGGGGGGGGGGGGTTTGGACCCTCAGAGATTGAAATCTTTCATGACCTTCTAAGCACAGGGTTGAATTAAAGTCACCTAGTGAATAGAGGAGCTTCAAGGCCGATGTGCTGAGAGAGTTTAGGCCAACAACAATAACACTGAAAACACTGAAACACTCTCTGCACTCAGACCTCTAGTACTCTTGGTTTCTTGTGTCTTCAGGCTTACTTTGACTCTAGACTGAACAGTGTTTATGTTACAAAACAGTCCATCAGATTTTACTTTTGTTCTATAGGTAACACATACGTTTTGCAATTCAAGTAATCTGTTCATTAGTTACTTTTGACACATCATAGAGAAAAAGAAGTTCTAACACTTGGCTTTTCACTAAAATGGCTTCTAAGTACAACCGAAACATCCTGTACCTAATAATATATGCCTCTGCCCAGTTCAGAATGTGAGCATATATAGCTGCAAAGGTTACCAATCATGTCTGCCATTCCTGTTATCATGCTGCAGAGGTAGAGGTTATAGGCTGGACTACGCTGTAGAATAAGGGTAGTGTCAACAAATGTAGCTGTGTCATTTTTAGATCTGACAGTTTTCATTTTTTTTGGTAAATATTACAACCTGTTATTTTTCTCAGTATGAAACACTGTACACAGTAAAAACAAATAAGAAGGCACAATGTAAAATGGTTAAGTAACAAGTTTCACCTTTTTTTTTTACTTAAGAGGCCCAACATAAACCTTTATGTTGCCACTAAGGTGACATAACATGCTTATAGAGTCAGCCAAAAAAAAACAAACAAACAAACAAACAAACAAAACCCCCCCCCCCCCCAAAAAATATAGATCTATCTATCTATCTATCTATCTATCTATCTATCTATCTATCTATCTATCTATATATATATATATATACACACACACCTACTGTATCACCTGGCTCTAACTATTTAAGTTTAGCCCCCACAAGCTGAAGAACATAAATCTATAATTTACTATATCCTACATAATTTAACAAACTTAATATGATGTATCAACTTCAACTGGTTATCCAGAGTGTATCAATTAATTCATACTATGTTCACTCAACATTATCATGTAGGAATTTTTACAGTATAACATAGCAAGTTACTTTTACTGGCAGTGATGCTGTAACATGAGTTACATGCAATTTAACTGCAACACTGGGCGTGAACGGCCATGTGTTTATTTGTTTGTTTTTTTTTCCTGACCCACTCTCGGCCACCCCTAATTGGCTACCCAGAGGCCACCCCAAAACGCTTAACTATGATTGCCTTTTTGCCTTGGCAGAGGAAGGACTTTTCAGGACTAATCAATTTTTGGTTGTGATGCACCTAAGGATGCAACGATTATCATTGGATGTTTTTTACCCTCTTATTATTTTTATAAATCAATCATGGCCAATACAAATTGGCCTTAAAAAAATAAACAAAAAAACCTCTTTAATGTCAAAATGAAAAGAGATTTCTACAAAGTAATGCCAATTAAACAAAACTATTTAAGGCAAAATAAGTGACTGCTTAAATATTTACCCCCTGTATAGTGACTGACTGAATTCAACAGAGGTCCAGTCAGCTGGTGCTAGTAGTCTCACAATTAGTGAAACTGGATCACCTGAGTGCAGTAAATGTGTCTCAAGTAATCGTAGCATAATGACAACAGTGTCTGGAAGGTTCAGTCTCTGATAATCAGTATTCCTGGCTGCCATTACGCCATGAAGATAAAATAACACTAAAACACACCTTTCATAATGCTGTGGGGATGCTTCTTAGCATCCAACCCTGGAAGGCTTGTAAAGGTAGAGGGTAAAATATAGAAAAATCCTGGAGGATAATCTTATTCAATCTGCAAGAGAACTACAGCTTTGGAGAAGATTTATTTAATGGCAAGACAATGACCTGAAGCGAGAGCTACAAAGAAGTGGTTTAGAGACAACAAGGGGAATGATCTGGAGTGGCAAGGTCAAAGCTATCCACACAGACTCAGTGCTGTGATTGCATCTACTAAATATCTGACTACCTGAAGGGGGTGAATATTGGCGCAGTCACTTATTTCTACATTACACATTTTTATTGAACTGACATTACTTTGTAGAAATATGTTGTCATTTTGACATTAAAGAGACTTTCTGGTAACCTTGCAAAGCAGATGGATATGCCCGTTTCCATGTTTCTCACGGGTGAATCCGTCTTTCAAAGCTTCCATCTGAACCCTTTGGGCCTGGTTAGAAAGTGACAGGACCAATCAGCGATGAGGGGCATTAGCGTGGATGCTGCGAAAGTGCCAGTTTTATCAGAACTTGATGACAATTCTTTGTTAAAAGAAAACAAAGAACAGCAGTGAGTTGTTTTCCTTTCAAAAACGACAAAAGTCGTGTACATGGTTCGCGTCATGCAGTTACCTATGGAGTTGAGTCCTTGGTAGGGGCGCAGCTCGATTGTGGCTACGTCATGTGTTTTGTTGCTCTGATTGGCCCGTAAAGATGTGACAGACAGAACGTTCATCCAATCACACTCTGAGTTTTTTTTCAAAGGCTCTGCCCTTTTCCAAATACTGTGTATGAGTGGTTTACCAGATGGATGTGTTTCACACATCCATCTGGTGTGCCAGGTTAGCTTTTTGGTGTTTTTGTCAAAAAGTCAAATTATATTGACCATGATTGATTTATAAAATCAATAAGGCGCAAAACATCCAAGCAGGTGAAAACTTTTAATGGGCACTGTACCCTCCTATAGCTTCCCTGTGTCACTCAGAGGCTCAGCCATTTTTATACATGTTTCTCTTTTTTGCATGGCATTCTTATCCTCCAACTATTAGCTCTACCACTATGTTGAACAGAGGAAAAGCCCTGCCCGCTCAGGGATGCTGTTTCTAGCGACATCATAGCAGAGTATTGTGGCAGGAGTACAACTGAAGAAGAGACAGACTTCCGAACAGAAGACAAGAATTCATTTGGTCAACAGAACAGATAAAAACTTGGAGATGCACATCATATCTTGAAAATGATCCAGAATCCTGTTTTCAGATGATATCAGATCAGCATTTTTCAGCTGCTCTCCATCTCACAGATTCTTGTTGGAGAAAGAGACAGAGAGGAGCAGGGAAGTAGTCGACAGAATGTGTGGGGGGAGCTGAGGATAAAGGAGTTGTGTCCACAGGGAGCTTTTGTTTTAGTCTGAAAATCTGCTCCAAAAGTTGTATGGTAAGCCTTTAATGTTTGTAGGCAAAGTAAATATGATTAGTGGAGAGAGGACAGGTGAATAGGTGATATTTCTTCATGCTTCCCCTGCATACGCCATTGCCCAACAGGGCCCAAAGCCCAGAGGTCTTGATCCACCCCTGTTAATGGGTCATCCAAAGGAAAGTTTGTACGTTTTTTTTGCAGACAGAAAACAAACAAGTTCATCTTTCATGTTTTGACCCTTTCTATCTCCAACATCTGCAAGCTAACGTCTGCATCATATTAAAATGTCCATGTGTTCACCCTGCCTCCTCATGACCTCACTTAATGTGAGCTGCACTGCCCAGACCCCACCCTCTGTTTGTCATCCTCCTGTCCCCCTTTCTTCGTCTGCCTCAGATAGTGTCACCTCCAGCTCATGACCAGGTTGTAGTCCAGCCATGCCCCGTATGAATTATGATGTGCTGGATCTCTCCTAATCTTGTTATGGATGTTCTTTTGCCCTTGGAGAGGAGCATCAATGGATGGATGTAACTTTATCAGATTTCACGGTGCTTTGGAGTATAATTCATGAAAGATGCTGTCTCCTGTGTAGAGGGGGTCATGCATGGTAGCACTAAACACTACAGTTTGATCTGATTAGTTCTTATTTGTTTTCTGGCATTAACCTTTATAATGGAAATGTGAACAAGGGAAGAAAAAAAAACAGGAAACACACAGGGAAAATCAATTAAAATATCAGAAGATAACAGAGATAATCACAACTAAAAAGCTCAGTGCACAGGCAAATGTGATCTGCACAGTCAAAGTGATGCTGGATTAATACGGCAAACCCATCAATTAAAAGCATGTTTAAAAGTGGTCTACAGCAAAGCAAGATCAGAATTTTTTCTTTGAACTAACTACAAATGTTGGAATAAAGATATGAAGTTAGTAGAAGTTCCATTATTACTCTCTGCTTGCTCTCCGTGCTTTTATTCCAGTGGTGTGCGGGTTAAAAAAAAGCAATTTAATGGAGATATTTTTATCCTTGACTTATGCTTGACACAGAGCTTTGCAGCCTTACTTTGTGACCACTGTGCACTGCCTCCTCATGTTAGAGTACAGGCTATGTGCTGGAATGGTCGCTTAAGCCTGGAGCAGCAGGAACTAACATCTCCATATGCTGGAGCCCAGTTTTTTACAAATGATTTGTCAGCTCGGAAGGATTAAAAGAAATGGGCAGTGGCTGTGACTTGTACCCAGAACAACAGCTGCAAAGGCCTGTGTGCAGTACTCAATTCCAATACGAAACCAATGTATTCCAGAGTTTTCAGTGCTCAGCATACTGAGCACACAAATTGCCCTTGGATTATCATATTTAATGGACAATGAATTATTATTTTGAAATGATAAATCAAAAATCAAGAAACAAACTTTTTCCAATTATCATGAAAACAGGACAGCAGCACACAAGAAAAAAGTGCCCGTGGCCCTTAAAAGCAATTTGATGTTAAACTGAGAATTAAAAAAGATAAATGAAAAACGAAAAGGAATGAATTAATGAAAAATGTTCATTTTTCATCTTACCATTTTCTATGATTGGATCAAACAAAACACAGCAAGCAAGGGAGAGATTTCACTGGGGCTGTAGCATTCCTTTATTTATGTGACCTAATGAAGGTTTTGTGAAAAAAGGAAGAAAAATGGTTAATTTTTCATTTTCTTTATTCTTAGTTTGATATTTAACTGCCCTAAAATAGCCAAAGGCATTTTTTTATATATGCTTTGCTTTCCAATTATAAATGATAATTGGAAACAGATTGTTTCTTGATTCTGGATTTCTCATTTCAAATTGAAATCCATTGGCCTTGAGGTACACCGACCCCTTTAGCATCAGCTTGTTTTTTATGTTGCAGTGCTCACAGTGATCTCGCTTAAAAAACCTTGACTTCTGGAACAGGGCTGCTCCTGTCAATGTTACTTCTCCCTCAATGGCCAACCAAAATCAGGAAGGCACTAGTCTTATGATACCAGCTTTGTCAACAGCAGTGGTGGTGGAGAAACTGATCTGACTTGTCTTTTCAAGTAGAGTTTGCAGGTATACCAGTGCTTCAAATGCCAGGAATGATTCCTTTACTTTGTTATTTTTTATTGTTTTCTTTCTAGTATTTCATTGAATAAAGGGCATTGTAGGCACACAGATCCATTTCAGATATTACAGAGGAAATCAGAAGTCAGCTTTCTTAACCTAGCAGAAATAAAAGCTGGTGAGAAGCTCTCTGAAACTGAGGCGGTAGGCACTGCCAGCGCTAAAAACAGCAGCTGTGGACACAGGCTCTAACTCCCGACTCTCTGCTGAACACTGCTCTGCCAGAGTGCAGTATGTCCAATGATAGACACATTCTGTTTCCAAATACAACTCTTAAAGTTGAAAAAAAGACTTTTATTATGAAGGAACTATATCAGGAAATGAGACAGCTCAGCACATACTTTATGAATTTATGATTATTACCTCCGCCAAGGAGGTTATGTGATCAGGTGGGTTTGTTCGTTTGTCAGGTAGTTTGTTTGTTTGCAACATAAGTCAAAAAAGTCATGGACATATTTTCATGAAATTTTCAGGAAATGTCAGAAATGACATAAGGAAGAACTGATTAGATTTTGGGAGTGATCTGGATCACCGTCTGGATCCAGGAATTTTTTAAAGGATTCTGTACTATTGGGAGATAGGGCTAATGGCGGGGGTCTGCACTGTTACCACTTTACACCAGGAGATGGCGGACATGAGTAACTCATTCAAAGTTTTGGAGTTTATAGAGTTTGAAAGAGTAACAGAGAGAAAGAGCGAATTGCAGCGAGAATACTTACACTGCTGGGAGGAATAGAGGAATATTCACCCTCTGCCATGACTTCCACACGTAGCGAAGCCAATGCTTTGCCTCATCGTGTCTCCACCCCACCGGGGAGGGAGTAAGATTTTGGGAATGATCCAGATCACTGTCTGGATCCAGGAATGTTTTTAAAGGATTCTTCACTATTGGGAGATAGGGCTGATGTTGGAGGTCTGCGCTCTCTGGGTTCTCTTCTGGTTTTTCATAATTTTGAAACTTGATTTTTTGCACTCCAAGGTTTTTTCTTCATGACTGAAAGCATGTTTGTTAAAACAAACTTCTGTGATGCAACAGAATTTTTAAGAGATAAATATTTTGCTGCTTTCACGGAGCTTAAAAGCTTATTTTGGCCGGAGATCATGAAGTGTTGTTTCTGCTTGAAAAGGTCATTATCAATTCAAGCCAGTTGTTAAAACAACAATGAGTCACTGAGAAGGATTTAGGCAAAAATGTATTGTATTTATTTTTTGCGCAGTCTACTCTTCTTTTGATTAACTGAAAGTAAAGGAGGACTATTTATCACAGCAGTTGCACTCATTTTAAAAGAAAGAACAGCAAGAAAGTGTTCTTTAAAAAGGGTCATGACAGTTATGAAAGCTCAACAGTTTTCAAAAAATTAAACCTTGCTGTCCTTTGATACAAGAGAAGAAGTTATTGAACAGATATCAAGCTGAAGTGGCAGGGAACTGACAGCTGAAAAGATTTCAGTTTGCAGAACAAAGAGACTGTCAAATGTCTCCTACTAGACAAACACACTGAGGCTCGAGTGCAGATGACAAACTGAAGGTTACAGTCAAAGTGTGCAATCATCAAATTGTTTATTGTAAAAGCTGCCAGCTTCCAGTCAAGGCATACTTTTCAGATAAATCCAAGGATTTGTACGAGCTCTGGAACTGAGACATTACTTTGTATGGTCAAGGCTCTGACCTCTTCATTATAACCCTGCACAAAGTAATGAGTTTTTCATGTCCACAGCTTCTTCTGAATGTGTCTTTCATCTGAAAGTAAAGGTTTAGTGTTGCAAGGTCTGTTGTGAGAAACGGGTGCACAGGGCTATGGAAACAAGCCCAAAAGAAGCAACTTAGCTCGACTGCATAAATTTATTTGAATTGTACATTTAATGAATAAAGGCATGCAGCTGAAAGTGCTTCACAAAGGAACGGCAGACAGGAAATAAAACAGAAATTGATGGCAAGAGGAGAAGTCCTAGAGGTCTAAAGCAGAAGTTGTTCAAATAAAATTTGATACCATTAAAAATACACAAATAATTTATTTTACCAACAGATTAAAATGGAGTAAATATTGAATAGAATTTAATGTAAAAGCAGTGCTAAAAGGTCACGGCAAAGGATGTAAGTCATGCATAATTGAAAGCCAAATGCAGAAGTCTGTTTAGGGGCAAAACCCCAGAAAACTCTCTTCCTGATGCTTGTGCAGGAATCTTTAGGAACATTTTAAAGGGAAGCCTTTGAGAACTTCTGGGCGTTGACCGTAAAAATGTCCATAATGTATGGTGGAGCGAAGCTGTGTAAAGCTGTACAAGCAAAATAATTTAAAAATGATTTCTACAAGAGCCAGGGAGCTAGAGCAGGGATTTTAGGATTGAATTTTAGTTATCTGATTTCTTTTTCTGTGATCTCTGGATGTATTGATACACCCAAAAATCACAGGTGGACTAGAGGCCCTTGGTACCAGCCCTAGTACCCACCTAGATGGTACCCTAGGCTGTGCTTACTAGCAAATTCACCCCTTACTCCACCCTAAAAGTGTAGACTTGGTAATTTTTTTTAACAGATAATTTTCGCAAGAACATCCAGCACATGACTTGACTTGTGTCAGCCCCTCCTCCTGCCTGATGGTACCCATAAGTTGTGTTCACACCAAATGTGAATGATCGAGGATTAGCGCGAATCTGAACATGGGATAAAGGGAGTTTACTCACTTAATGATTTTTTAATTCGCACAAATAACTTGCTCCACTCGTGCATCAAATCAGGTGTATACATATGGTGGAAGGGGAAACGACACATTTCTTCAGCTTTTTGAACTATTATTATTATTTTTTTAGACATTAAGTTATAGAAGAGACAGCAGATAGAGTTGTAAACAGAGGGGGGAGAGAATGGGGGAGAAATATGCAGGAAAGTAGCTGCAGGCCAGACTTGAACCCGGGTCACCCAAATACAGGAGCGCGCCTTAATCACTTGGCCATCTGTGCCCCCAGTCCTCTTAAAATTTATAAATAAACTTGCTTCTTATGATTCCATCACTAAAATATCATCAAACATTTCTTAAAATGTTCAAAGTGACATTTAATACACATAGTTGGTCCCGTATGTGGATCTACCAATAATATCAAAGATGTTGAGCTGCCAGTGACTCTGACACTTCAGTACACCCTTACTGCTGTATGGTAAACAAATAGCTGTGTCATTAACAGACTGTATGTACACTAAAAGTAGGATGCACACACTTAAGGTCTGCTTTGTATAATCAAGCTGGAATTTATTGACAGATCCCTTGTCTGGACAAACTGTCGTGGTTTGCATTAATGGATTAGATGGGAGAGCTCACATCCCAACACAAAAGAAGAATTTTTATTTACCAAAAATAGCAGGCAAACTCTTGCACATTGCGGTAATGTTGCCAATACTTAGGCAACGTTTCATTCGAGAAATGCTTCCAGCATATTTGTGACTTTTTGACAGTGTTAATCTCTTGCTGTCTCTGTCTCTTATCTTCTTAAACCCGTGGAATCATAAACTATTAAAGTAATCCAAATTTGATGACCTTTATTTTAAAAAAAGTAACAAAAGTCCACAGGTCCAAGGCATTAATACTTTCTTTTCAGAGGCAAAGTCCTCACATCTTTTATATCTCAAGCATCAGAACCTCATCCTGGAAGAATCTTTTGTTTTTCCACCACATCACTCTGGCAGCTCCCCACTTCAGCTCTGGCAAACCAATCCCTGCTAGTTGACTTAAAATGTAACTCTGCGGGTGTGCCAGCATGGGAATATGGCTGAAAAATACCAGATTTAAAAGCTGTGGTACACTTTAACACACAGACACATTTGTCTTGAGTTATTATAGCTTATAATTGTATTAACTTTGGCCAGAGATTGAATGTTGAGGCTATTTTTTTTTGTCTGCACTTGAGTTTTAATATGCTGTGCTGTTGCTACATAAAACTTGTATTTCCATGTGGTCAATAAAATCCAGCATCTTTTTGTAGATTTTGAGGATTTACTGTTTTTATCTGATGGAAAGCCAAGAAAAAATATAAAGATGTGACCTCTGGAATCTGAAAATTTAGCATTTATCAGATGCTGTTTAGTAAAAAGAACACAAAGGCAATTGCCCTTAGAACTCCAGAAAAGAAGAACGTTAGAAAATAAGTCAAACAATATTTTTTTCCAAATTAAGATTTTCTTTATCACTGAAATGGAAAGACATTTTAAACAATTATACCAATATAAAACAAAAACAAATGCTTTTACTTTCATAAAAGGAGAAAAGTAAAAAATCTCATCCATTTTACTCATTGCACAATATCTTGATGAACAACTTATATTAAGTGATTACTGCAGGAAAAGAGTAAAATAAAATATATGGATGTATGCCCTTTAAAGGCTTCTGCAATTTTCCACCCCAATTTAAAGCAAGACTGTCATAAGAACATTGTTAGTTGCCCCATAGGTATGATAAATGTTGTGATGCTGTACATAGTGTCTACATTACATAAAATTTCAGGACTAGCTCTCATTTTGTGTCCAGGAGCTTGATTTAATTTGTCACAATATGAAATTCATGAACATCTTTCCCCTGCATCACATGTAACACCTTATTAAAAATGGCTTCACCTATCTTCAATCTGAATCTCAAAGGAGGTTAGAGAGCACCAGAATGACTGCTTCACGTGTCCCTGCGTCACATTAGAGTAAATTGCAAAGTCAACAGAAATGTGGTAATAATGTCTATATATAAAGAAGGGGGCACACTTCCAGGATAACACACAGTGAGGACAGTGTGGCTGCCACACTTCAGCTCTTTGCTATTATTTTATGAGTCTCCTGTGAGCCCTCAGGGTGCAGGAGAGGAGACGGATTCTGAAAGATCTAATTAAGCAGAGCGAAATGAGAGTGCCGAGATCTGGAGCCCAGGATGGAACACAAATCAGGGGCTGTTGACAGGCGGCTGCAGGGCAATGGGAGCTGTGCAGGAAAAGGCCGCTCTCTTGGCTGTAGATAACGACCGCATCTCCTCATCTGTGGGCCTCAGTTTAACTTTCTTTATAGCTCGGGGCCAAAAGGGTATGAATCTTAATCTCATTATGTAGAACAAAAGCCCATGAGTTAAGACTTCCAGTCTTATGACACTTTAAGAGGTAATTAGTGTTTTCTTAGTAGCTGCTGGGAAACAGGTGACTCCATCAGGTGTCATTTATTTTACACATTTAGCTGAGGGGCAGTTTACACCTTTCACTAAAAAATCATTTTAGGCATTCGTATACCAAGTTGACTGTACTTATTTATTTATTTATACGACTTTACTAAACCAGGAAAAAGAAAAGAACTAATTTAGATTAAAAATCTCAATTACAAGAGTGTCTGGGCCAAAACAGGCAGCAAAACATTTGACAAAGAACGACACTAATCATCAAAGAAAAGATATCAGATGTTGAATTAGGAATGTTCTTATTTAGCATTTGATGCAAGCGGAAACTTTCAAAAATTTGGGATGATTTTGACACAAGACTGGAAAAATTGTGCTAACCATTTTGTGAAAGACAGCACTGGCAAGTTGCAAAATAACTTTTCTCCCTTTTCCTCAGTAATTCCATGCCGGAATAAGAAGTAAGAGTTCTGTATGCATAACTTTCAAGACTTGTGTTTGAACTTTTTTTTTTTTTTTTAACATTAAGGAGTTAAGTGTGCCTCCTTTTGTCAGAAAGCCTCCCCAATTTGCAGACTGTGTGGGATGTAAAGAATTCTTTCTCTGTCTGGAAATCCAGCGTTCACATGCTGTTACATCTGAGAGTAGAATGAATGTCTTCAGGACACCTGGCGCCATGTCTGCCGCTGTCTGCTCTCCTGGGCTCTTTTCTGACGGAGAACAGAAAGACCTTGGAGTACAAAGACAACAGGCTTGATTATGTGAGTACACAGGAAGGTCTCCCAACATCGCTGTGCTAATCATGTTAGCGGGCGCAGACTCGAGGCAGGACAGATGCGAGGCAAAGGGCAATGGGGTTATGTTATCCTGATTAGAGGAGGCTTCAGGGGTTTGTGAATCTGGTTTTCTACCTCTGCGTCACCTTGCAATGGAAAAAAAAACTGCCGCTGGTACTTTGCCTCTCGCTCAGGCTGTTGGCTCTTTTCTTGTAGCTCTCGGTGGCGTCTCTCTCCAGTGTTCACCAGAAGTAGTGCCTCAGCTGGCACCGATTTGTGTCTTTATATTCTACAGGGCACATTTTTTTTGCCTGTTATCAACCACCCACACACAGCAATGAGTTGTGGGAGAATACTTTCATTTTTATTCGTGTTGATTCACCCTGCTCAAAGTGGTTAAAAGCGTATTTGTTCCTTTGTGACATGTTAGCCTTGGTTTGTGTCAGGCCTCAATCCCTCTGTGGCTTCTGCACAAACCTCCAGCATTTCTGTAAAGCTACACTTAAAAAGTGTGCAAAAGACATATTCATAGTAATAAGGCTGGTGTAAAGTATTCCTTTGTATTTTTGTCCTCCTAGCAGCAAAAAAGAGAAAATGTCAGATGAATTGCATACCAAACAGTGCACACTTGTCATAATACTGTAACTCCTCTTAAATGGCCTTTAATTTTAAATGAAAATAAAGAAAATCTATTAATGTAATAAAAAAACTGATGAAAGACTGGGGTGTTATTTCTGCCTCTGGAAAAAGGAGCTCTGCAGACTGTGGTGACTGTCTGTTTGGAGGCTTTTAATTTCCAATTTAAAATGATTCAGTGCTGCAGGCGTTTTAGCAGCTTGTTAACTTTCAAAATTCATGCTTCAATGGAACAACTTGTGGATGTGTTTCTAATGCATATATGACAGGTGGTGTAGAGGGAAAACTATTTTTAAACATAAACTAAGAATTACAATGCATCTGAGGCAAAAAATAGCTTACACCTACAAGTTAAATTATACTGAGATTGGCTTCAAATCCAATCATATAATTTTAAATAACTTGTCATATTGGTATTCAGATCATGGCATCTCCTCTAATGCAGACAGAATGTATGAAAATGTTAATAAAGTTGCACTGAATGAATAACTGAAGGCTTTTTTTCTTCTTCTCTCAGGATCCTATATGTTGGTGAACTCCTCCCAGCATGCCGTGGGTCACCGTGCTCAGCTGCTGCTGCAGACGCTGAGTGAAAACGACACTCACTGCGTCCAATTCAGCTACTTCCTGTACAGTCGGGACGGCCACAGTCCAGGGGCCCTGAGGGCCTACGTGCGTGTGAACGGAGGTCCGCTTGGCAGCCCTGTGTGGAACACGTCAGGGTCTCACGCCAAACAGTGGCACCAGGTGGAGCTGGCTGTCAGCACCTTCTGGCCAAATGAGTACCAGGTATGCTTGTTACTCTGTTTGTTGATGTTTACAGTCCCTGTAAAGTGATTTTTAAAAAATCTGCATTTTAGCTTTGTTGTATGACTGGCAGGCCTCTGTGTTGTGAACCACCACGCTAAATTTCAATCATTAAATACATCTCTAGGTTTGTAAAATTAAGCTTTAAAATCCTGAAAATGGGGCAGTAATATCTGCTTTGGGATGGTGTGGGCGTGTCAGCTGAATGAGTTGAAGCCACACCCACTCACGAGAAAACCTATCCTCCTTCTTAACAGAGCAGCAGCAGCCCGGCTGTGTGGCAGAGCAGAGAGACAGAAGTTAGGTATTAAATTTACTGTTTTCTGGTTTAAATTTCTCTGTTATGACACTTTAAATGACCTGTAGGCCACCATGACTGATGGATTTTGGAAATTTATAGCATTTAACTAACTGTTAACTTTCAATGAAGGCGCAGTCATCAACTAACAGCAGATTGTCCTGAGATGAACTGCTTGGTGATTTTTTTAATATCATTGTAGTGTTAGGGGGATGGGGTAATTCCCTATTGAGACCGATGATGTCATGGGCTCATATATTTACCTTTCTCAAATAAAATCAAACCAGGAAAGAGTTGAAAAACTTTCTAATGGTCTGGATCAAAAATGTAGTCACACATAGATCTCTATGTTTTACATGTTTACAGCAACCTTATTCTAACATATCTAGAGTGTTAAGACATAAAGTTAGGATTTCAGTTTACAGGGACTTTAATGAAGGAACATTCTCGTCTGACACTGATGGGGTAAACATTTAACAGATGTTTCAGTTTCATGATGAAGATCTTCAGACCCACTGACCAGCATCCAGCAGCTGTAAAATATATCACAGTGAAGCTCTGTGAGCAATGTTCATTTTTGCCTTGAGCTGAATCTGGTGTTAATTACTTACATTTGCAATTTAATTAGCATTGATTCCCTCGTGAATGTAGCCAATGTTAGCGCTAAAGGGCCCTAACTGGTGAAGTTTCACCAACTGAGATCTGTACACAGAGTATCCAGCTATCCCCACTGTTTAGCCTAGCATGTCATTAACTCCTTACAGTTCATGGACACTGACTGGCATCCACATTGGGCGCCTGCTGTGCTGTGCCCTGTATATGGTGCATTCTTGTGAGTGTGATGGATATCCATCAATTAATCCAATTTCTTTTTTTCTGCAAACTCTGCAGAGCTGTCAGAAAGCAATTAAGTTGAGTGGTGCACATTTTGTAAAGAACTGTCAATCCCTCCAGACTTGATTAAATCCTGCTCAGCCAAGATCTGACCTTCAGCACACGAATAGTAACCCTCCTTCTTGGTGGCTATGTAGGGGGACACTTGTACTTCATTAAATGACAGTATACGGAAAATGATGTGGTTCACATGTAGCACAAACAGGCTCCCTCAAGCATCTCTTGGTTAAAGTTTTGCTGAGATGCTCAGTGCACAAAGCTACTCACAGCTCTTAAAGCTTTATGTTTAATACAGGGGAATATGAGCTGAAAGTGTATATGTAGCACTTCTGAATATATGATTTTTTACACAATGACCAAGGCAAATGGAGATGACTGTGTAACAGCTCAAGTCCCCATTTCCTCTAACATCAATTTTGAGCAGAAAAGCATTTTCTTTACAACATCATCGTAATTTAGGGTTTCCAGTGACCAAAGCATAAAAACAGCTTTTATGTCATCTGTTCTTTGTTGCTGCTCTCTAACCTCTCAGATGACTGTAAAGTTCAGCTTTTGAAGACTGCCCATCATTGTGACTTCCCACTCACTGACCAATCAAATGTTCTGATATCAGCTTTACCAACAACAATCATCTAATCTAATGCAGTCAATCTTGCTATTTTGACGGTACATTTTCAGGGTCCAGAGGTTCTGTTAATACCTGGGCATGATTCCTTCCACTGCTTTTACATTTTAATTCCCAAAATCTTCTTGGATATAGGTTTAAGGGTGTCCTCATCCCTGTGAAGGTCAATTATTTTGCAGTCAGCAGTCGAACAACCATCCATCATATCAACAATAAATACAGCATTTAAGGACATGATGAATAGACACTCACAAAGACGCAATTATCATGAAGAACAAAAATTTAAAAATGTAAATGTAAATATATGTGTAAATTCATGCAATTACATAACATACAGTACAATTTAAAACAGACTTAATGGTCTCCAGTTTGTGTTTGTGAGAAGATCTATAACAGGTTGGAGGCCATGCAAGCTCATAAAAACACAGCTGGTGGACACAAGCCCTATTTTTTCACTCTTAAACCCTTATGGGACATGGAAATTAAAACACTCTGAGCACAGTTCTGTCATATGTGACAAGAAGAGGGATGTGTTATTGAAAGTTGAACAACTTTTGAACCATAAATTATAGCTGCTTACTTGTTGTTTTCCTCTGAAAGCCCTCCGTTCTGACGTTCTATTGATGCTACGAATGCCTTCATAGCTCTTACTGAACATTTTATAGCAAGCATGGAACTTGGCTGACTTTCCAGGGTTTTTAAAGATTAAGTCCACAACAATAACTCCATTATTAAATGCCTTTTATCCATTTATAATAAATTTTTCGATCGTCCCAAAGAGATGGGAGAAGAAGTTTGTGCAAAACCCCTCAGTCATAATGGTTTACTGTGTTAAATACATAAAAATCATTGAGTTTTTATTACTGATTGGTTGTTTTCTTTTGCCTTCACAGGCCCATAACTTTTTTTTTTAATTCAAGTGACACAATTACAGCACACATATTCTTAAAGCCCAGCTTGTCCTGGAGAAAAAGGGTGTTTAGAGCTTGACTGTGCACCACAGGGTTGATGTTTTACAAGCTTTTTTTAGAAAATAAGTCCAGGAGGGACACAGTGATTAAAAAAATAGCTTAGGGCTCAGAGGGTTAGGTTTTCTACCATCCTTGTGAGAGCTAATGAGCTAATGCTAGAATGACTCAACATATTAGGTCTAAAAAATGGGAAGAGACACCTGAATACTATTGATGATTTAAAAAAGGCTACAGCTTTGTTACTTTGGAAGAGATGAATCTGATTTTGTTAGTCTGCCATCTCCATTATGTACTTTACAAAATAAGAGTGGCATCACCCTGCTATATCTTGTGATATTGTATGTTTCCATGTATGCTGATAAATCCTTGCATTCCACAAAACATTTCTTCCTCAGCTCTTTGAAAATAGCTTCAGAACAAACCCTAGTTAGTGATGCTGTGATTGGCTCCTGTTTTTTAACCTCTTTCGCTACAAATCATTATATTAAATGACCACCACCTCTCCCAAACTATGCTACTGAGTACAGCCCCACATAAACAAGCTAGCTATCTCTGCTGCTTGTAAGACTGCAGCCTAATAACTAATAATTCATGACATTTCAGGGCAATTTTACAATAGCCTTATTAAATGTTTTAAATAGCTCTTGCTCTTACGCTGAACACTGGACAATGAGGGAGCTGAAAGCGGTCGAGTGTCTTGCAAAGGACCTCTTCACTGCTGATGGCTGCAGTGAGAGCTGAGCTGTGATCTCTGAACAGACCTCCAAACACTGCTGTGTCCTAGCAATGCATCAGGACAGACAGGCCATGAACGTCATAATCACACATTTCATTCTGCTCTCTCTCTTTTCTCAGTCAAGTGTTTCGGTAGAGGTTGAATTTGCTGATGTACTTAGCAGTTTTGTTCTCACTCATGCCCTGTGCTCTCTCCCAGTGGAGTTGTGTCCTTTTTGTTTCAGTCCTGCAGATAACCCTGAAAACAGTGAGGGCTGAAAGGTGAGTCAGAATTGGGCCACCAGAGCCTCCAGTTAGAAAAGGTTTATTTCATGTGAGAAGGCTGTGTTTGAAGGAGAAGGATCTGAGTCAAATATAAAGACAGTGTGGTCTGTCATACAATGGTTTAAACCACAAATGGCCTGACTTTTTTTGTAATGTATCTGAAACACAGTGTTCACTTTTATTGGATTACGTTTACTCACCAGGGTCCTGTAGTTCAAAATAATAATAATCAGGATTTGAAATCCAATCCTGACTAGTAGGGATCAGCTAATCCATTTGACTTCTTTGTTGTTTCTTTCAAAGCAACTCTTGATTAGATCACACAGAACTTCATCCAAATTTGTCAAGATTACAAAATAAGGATTAACAGAGTGAGACTGCATATCAAAATGTAGGCCATTATCTATGTAACTGCTAAGATAACCATCATAGGCTTAGTTGAAGAGTTTTTTAAAGGGGGCACAAAAGAAAAGTCAGTGAGGGTAAACAAATGAAAACTTCTGTTTGAAAATTGAATGCGGTTGTGTCATTATAATGAACAAAATGATGAAAGTAATCAGGCCTGCTTCTTGCTATGCAGAACACGTGCTGTGCAAAGGTCCTCATCATCTTTGAGTGACATTTGCCAAAGTGTTTTTTCCCCTACTCATCTCACTTGTACCTGTATGATAAATATTACAAAGAAATTTAACTCCCAGTGGCTCCCACACAGTCTGAACGCCCAATTCATACAAATGTTTAGTACATTTATCACTTTTAGAGAAATGATTGCCATCAATTAATAAACACCCAGATTGCTCTGCACCTCCCATTCCTGTTCACTATGACTCACACTATGCTGAGAAAAGTCTCAGCACTGACTAACTGGAGATCAACCTAAAAAAAATGACTGAAAAGTTGAGCTTAGGCGGGTCTTAAAGTGATGTTTTTGGATTCTTTAAGTTGGGTTGTATGAATCACTTTGCCATGGCAGTGCGACTAGCCTGCAGAGATTTCACTATGTGTTATATATTCTATCAGGACATGCTAAGAGAAGCCAGGCTATATGGTGCCATAGACTGGTATAGCTGCTCCATATGATGTAACAATTTTATGGTTAAAATGGGAAGAGCTCGTAGCTGGTTGCCAAAGTGCATATTGCAAAATAGTGCCAAGCACCACGGCTTTCTGGGTGAAAAATAAAATGTTACAAAAACGCTTAATATAGCCTACAATTAAGCCAGCATTGGTTTTGGTCAATTTTTAACCTTTAACTTGCTGAATTACATGAAGCAGTTAAACCTGTCTATGGCACTTGCACTTCCACATTGGCTTAATTTTTCAACCACAGAGGTTGGTGCTTGGTGAAAACAGATTAAAACTTCAGTAGGGCTCTAGGTAATTTATTGAAACAAACTGAGCTGAAGTTCCAAGTCATCTGAGATCTTTTGAGTTTGTTGCCAAGGGCCTGACAAAAAAAAAAAAAAAAAAAAAAGCTCATGGGGACACTTTGTCCAGGAGCTGCCCTTCAAGTAAAAAATGATTTTGCCTAATAACCATGGCTCTTTGGGGGATTTTTTATGTTGGCAAAATATAATTTTTAAAGGTTTTGTTTTAATGTAAAGCACTCATAGGTAGCCTATCATGTACTTGGTTTAATTCCTTACTGCCATGGTTATCAAAGGTAAAATAGAAGTACATTTTGTGTCTCAACAACAGTTTTTTTATTGAAAAAAAGAAAACATTTAAAATATGGTCCATACATTTTTTAAAGGATGACCCAGAGTTTTTTAAAAACATCTCAGTTTAGACCAGATTCCACAGAGGTGGTCATATCTGGTTGTGATTCTTAAAATCAAGTTTCATTTTTACTGTAGATATCCTATCAAATTCTCTAAAATCTACAGATAATCTCCCCCAAATTCCATGACAATGATGGAAAATTCCCCCAATCAGCCAAAACATTTCCTGAAATTTTATGAAAATACCACAAAATTTTAAATCAAAGTAAAAAAATATTTTTCCTGAAATTTACATGAAAATGACTTTCTCTAACATCCAAATAAGTTCCCCTAATTACAAAGCAATTTTCCCCTGACCTCTCCAAAATATTATAACAATTCCACCAAATTTCCAAGCAAAATGCTAACAAGAAATTTCCTGAAAATCGTCCATGAAAATTTCTCAGCAAGTTCTCACAACAGTTCAGTCAAACTACTTAAACTTCAGCAGACTTTCTGAGCAAATGTCCAAATGTAATGTCCTCATACGTACACGCTAGGTCTCAGAAAAGTTAAGAATCTCATGTACAGTCCTCCTTTTTTTCCTTAATGGAAATCCTTTGAATGCTGTATTTAAAGTGTCTTTAAATCATTACATTGCCCTTAAAGCACCATATTAAACTTCTAAGTTTGAAAAACATGATAAGCGGGGGTCATGTCTTTGTATAGACTGGATTTCACTTGTAAATTATTTTGGAGTAAGAAATTGCTAATATCATTTTTTAAAAACTATTTAAATGTTAAAATGAAGAAACTTTCAATACTTTAAGACAAAGTAGTGTTTTCTGACATGTTTATGTGATTGGCAATACTTTGGCTGGGGATAGCAAATGGTTAAAACAATAGTTGAAAAGAGGTCTGGAATGAACACCTCATTTAGCGTGTTCTTAATCTAAATGTCAAAGCTAGAGTTAGTGCTCACAGGGATTCTTCATAGAAATGTTGAATTGTGTAGCCAGTATGAATGTTTTAGGCATTTTTCTGTCCTGACATCCACTTTAAGTTTAGCATTCATCTGAGATCAATATGATCCTGTTTCGTTTTGTGTGTGAAGGCTGGACCCAAAGAAAAACTAGAACTTGATTATGGGACTGACTCCACCCAACATGAAGTGACCACACATAACAGCCAGAATTGAATCTTTTTAATCACTTGTCCCAGGTATTTGCACCGCTAGAATAAAAATCTGAAATTGTAGTGTGTGCCTCTCTTCTCGTCTTTCGCTGTCATCTCACATTTTACTTTAACTCTGCTAATCTTGTGTTATTCTCAGTACAATGCGAGCAAAACAAACTGCCCCTCAAACCCCCCTCCTCAAAGTCACATATAGCCCAGCTTACATTGCTAATCCCTCTGCAGTCAAAAACCTCATCACCGTGGAATGACACAGGATCTCGCTCTGCAACACGTCGCTGCTTTCTGTTACGCAGACAAAAAAGTAAAGGGTAAAGGCGTGTAAGGCTGAATGTTTTCTTTAATGCTGTCTTTTTGCTATCTGTCCTCTATTGTTAACCAGCAGATGCCCAACAGAAACAGATACACCAACAAAAAAGATGAACAGTGGGAGGCTGCTTCAACGTGGTTTTCTTGAGATTCATTCATGACTTTCAAAGATGTTGCCTCCTCTTGTGTGGCTTGAAAAACAAAGTGTTCGGGTTATAGTTGAATTCTTTCACTTTGGATCTAAGGTGAATGACAGATGTATACAGCCTATCATTGTACAAGCAAAGGGCTTTTTGTAAGCAGAGGTGGATATTTGATACTTCTTATCATTGTCTCTTGAGTAAAATAAATCTCAGGATCATTCATTTTGAAGATGGTTTTCCTATCCGCAGGTCGTTTCTGCCTTATTAGATTTCAGGTCATATTAGAGCTCCTATTTCCTTGCCTACAGCACAGGATACAAAATGTCAGTGTAGCCTTTTGCACTGCAGAGATACAATTGTAAGAAGTAAATCTGAAGGTTGCTCGTCTCAAGAGTTGGATTCAGATCGAAATATAAACAGTTTACAGCACAAACGAAGGCTTAAAAAATGTATTTTGAAGTTAATTCAATGAGTCAAAACAAATCTGAAATTAAAGCCGAAACTTAAACACATCTCAACAACCAGATCACCATGTTTTAACTTGATCACCTTCCTGGTCATTTGAAAAATTATTAAATCAATTTTAAACAGTTTAAACAGTTGTGAGGATTTTATCATACATTAAAGACTTTTTCCCTAGATGACTTTTTTTTTCTTAAATCACAGTTTTAGGAATACTCTCCTATCAGTTTACACTTTATATTAATGTCTGTGTTGACGAGCATTACACAAACACAACTTCCCTCTATTACAGTGGGGAGATTGGGATTTGAGGCTGGATGGATTTTGGGTGGGAAGTCTAAGAGAGTAAGATCACCTTGACATGTCTCGATTGAAGATGTCGTGTGTATGTGAGTGTGAGTTGTACTTTGCCATATTTCTCCCTGCCTGTTATTGGTAGAAGTGTTTGCAGTACCAGGAGAACCTTGTTATCAAATATTAAAGATGTTATCCAGCCCTCCAAGACTGACAACTAGAGCAGAGACACGTCCCCCCTCCCCTTCTAACCATCTCTTACTTTCTTCCTTCTACTTCAGCTCCCTTCAAATATCAGAATTTCTGTTTTTCTCACCTCTGTATTACTTTGCTTTTTCACATGTTCAGGTAATATATGTGGCTAATGAGGCTTATTTATCATGTCTGTCTAATTGAGCAGAATCACACAAGAGAGGGTGGTGTGAGGTCACAGCAGTGTCAGCACCGCTGTGACATGGTGTATTTTTTATGAAAGGTTCAACAACAACCATAATAGGGAAAAGTAATGTACAATAACACATGTAAGCTACACATTAAGCGACAACATGATAAGATACAATATGATATGCTCAGATATGGCACGCTATACTATGGTATTATACAACACAATGAAACATGCAACAGACCATGATGCCATAAGATATGACATGATGCAATAACATACTGTATTGGCAGTAGCTCAGTCTGGACTTGGGCTGGGAATCAGAGGGTCGCCAGTTCAAGTCCTGGTCAGACCATATCTAGACTTTGGCCTGGTAGCTGGAGAGGTGCCAGGTCACTTCCTGAGAACTGTCGAAGTGCCCTTAGCAAGGCACTAAACCCCCACAACAGCGCTCCAATGAAAGCAGCAAAGCCATCACTCTGACGTGTGTGTAGCATCTATAACAATAGAGTGTAAACTGTGAATTTCCCTTCAGGGGGCAAATAAAATATGACTTAACTTAACACAGTTGGACACGCTACAGTACAACACAACATGATACGACATGTTATTACACAACAAGAAAGGATACATGATACAATACTAGAAAAGCACTCGGAGAGCCCAGACCTCCGCCATTAGCGCCATCTCCCAATAGTAAAGAATCCTTTAAAAAATTCCTGGATCCAGACAGTGATCCGGATCACTCCCAAAATATAATCAGTTCTTCCTTATGCCATTTCTGACATTTCCTGAAAATTTCATGAAAATCCGTCCATAACTTTTTGAGTTATGTTGCTAACAAACAAACAAACTACCTAACAAACAAACCCTGCCGACCACATAAACTTCTTGGCGGAGGTAATTACACAACATAACACATGGTATGATACTGCATGACACAACATGATAAGACACAATGAAACATGACATGATAACAATATGACACTAGACAACAGGATAGGACAAAATACAACATGATACAATGCATGATACAATACGAAAGGATTCAGCACAATACAACAGAGCACAACAGGACAGGACATGATAGTACATGACACAGTATGATATGACACAACACAACATGATATGATACAATATGATACAACACAATATAATACGGCATGATAGGAGAGTCCCAGTGTGATATGACTCAACACCACCTGTCACAGTGTGATCGGTGTTGGTTGTAGGATGGAACAAAATAACTCGTTACTATAATCACATTACACTGGTCTGTAACACAGCAGTGTAACATGTTGCTGTTGCTAACTTTGTGTTACAATTGCTGTAAATTAATAATCTAGTTACTTGCATTACTGTAAATCAACTATGTGTAAAACGAGCATGATGAAAACAAATCAAGCACCCCTTGTAATTCACACTCACAAAAAACTTGCTGATTCAGGTGACAGACACTTTTGCTTGAGTCCATGGTTTCCTTCAGACATGATGTTTAGAATTGAGGCCAGACCGTACAATGTTGGTTTCATCAGACCAGAGAATCTTGTCTCCCACAGTCTGAGAGTCCTTAAGGTGCTTTTTTTTCTTTTACAAGCAGGCTTTCGTGTGTTTTGCACTGAGGAGAGGCTTCCCTCTAGCCACTCTGCCATAAAGTCCAGATCAGTCAAGGGCTACAGTGATGGTTGCCCTTCTTGAACTTTCTCCCATCTCCACACAGGATCTCTGGAGCTGTGTCAGAGTGACCATCAGGTGCTTGGTCACCTCTTTTACTAAGGCCCTTCTCTTCTTTCCCATTAAAGACGAACTATATTTGATGCTAGAAGACAAATGTTGTTTATTCATTACATTCTCCTCACTCGTGGCCTCAGTCTGACCTTTTCACCCAGACTCACTGAATGATGACTTCCCCCATGAGACCATCTTGTTTACTTATTAGACTCATTTTGTTGAAAAGAGAACGAACAAATTGGAAAGCTGCTGGCACATCAAAGATTTGTAAATGAGAATAATCATGTTTCGGCTTTGTCTGATATTATCACAGCCTGCTGAGAGTCCTGCGAGCTCAGCCTGTGGCTATGAGGAAAAAAATCTTCAGAGAAAAAAACAGCTATATGGCTAACACTTGCACTGTATTTTCAGACCTAGACTGTTATCCTCTGACATTTTTCACCTGAGCAGATTTACTTCAGTATGTGACCTTTTGTCTGTGAATACGTATGGAGTTATTTATCTCTGACTGCGTGTAATGGTGAGTGAAAGCCCTCTGTGCCTAATGGTGTCTCCCGCCTGGAGAGGAGAAGCTTGGAGCCGCTTTATGGAGCCAGATAAATCGTCTCTTGATTTGTATACATTACAATTGCCTCTAAAAGCCAATTTTACAGGGTAATGTAATATGTTCTCCTAATGTGCATTTTATATCAGTCATAAATCACTGCACGTCACACTTTTTTTTCCTTCAGGAGATGATTCCTACATTTTAATCTCATTCAAGTAAAGTATCCATTCATTAGAATAAAGTTTGGGAAGACAGAAAGTTTCATTGGGAAAGTGGCTTTCAATAAAATTCAGGGAAGGTTGTTTATTGAAATAAATGCTCTGAACGTCTCCCTCTTAATAACCTCCTACCCTAATGGCTAAGAAGACTGCGGATTAACCAGTAATCAATCTCTTATTGAGTGCCTTGGAGCACCACAGAGTAATAACACCTTCAACTTGGCTCACAAAGACAATTTTTTTCCTCTTCCCCGTATACCATTAAGCCTAATCAGCCTTCTGGCTAATTTTGACTTTAGCTAACCGAATTGCTAGTGTGTCCTAACACTGCTAATTTAGGTTTACATATTAGCGAAACATTGCTGTTAATACTGCAGTAAATATTATATGATTATCCAGGTGAGAAGTAAGAAAAAAAACAGACACAGAAAGGAGAAGATGGATGAACAAAATTGGAACAGGCTTCAAAGAAAATAGACCAGCTAAAATAGGGCAGAGAGTGGGAATGATGAAAACAGGAAATGTTAATATAACTTTTTAGAAATAAAATCTGTGGCATCTCCCTGCACTGGTTCCAGCAGTGTCTGGAAACAAACAGGAAAATTGACTGTGGCAGAAGGAGATTAGCCTCAGTGTTTTTCAGGAGGAGAGCAGCCGGCTTCTTTTAGAGCAGGGTCACCCTCCAATACTGAGACCCAGCAGCCTTCACTTTCCTCTGGCTCTCCCTTTTGAACTTCTTTCTCTACTTCTGCCTCCTCCTAGCCTTCCCTCTCTCCTCTCTTGGCCCACCTGGCTTTCTGCGTGTCGTTCTGTCAGGAGTTTTTTAGCTGACCCCAATCTCCCCACATCCCATCATGAAGTGTAGACGTACATGCCTTTAGGGTGGTGCATGGCCGGGGTGGTTGTCACACCAATTGTTGCTGTAATCACTCGTCTTCCTTGGACTATCTCTGTCCTGCTGACTGGTTCCTGGTCCAGAGGTCATGAGCTGTTGTTATAGCTCTTACATTAGCTGTGATAACACAAGTGAGGTGTAGTAGGGAGGATTATCTTAATGTCCTACTGATCTGGGTTCAAAACCTTTTTTTTTTGGTATGAAATGTGTCATGGAAGTGGTTTCAGTAAAAAAAACAAAAAACAAAAAACAAAATCAGACCTAATGTTGTAATATAATGCAGACAATTATTCATGTATTACTGATGCATTTAAGAAGGATCCTTTTTTTATCTTGAATGTCAGATTTTGGAGCTGGGAATGATGTCGCTTCTGTGTTGAAAGCTAATTTGCACTTATTGCCGTTATCTATATTTACCAATGTGGCTTTCCTGGGATCTCTCTGCCCTTCTAGGGGCAACTGTGAATGATTAGGTAGAGTCAGTCATCCCTCAGTCTGTGGTGTCAAAAAGCTTTGAGTGGCCAGACGACTGTAAAAGCACGATACAGGCTCAAGTCCATTTAAAATACCATTGTAACTTTTCCACAAGCCTATATGAAAGCCTCAAGCAAGATCACATTCCTGCCTTTCCTGTGCCTTCAACGAAAGCCTGATGCAGGTAGAGAAGCAGCAGAAAACTCAGAGTAGAGCAGGAATTTATCACAACAGCATTGATTAAGTCAGAAGCAGAATAAAGGAGGAGCCTGGGTGGAGGAGGGTTGCAAAAGGTGGCTTGGACAGGGAGCAGTAAAGCATAGCCTGGCTAGAGTGTAAATAAGTGCAGCATGAGAGTAATTAGTCAATAGTATGCTCAGAGTGAATCAACTTGCTGTCAGCTTATGTGAGCTTGCGTGTGATCAGCTGATCCCAACTGTAAGGCAGTGCTTGACTCCATAGCCTGCCTGAACTGAACTCTATTTATGGGCCGTAACACAATTTAAACCTGACACTTCTAATACATATCAAATAATTATGATGAAAGTTTTCAACTACATTGTTGAGTTGGTTTAATGACAGATAACTGCACAGATTGGACCTTTTTATAGCAAAACCTGTTAGAGTGGAGCATAGACAGCTTCTCCCCCTCATTATGTCTAAAAGATTGATTTAAAAACCAGTGGCATGGAGTTAAGAAGTTGAACCACTTGGAGTGTCATTTTGAGATTTCTTAATCTAGGAAACATGACTGGCAGCCTGGGTAGCAAGTCTCTAGTCATAGTTTGTGTTTAGAGTCTGCACAAGGGAACAAGAAAAAGAGACAAAACTTAAAAATTGAGGGTGAATATAATACACTGCTGTGTTTGACAGGACTTCTTTGACTCCTCTCTAACCTGGAGAAGCCTGGGTCCAAGGGGACGGTGAGGATCCTTGCTTGACCCAGTTCTCAAAAAAATGCATGCCATGTTGGGTACATTGGGCTAATCTCAGGCTCAGGCAGTAATGTAACCTCTAGGTCAGGCTTCATCCAATACTTTCTACAGTCTATAAGTCTGACTCCAGCCTTCATATCAGTGCGAGCTGTAACTGGACACTACAAAGCATGATTAAAAGGGTAGTAAAGAACATACAAAATAATATGGAGCTTCACTGCATGTGATGATGGCATCAGTTGAGGGATATACATGTCTACACTCCTGTCCGCTCACTCCCAATGGATATTTCCAGCTCTTGTTCTATACTGCTTAAACTGACATCTAACTAAAGGTCTGGCAGGACAATTTCCTTGTATAATTATGTACATTTGCTGCGCATCCTGAAAGTTTCATGAAGTTTTCAGGGGTTTGTATATGTGTGAATATGCCATTGCTGTAATTTAGATGTAGGAGTAATGAACTTGAAGCTTTTTAACTCTACCTTTTTAAGATTTCCAACCTAACCTCAAACTGCAGGTAAACACAGACACATTTAAAGTATGATACAAGGTAGCCGATTTGTGTTTATGTGAGCGTGTGGCATCCTCAGTAACTCTCAAGACCCATAGATGGGAGCCCTGCTGTAATCATTTGGTCAGAGGATTATGAGAAACAATAACTCAAAGCTGGCCTTCGATCAAACGTGCCGATGGAGGACTGTCCTTGCTGCTGCAAAAACAAACATCACCCCTGTGTCTCATAACTCTCTCACCACTCCTGAGGATGGTGATTTGATATTGATTAGGTTTCATGAGAACCCGCTGCTCATCCAGCTTATTGTCTACAGGACGCTATATGGAGCTTTGTCCTCCCCTGAGTCTCGTGGCCCTGTACAAGCTGTGTTATCTGCTCTTATGGCTTCATGGCAGCGTGCGCCCTGAATGTAGAATAGAGCTCATGACTCAGGCACCACATTGTGTGCCTCCTGATAAAGCTATTATTTCTCCCAGCCCTGCAGATTCCAACAAATGTATCCATCTCTCTATTTTTATGCTTCTGTCTTTCCCAATTTATCTCATTGTCTGGGTTTTTGTTTTGGGTCAACAGATGTGCAACAGTGTGGCGATGGAGTTGTTTGTAATTAATGTGTCTGTCACTGAGAGCGGACAAGAGCAATAGAAATCACGCAGCTCTTCATGTTCTTTAGAAAATTGCTGTTATGCTGGAGCTTGGAGAGCTGTAGGTTAGCCACAAGTGTCTGTTGTACCTGCCCTGATTGTTGAATTAAATCTCATTATTATGTGTTCGTTCTTTGCAGGTGCTGATTGAGGCGACAGTTTCCAGGGAGCGACGCGGCTACATCGCCTTAGACGACATCATGGTGCTCAACTATCCCTGCTGTAAGTGCCACTTCTGGCAATGAATTGCCATTACAGGAGGTGCTGGAGGACAAAAAGGGTTTAGTGGTTTGGGTGAGAAATGTATTTCATAGCAGCATGAAAGATAAGAAGGATAGGAAGAGAAATAGCTGATCAAGCCTTTATCCTGGGGCATCCTACAACAAGAGCGCTGCTATTAAAAACCTGTGACACCTAATGCCAACACTTCTTTCCACCTGAAAACACACCTGCCATCTGGCCTCAGGCTCATTTGACAGCTAAATGTATTAGTTAATTTGTTAAATCTCTGAGTTCTGTCTTGACATACTTCTACACTTTAACAGTCTTTGGATTGATTTGAAGTGTGGTGTAGTTTTTGTCCTTTCTCACTTTGGTACATGTTTTTTTTTTCTGAACAAGTGCTACATTTCAAAGTGCTATGTAAATGCCTTCTGTATGTGTTTTTGTAAGCGATGGCTGCCTGCAGCAGGGGCTTTTTGTGTCAGCAGTGTAAAAGTGAGAGGAGCAGTTCGGTGTGTTGTCAGCCCCTGAGGACCCTGTGTAAAACATATTCAGTAAGGCCCCTGAGCTTAATACTTGGACAAACTCTCCCTGTGACACTTCAGCTCCCTGTATGACCCACTGCTGAACATAACAGCTACTAGCACATTAAATAGCCATGTTAACACTACTTTTAGTGACTCATCCAGCTTGGAACACTCTTTTATCTCGAGGGGATTTAGTTTTATCTCTTTGTCAGTACCCCCCAACCGCAATCACTTATTTAAAACAGCCACCGTCTGACGTCATGCTTGTGCTTCAGGCTCACAAGCTAAAATGCTACTTTTAATGTCCTATGGCTGTGTGTAGCCAAGTTTTGTCATTGTTGAGTACATAAATATGCTGTAACCTTCTTATCAAATCAAATCATGGTAAAACCTAGACAGACATTTGGCTGTATTTCAAAGAAAAGCTTTACAGTAGCTAACATTAACAGCTAACATTAGCATTCAGCCACTGCTTTAGTCTTACATCAGTGAATTGAAGCTATATATATAATATATACATATATACATAATTTTGTGAGAAAGTGATTTTCGAACTTTATACTTGTCATAAATGTGTGTCAAATTGTCTTGTGAGCTTTAAATTAATTGAAAAAAAGTTGTTAAACTGGATGCAATAACCTTTGAGAGACAAGCCTGGGTTTTAGGTTGGTGTACTTTACAGCCAATAGTTTGTTTTATTTGAATTGAGAAATCTAAAATGAAAAAACAAACTGTTTCCCATTTACTGTTTGAAAATAGGAAAACAAAACATGGAACTAAAATACTCTTGGCTCCTCTGGGTAGTACACTAAATTGGAAATCAGAAAAAACCCATAACATTTTCCTTTTCTTATGGTTTGTTGTCTGTTTTTATTTTCTTGTTTTCCACAAAGAATTGAAATCAAAGAGAAACTTTTTTTTTGTCATCTCACCTTTTTTTATTTTCTATGAAAAAAGGAAGATCAAACAACAGAACACAAGTAATGCAACATTCCATTTTTTTCCTGTGTGTGTGACCTGCTGCAGGTGTACTGAAGAAAAAGAATGTAACATAACTAGTGTTTCATTCTTTGATCTTCCTTTTGTGATCAAAACATAAAAACAATAAGATCAAAATGTCAAATCTTTGTGAAAAAACAGAGACATCTAAAACAAAAACAGGAAACTGAAAACAAAACACGTTTTGTTTTTTGCTTTCTCTTTTTTGTTTCCCAGTTTGATATGAACTTTCCTAAAGGGCCAAGACAGGTATTTTCCCTGTTTTGTCTTATAGTTTTTGAACGGTGATTGGCAAACAGCTTGTTTCTTGATGTTGGAGTTCCTTTTTTAAATTAAAAATGTGTTGGCAAAAAACTACACTGACCGTTATCTCTCTAAAGAACTCAAAATCAGAACAAATACACCTAGAGGAGCAAATATTGGATTAATGCTGTGAAAAACTCTGGCATTAAATAGTGCCTAACAGACATTTCCTACTCCTGACATTAAACTTTTTGTTGACTTGATCAGAAAGATGAATGCAGTAAAACAAACATCACAGCCCCTGAGCACTGATTGACTTGACAACCAACAGGGATTGCTAGGCAAGATAAACTCATTAAATTCAGCTAATTAGCGCTGATAGATACTCTACTTTGATGGTGGACAATTCCTTGCTTTCATTTTCCAAATAGCAGCGTTATTGAGTAACAAAAAATCTTAAATACAGGACATAAAACTGTCTATTTTTTAGGCTTTAACCCTGGTGGTGGCTTTAGGATAGGGATTCTTCACTATTGCAGATACATACTGCTGTAAACATTACAGAAGTAAAGTTCTGGCTCAGGCTTTTTCTGATTTTACTGATTTGGATAGTGTCCCAGGGTTGGATTGTCAAGTGATGTAAACATGCATCGTTTGGAAGAATTGGAGAAAAAAATGCTGGTGCCAGGGTGCCATGTAGAGTTCAATGTTAGCCTTTTCCCCTCCAAGGCTACCTGTAATGTGACTGAAAGCTATGATTATTGTTAGCTTTCAACCTCCTTCTAAAAAACAATCATTTTGGCTAGTAAGTGGCTAGTAATGTTAGCTATTGTCTGCGTCCACCCAGCTGGTTAGAATTGAGTTGTTAAAGTAAAACATGAAAACTACAGTTACTGAAAGTGTTATTATGCAACAGTGGAATGGCGCAATGCAAAGACAGTTGAATAGAAAATGAATTGCCAAAACTCAAATCTCAGCAAGTGTAGGCTGTTACTCTGTCTAGTCAAAGATAACCCATAACCAGGTCTGCCCACAGAATTGGCTGGGCCCCTGAAAAACCCTAGTGAATGCTCCCTCCTCAGTTGTCATTTATTGATGATATCAATGCATGTGTTACATCAGTGGCATTGATGCTGGCATCCTGGCTAACAGTTACCTTATTTCAGACATGAAAAAAAAAACGCGTTTGTTGATGATCAATTTAATTATTTGTGCCACTTTCTAACATCTTTTAACCATACATTTTTCCCACAATTTTTCAAATTTCAACCCATGTTTGACTCTTTCAGCCAATTATTGCCACTTTTTAACCACTTTTCAACATTTCTGCCCATTTTTAGCCCCTTTCTGCCATTCCTAAACCATGTGTGTCACTTTTATCCCATTTATGCCTCTTGTAAAATATTTTCCACTTTTTTAGCATTTTTAACAGTTTAACACACCATGTAACCACCATGTTCCACCCCTTTTTCCCTGCAATTTTGGCACTTTTAACCCATTTTGCAAATCGCCTTTACCCCTCCCCACTTGTATCAAAGACAAGCTGAGGGGTGGCCCGGGGGTCCAATTGTGATTGGCTCGCAGCAAATTTGAGACGTAAAATTAAATATGGCCAACATCTGAACATGAAGCTTTTGCTTGACTGTACTGCACTTCATAGTTTCAGCACACGATAGTGCTACCGTGCTAATTCTGTAAACAAACTTCTTGACAAGAAGAATTTATTGATGTGTTTTTGTGACTTAATTGAGACAACTCTGTACATGGTTAACATATTGGTAACCGAAATAATAATATCTTGTTTTTTAACTCCCTGATAGGTTACAGCAGCAAATAGCAGTAACAATAATATTATGAGGGGCAGAGCCAGTGGTAGCTAGATCCAACAGGGCCCCCTGAAATCTGATTGGCATACCTGATAGCCTGGAAATTATTTTCTATTTGCACTGTTAGACATTAAATCCTCCACCCCAGCTCCTCCTTTATTCCACTTCTGACTTAATCAATACCTTGCTTTGCGGATAATAAAGTGGCCCCGAAATTGCCCCTGAAATTTGGTAGAAAAAGTTTGGACACCCCTGCTCTAAGAAAATGGCTCTACATATGTTTTTCTCACTTAAAGATGACTATATAATATATATATAAACTGTTTATGTTTTGTTTTATCATGATTTTACTTAATATATGTAATTCTAATGTTGTCACTTTTAAAACGAACAAAGCCCCCCCAACCATTGGCACCCCTCTAGGAGGTCTAAAGCTAAAGGTAATGTCTGAAGTTCTTGTATTAAGTAAAACATTTGTTAATGCAGCAAGTAAATTTTAGTCGTTAAGGGTCTTAAATGAGATTTGCTAACTCATTTAGATACAGAAATCTAATTTCAAGGAACTCAAGTAAATTGACTTGTTTCATAGGCAGATGTTAAGTGTAATGAGACATTTCTGAGTAGAAATTGGACCACTACTCTTGCTAAGTTTTGAGTGTTCTCCTGGTTTTGCCATCTTGTTCACAGGGTCTGCTCACTTGAGATACGGTGAAATAAAAATGATTCAGCAGAAACCCTAATTACCCTGCCTTGAGCAGCAAGCCAATCCATGTTTGCCGACAGACTTTTCAATCATGTTATGTTAAAGAGAATTCTACTAATTTTGTTGAATGATACTAGCTCTGAGAGTGGTACATAAGCCTGCTGCATGTATGCCACCCAGCCAGCCACCCTGTTTCTCCCTGAGATGGCAGATGGCATCTTCTGAATGCTCCCACTGTGGCCATTAAATAATTAAGACTCTCATCAAGACCTGAGCATGCCTTATGATATGGCGCACAGCCAGCCTGCACTACTTGGCAGCATCAGCGCGTGGAGAGAAGGAGTGAAAACCAGAGGGAAGTGTCACATAATTGGAAAAAAGAAAATAAAATACAAGCCCAACAAGTTCCTTTTTGTGAATTCTTGATAAAATGCAGTTGACATTTTTGTTTTATTCTCCTGAGCTGTAGTCTTTGACTTTGGAGCCAATGTTGCACCCCACTGAAATATTTATCACTCTAAAGAGTCCTGAGGATAAGATCTGACATATTTAGCTGTATTACACCACAGCTCTTGCCAAAGTGATTTTTTTCTTCCATCCATTCACACTCATTACCCTGTTTGTTTATGTTCGGCTCTCAGGCATGAATTATGAATTAACCTTAGGAGGGAGAGTCACTCAAAGACAACATGCCCACCTGCGGGGTACAGATGTGAACAACCCCTTCTTACTACTGTACACAAACAACCCCAACAAATTGTCATATCCCCATTTCTGCTAGATAGCAGCACAAAACCAAGCAGGAGATGAGTGAGACCCAAACATTCGCCTCTCCCTGATGCCTCAGCTTCACTGCTGCTCTGCCATGTCTCCCCGTCAATCATCTGGAGTGACACGTGGACTTCTCCTACCCCATTTCTCAGAGATGGCAGACAGCGCTGCTGGCGTTTACCCAGCCATTTCACTCAGCAGGGGTCTGGATCTCACTTCTCTATTGTTAATCACAGAGTTGGGTGAGAGGGCTACTCCCACACACTGACTCATTTGTAGCTCCACGCAGCATGCTGGGACATTATTAGTCAAAATGTGGAGGACTAATGCTCATGCCGAGGCTTTTCTTCCTCAGATTCACTCCTACATTTGGCTCATCTATAGATTGACTCCAATCTGATGTTATTTATCTGTGTTTACGATAACGGGCACCAAATGACCCATAAACAAATACATTTCGGAACTAATCAACACTCTTTGCTAAAGGCATCCTATTTTTACTTTTAACTTTCATGTTGACTTTGTTGCATTGTTATGCACATGTCCTGGACCAAAAAAAAGATGCAGGTATTTGGGGATACCTTGGATGCAGCCATTGAATCTGTGTCCGTGAATAGCGGGAATGTTGTGAAGCGGTTCACCTAACTAGGCAGCGTAATCCATCAATCTGCTGACTGTGAGGCTGAGATCAGCTGCACACTTAGTCTCATGCACAGGGTGATGGATTCACTAAGCAAGAAAGCCTTTCAGTCCTTGGTCCTCCTGGTCTTACTATACTCTTGGGAGGCCTGGATGTTGACTGTTGGCCAGAGGTGCTGGATTGGACCTGGTGGCTAATGCTGATGTGCTCAGGGGAACAGGGATGCGAAGGCTCAGCTTCTAGATACTAGAACAGCAGCTGTGCTTTAATGAGAACAAGGCACACTTTCCTGGTCCTGGGTTGACCTTGTGCATCGTGGAGAGGGCAGTTTGGATGATAACCGATGAGATGAGGCATGAGTCCGGCTCAAGCCCAGATGATGGCCTTCAGGTGGACGAAGCAGTACAGGACCAAGATTCCTATATTTTGCCCATTCATTTTATACCTCCACCTGGACAGGCCCTCTAGGTCTGGCTACTGAGAAGCATCCTCACAGCATGATGCTGCCACCACCATGCTTCACAGGGGAGATAGTGTGTTTGTGGGGATGTACACTTCCTGGTCATAAATATATACAGTGCTTAACAAATTTATTAGACCACCACCCAAAGTAAGGTTTATGCCACAGCTGCCCTTAATTAACAGCATTGGTAATTACCAAATCATTTTTTATGTTTCTGCAATGGTTAATACAACAATATGGGGAAGCTCTTTAACCAAAATGTTATTTTTAATGCTAAAATATTGTTGTTATCCATGAATTTTCAAATTTACTGATTTACAAAACAATTGAAAAAATAGTAAAGCACATTATTATTTCTTGATTAATGTCAAATCATAGTTGTTTACTTGCATTCCTGAACAGGAAAATTTGTTTTAGTGGTTGAATGTTATGCTTGATTAATTTCTGACTTCTCAGAGAAGCCCAGTGAGCCAGCTCAAATTTGGGTGAATTCAGTTTGAAATTCCTCATTCCTGTTCAAAATGGTAAAACGTAGAGAGCTCATTGAAAATGAAAGAGTCCGCATTAAAGCACTTCATGATGCTGGATGGTCTCTTAGACAAATATGACAGGTGGTCTAAAAAATTTGTTAAGCACTGTATGTATATATACTAGTATATGTATTTTATATATAACATATGAGTGTTAATCCTTCATTACTATGGAAATTTCAGTATATATGGGTCTTTGCAATGTGGGTGTTAAACGTTATTTGTTAACTTTTTTCATAATACTTAACCTGAGAAAATCTTTAACCCCTATGGTATTTTGTTAATTATTGATAAATGAACAAATAAGGAGCAAGTTGTTCTCTCATGAAAGTTTTGCCTGATATTCCTGTTTAGGTATTTTAAAAAATAAGAGCCTCAATATAATTGTGCCTTGTGTTATTATTGACATGGTGAAAAGGCTGAAAGGTACATCAGTCTTTGGATTTCATTGCTTTTCTCTTTCTCTCTCTGCAGATAAAGCACCACACTTCTCCAGGCTCGGAGATGAGGAGGTCAATGCTGGGCAAAATGCTACTTTCCAATGTGTTGCTGCTGGAAGAGCTTCAGAGGCAGAGAAGTTCCTGCTGGAGGTCAGTGCTTTATTAGTGCTGAAGTAACCTGCGTGCCTGACTTGGCTGTGTAGATATTTTTACCTCCGTAATGGTCAGTAGCACAAAAGAAAAAAAGTTTTCAATCTGTCCTTTGTGTTTTAAATGTACTTTAGGTCACGCACACATAATGAGAGTGTACACCTCCATGTTTAGACAGTTAAAAGGCACCAACAACTCTTTCAAAACTAACAGATCAACCAAACACATCGTCTTCTGCCTTAATCAAGTACTTGTCGTCATTTTGCAGCACTTTGAAGCTGTAGTGTTATGTTTTTAACATTTTGTTTAGGACTTTCAATGTCATTTTGTGCTGCTTTGTATTTGTGTAAAATATCTTTAAAGCTGTTTTCTTCATCTGTTTATGTTTTTTGAGTGCTTCATTGTGATTGTTCTGCATGTCTTTGAAGCCACTGAGCATCTCATTTCAGCGTTTACATTAAGCACTTTTGTTGCCACTTTGTGTTTCTTTGTTGCCGTTCTGTATGTCTTTGATGTAGTTTTTATGTCTCTTTGTAGTTGATCACTGATATACTTCTGATAAATCGTTGATTTTAATCTACTCTGCTGAATACATAACAGCATTTTAAGTGAAGCGTGTTACCTTATGTAACCACTGCAGCCAGGTTTTTTTTTTTCAATTTCAGCATCTTTCTCAAATGTCTTTGTGCTTACAGAGTAACTAAAGCCCAGGGTTTAAGCTGAGGTTCATCTACACTGGAATTTGATATAATGCCTTTAGAACATCAAGGAAAGGGCTGGGAGAAAAGGAGATATGACATGCCCACTCCCTCAATCCTACTGTCCCTTAACAACAACAATACATTACGCACAATTCTAGAGTGTCATAGTGATGTCTTTGATTGGTTGTTCCCACCTTTGCCAACGAAAAATCCGCATTTGCGGCTACTAGTGAATTCAAAAGTCTTTTTATAAAAGAATTATGATTTAGATGAGGCAAAGATGATCATGTAGAACAGTCTAAAAGGCGTTCATGCATTCATTTTATTTTGTTCCATTTTCTGGAGGTATCAGGATTTCTTAAGGAGTTACCTCATTATCTTAGTAAAACTGAATTATTTTTTTATCCCAAGACAAGGAGATAGATAAGTTGATATCTTAAGGAAATGACCTGAAATGTAAATCTTACCACAGGAAAGCTATGTAAATTGAGATATGTGAATGAATGTCTGCTTCAGACTTCCACACATCAAAGAATCTTTCAGGCCTTTGAGAGTCACTGGAAACAGGTCTGCGACTCAGTTTTGGGTCCTGACCCACCAAGCTGAGCGCAACTTACACAGAAGACTCAAGTTTATATGTTGTCAACCTCGTTTAAGTTGATAGCAAAGCTTATGAACAGTTTTTGCACTACATTACCCACAATCCTAGAGTGGCTAAACAGTGGGTTTTTGTGTAGAAATCCCACACATTCTGTGCTGAATTTAATTATTAGCCACATTACCTGAACTATAAAAGCTGGACTTACCTGAGCTACCAGAGTTTGAAAAGTTGGTTTGTGCTCCTGTAGAAGTCAAAAGTTCACAAAATATCAACCTTTTTTTTTCTTTTTTGTTTTTTTAAGATTTATGTTGGGTTTTTGGGCCTTTATTGATAGAGGAGGACAGTGGATAGAGTCGAAAACAGAGACAAGAGAGTAGGGAGAGACATGTGGAAAAGGGCCACAGGCCAGTTTTGAACCCTGGCTGCCACATACATGGTGCGCTTTAAACCACTAGGCCATCTGCACCCCAAAATATCAACCTTGATTTAAGAAAAATGTATATTTTTTTCACAATCCCAGCCAAAATCACCACAATACCCACAATCCTTGAGTGTCACAACGACATCTCTAATTGGCAGGATCTCTGGTTATCGTGAAAATGTCTACCAAACCTGCAAACGATGGCTGTTTACTGTTGATGATGACAATACATGCCGCTGCAGTATGAACTAATAAATGTTCAAACTACGACACATTATGACATAATTTAAAAAATAATAACTACAGTAAAGATAAGTGCAGAGAAAAAGGTACATATTTGGTTTGAAAGCTTGAAAAGCTATCATTAACAACACATAAAGTAATCGCAGTGGATGGTGGGATATGTAGTTCCTCCTTGTAGAGAAACAGTCTTGTATCATTGCCTTTTTCTCAGTTTTTGAGTGCCATTTTTGCACCAAGTAGAATGTTTCATTGTCAGGAATACTCATGTAGCTTTTTAGTTCAGCTCCTGCTGTAATTCCAGAACGAGCACCACCAAAAAAGTGGGATGTAACTGTTGATCTCCATTGGCTGCTGCATGTGAAGTTAACAGTTAAAAAAAATCTGTCACAGCAGCCTATAGAAGGGAATCACTATAGATATTTTTAACACAAAATTTTGAATTTAAATACAAAACACAGATTTTCATTTGAATAACATGATCTGGTGGTTTATTTACTCTTCCAAAAAGGTAGTATTGGGAGATGTAATGCTGTGAAGGCCATTAAGGCCTTGGCGCCTTTTCACTTCTCTGCCTTTGAAAAGTTGCACTGCTTAAAAGATCATAGCTTTCCTCTCTACCTCCTGTTTGTATTCAGATCGTGTGCTGTGCTTTGGATATCTGTCTTTTCATCTAGAATGGCTTGTTCTGTGAAGGTCAGATGGGTCATACAGTCCCTACCTCTGCTGGGAATAACTGGGGGACTTAAGATCCTCCTCTTTATGTAGCCCTGATTAAAAGACCAAACATCTCTTTGCTGTAGGGCCCTTTTTTTCTTCTCATCATGCAATTACAATGCACAGCCACACATATGCAGCTTTTGCCAACATCCTACCTCCCACCACAGCCAGCTAGTGTTAATCATGGCTGACCCTAGGCAAACCTACTGTATTGTTTGAAAGTGAGAAGATGTGTGATTTATGTAATTGAAGCCTCCTCACTCCCACCTCTTTGCACGCTTTATCAAACCACCCATTTGGTCACAACATGAGGATGAAGACAAATTGTTTCTGTAATTAGCTGGCATAACCACACAGGCGTCTGCTGTAATGAGATCTTCCAGCCACTGAAAAGCCTTTCTTTTTACCACCGTCTTTGCTGTCTTACTGTCCGCTGCACACGTGTCCATCTGAGCTCTTCTGCCCACAAACTACTATCATTCTTACTGTCTCTTGTTGTGCCCTTTGTGTTAATTGTTTCTGCTGTACCAGCTGCAGCACCGTCTTGGATTCACAGACTGTTTTGTTGCTTCATCACCAATTAGCCACAGCCAGATTGTTTACGTTACATAAAGCAGTCTTAAGCTTTTCAATTTATCCTGATCTAACCCCGAACCATGTGCTAGGTAGTTAAAATGAAACGCACTTTGTGTATGTATAATCAACATTTTTTTTCTTCACTAGCGGTCAGAAGATTTGTTGCCTGCTTAACCCTAACTAGCGGGTGTATGTTTATGTGTTTGTTTACAAAGGCCCTGCGTGAGGTTTGTGTGGTCTGTGGGATTTTTGAAGGCCCAAATCAGAACGACAGCACAAACCAAAGGTCTCCCTGCATGATTTAGAGCTTTGTAAAAAACTGGCAGATTTAAAGGATGAAGATTCAGTGTAATGTCCACTGTTTCACACAAAGAGAATGGCCTGAAGACATGAAAAAAGCTATCACATTCCATGTGTTTTGTTGAGACTTCCTGGAGTTGACAGATGCTTGTGGTTTTAATGGTGTGTAACAATGTGAGAAATGCCTCTCACAGTGCAGCAGCGAGGTGCATCATGCAACATTCATGTGAACAGCACTCTGTTTTCAATATGAATACCTCCCTCTGTTTCTCACTTTCTGCCCCAACTCACTTTTGTTTGTGTTCTGTTTCTGCTCGGCTTTATGCTAAAACAAGAACAAGACTCACAGCCTCTGCCACTTTCCTGCTTTACCAAAACACAAAGTTTACACGCTGCCTTTCATCCATTAGCCTTTATTTTCTTCCCTGATTAAACCTTAATGCATTAAAGCCCATCTGCCTCCCCAGTCTAACTGCTGAGCAGTGACATGTTTTGGTTCAATAACGCTGCACACCGAGGACGACTGAGGTTGTAGATGGGCTTCATTAAGGCACGACACTCATGACATGCATTACTCCCATAATCACCATTATTTTAACAAGATTTCATTGTTTTTATTAAAGCATGTCTGATTGTCATATTGCGTGATTAAATGAGAGAAATGGTCCTGTCATTCTAATTAAATTGCACACGGCTGGCGGATTGTCCTTTAAAATCACAAAGCTCCAATAAAAACTGACCCAGATAACAATTATTAAAGTGTTTTTCTAACGTTATTAGCTCTGTGTCCCAGGAGTTCGGGGCAATAACTGCTTACAAGAGCTACTATAGGTAATGAGTGTGTGTGTGATTATGAGGGAGGCTGGGTTGTGTATCCTCCTTTTAATAAAACACATAAATATACAAGCATAAAAATACTTATTATCTTACTCTGTAATAGAATTGTATTATACAGCAGCTCCTATGTAGTCACAGCATGACATGAGCTTGATTTAACCATTTAGGTGAGGGGAATAAGGGTGGAAAGAAGAGGTAATTAGATATCAGAATCATGCCCAAAATACTTTATTCATCCATCAGGGAAAGTTCAGTCAATACACATATTCTTATAAAGCATTCCAATGACAGATATAGAAATAGTAATAAATATGAAATAAGAAATAACGAATGAAATACATTATATGTACAGTTAGTAAAACACATAAACTCCACTTTGATCTATTTCTAACTAAATAAATTCAGCCAAAAGTCTTCCGTATCCAAAGATTATCTGATGGAAAATGATCTGCTTTCACTTTACAGAGCTTTGTACAACTAAATCATCATTCCACTATCACTATGCACACCAAAGGTAACCATAAAAATCTTTAACCACCTTCCCTTAAACATCCATCATCTATACTGCTTGTCCTGTTTAAGGTCCTGGGGGCTTGAGCAAATTCAGGTGTCACTGGATGAGAAGCAGGGTGCACCTAGGATTGGTTGACAGTCAGGGTTTGGGAGCTTATGGCAGCATTAGTAAGGATTTTGATTTGGTGCTCTTTGGTGCCTCTGAGTGCAACTGCGCTGTTGTCAAACACCTATAGACCGACAGGTTGCAGTAACAGTAATGGAATTTATGCAAGTATGACTTTGCTTGGCTGCATGGCGGCGCAGGGGTTAGCGCTGTTGCCTCACAGCAAGAAGGTCCCTGGTTTGCTTCCTGGTCAGGGTCTTTCTGTGCAGAGGTTGCATGTTCTCCCCATGCATGTGTGGGTTCTCTCCGGTTACTCCAGCTTCCTCCCACCACCAAAGACATGCTTGTTAGGTTAATTGGTGACTCTAAATTGGCCGTAGGTGTGAATGTGAGCATGCCTGGTTGTCTGTCTCTATGTGTCAGCCCTGTGATTGACCGGCTACCAGTCCAGGGTGTACCCCGCCTCTAGCCCAATGACAGCTGGGATAGGCTCCAGCCCCCCCCACGACCCAGAATGGGATAAGCGGTATAGAAAATGTCTGGATGCATGGATGACTTTGCTAGTGTCTGCAGTCCTTTGTTCGCATCTAGAGAGGGTATGCACTTGACATCATATTGCTGCATTTTCCACCACTAAGTAGCCAAAGCTTGTACTAGTGACAAAATCAGTAGTTAAAGCAGTAATAAACGGCTTATTTTAGCTGAAAATGCCATCCTTTTATTACGTATGGTACCTAAAGGAAAGTATTAAACCCGTTAGTTGTTTTACTCTTTTATTAATTTTCTGAATCAATCATGGTCAGTATAGTTTGACTTTAACCAAATAAACCTCTTATGTCAGAGTCAAAACAGATTTCTTCAAAATAATGTTAATTAAACAAAAACATGTAAGGAGAAATGAGTGACTGCATGAATATTCATCCCTTTTAAAGTGAGAGGTCCAGCCAGTTGGTACTAGTAGTCTCATGATGAGTGAAAAAAGGATTATCTGAGTTCAGTGAATCAAGTGATTGTAGTGTAACGACACCTGTGAGTGGAAGGTCCAGTCACTGGTTAATCAGTATTCCTGGCTGCCATTACATCATGAAGACAAAGAACACTCCAAACAATGACAAAGGTCATTGAAAAGTAAATGTCAGGGGATAGATACAAAAAACATTCCAAGGCACTGAACATCCCTGGAGCTTCACAAAAGAAAGCCACTTAGGTTAAAAAAAAACAAACAAACAAAAAAATCATATTAAATCTCAACTAGAGTCCACCAAAAGGCATGTGGGAGACATCATGGTCAAGTGGAAGGAAGTTCTTTGGTCTGATGGGACCAAAATGGTGCTTTTTGCCATTAGACACCAAACACTGAACATCACCACAAACACACACCATCCCCACTGTGAATCATGGTGGTGGAAGCATCATGCTGTGGGGATGCATCTCAGCAGCCAGCCCTGGGAGACCTTTAAAGGTAGGGGCTAAAATGAATGTGCCACAGGAAGCTCAACAGAAATGGTTTAAAGACACCAAGGGGAATGTTCTGGAGTGGCCGAGTCAAAGCCCAGACCTTAATCCATTAGGGTATTTGTGGCTGGACTTGAGAAGGATTGTCCACACCCAATCCCGGTGTGACCTGACAGAGCTTGAACAGTTTTGCGATGAAGAAATTTATTATTTCCTCATTTCATGATGTGAAAAAATGGCAACCACAGAGTGACCTTTTTAAAGGTAAGCTTGTGAAAAGAAGCAGATGGATCATTGAAGTACGTGGTAACAAGTGATCTAAAGCTTCATTGTAACCCAGAACTTAACTGATAATTGAGTTTCACATCTATTATCACTGATGAACTGGGCAGATGTCTGCCTTCAAGCTTTGCTTTGTGTTCTTGGAATCAGCTCCACTTGAATGTTAGGAAATTCAATTCATGGCAACATGTCAGTGTCCATAGCACATCCTGTCTTTAGTGAAGAGTAAGGATCTTTGTGTCTGAGTCCAAATATTTCTAATTTAAGCGGATGCTAATCTATTTTCCTCCTATTTTCATTTGTTCCCCTTTGAGCTGACAGCTGTGTTTCAGAATGTTTTGCCATTGAAAGTGATGTCAGTGAAAACCATCTACATGCAAATTACTCACCGGTCTATCATTGACAAAGCAGACTTGTTGTGAAGAGTTGTAGCCTACTGCTTTGTGCAGTTCTCACCAGCATGTTTAAGACTCTCTGATGTTTATTCAAGCCCAGGTTCTTGTTTGGTCACTCTGTATTTTTCTCTTCCTTGCTTTTTATATCACTGTCCTCTTCCATATCTTAGCCTCAGCCACTGTGTCAAACAGTATAGGCTAAATGGCCTTTTTAGCTGAGAGCTGTTGTGTTTTAAATGATTTCACTCTTAGATAAACTTTGACACTACTCTTTAAAGGTGAAAGTGTTACACATTTTTTCCTTATAAACACGAAAGGAAGTCTAGTCTCAGTCACACTGAGGCCTCTGCTGCTTTAAACAGTCCTTTATAACTGTGTGTATTTGAGTCAGTGGCCTGTGTGTGTGTTTGTCTTTCTGTTTCACATCAAACAGCGTTTGAGATGACATGTACCTGTGTTTGTGTGAGGCTGAGAGAAAACACGATGACCTGTCCTGTTTTCTCTGACCCTGTCCTTTTTTTGCCTTCCAGAGACACAATGGGGACATTTTAACAGCAGCGTCAGTCAAGCACTTGAGTCACTGGCGCTTTGTGGTATCCTTCCAGCTAGACAGCGTCCAGCGGACAGATCAAGACCTTTACCGCTGTGTCACTCAGTCTCCCAGGGGCTCCGGGGTCTCAAACTTTGCTGAACTTGTAGTCAAAGGTAAACACTCTCTTGTCTTCATCCCTTGTTGTTCTCTTTTTGTCTTGTGTTACTTTCTTCCCAGCTTTTAGTATGCCTGCTGTTGATTTAACAGGATTTTCTGCTCTTCTTGGTTACACTAGATTACTGTGTGTGATTTAAATATGAACTGAAAATGAAATTGATCCTGACAAGCAGTGATAGCCATGGGTGTGAACACGCTATTCAAATGACCCAAAATATATTGCATGGTGAAGGAAATCACAGACACCTATTTCAAATTGATTTCCCTACAACTCCTAAATCACAAATAGCATGGCAGCTCCACACAAATGAAACCTCTGAGGTTGGTATCTGCCCGACGGGTTGTTGTCTAAGCTGCAGTTGTCAAATAGGCTGCCATACTCGGCTCTTCAGCTCTCTGTCAAAAAGCTGCTCACTTGACTTGGACTCCTGCAGACCCTGTCATATCATGTACCACAGATGGTGACCTCACTCCCATTACTCACTTCAGCCCCCCAGCCTGACACTGCTTTGACAGCATAGTAATGACATGGCTGTGGGAGGGTTTGATGGCATAACAATCTCCAGCCCTGAGCGAACAGAGGATGAGAAAGGGGGGAAAAAGGATGTGAAGGATGCCAAATCTCCTTGTCTTCCACTGTATGCTCCAGGGCAAAAAAGTGTTCGGCAATACTGGAAATAGAGTGATGTCGGTGGGTCAGTTGGCTAGTCTCTTTGTTCAACTAGAATCTTGCTGTATTTGGGTGATTGGTACACAATTTGGAAAGATATTCATGGCCTCCAGAGGATAAATCCTAAATACCGAAGTTGTTCCAGGCTACAGTGATAGGTAAAAATTCTGTCATCTTCACAAATGTTGGCATCTCTGTAACATGCAGCTTGTAAGTTCTAATCAGTAAATATTAGCAACCAGCATACAAAAATGTCTGAGCATTCGATCAATGAAAAATGTTGTTTTAAGTCTCTCTGTGTTCACCTCTTTATACTCAACACCCGTGATTTTAGGTTTCATTTCTCTCCCGCTGAGGTGTTTCAAGCTGCTCCAGATAACACCAAATTTCTTGATGTGGGTGTTCACAAAAACACGCTTGAGCAAAATAACAACTACAGACTTTTAGTGCAAAGAACTTGTCCAAAATAGTGTTTTTTCATCATTGTTTAAACTTTAAGTGCAGGTAAGTGTGCGGAGCAGCAGTGTTTATAGCTGTTCCTCTGTCCTAATCTAATGCCACAACCTACTTATTTGAATCATGGACTCAAAACAAGCAAGTCATAAGTTTAAACACACATTTAAACAGTTGTTTAAGCTGTTACTGCAGCACTAGGCTCAAGACAAACTGAGTTGATCCATTACAGCTCACTGCTTGTGTTAAAGCCCCAGGCAGGCCAACAGAGTGAGCACACTAGCGTCATGTTGCTGTTATTACACTAAATTTGAAATGTCTGTCTTTTGGTGTGTTTCCAAATGATGGACTGTCTGACATATGCAAAAGGTATACTGTTTAAGTGAATTTGAACATGCTAACACCCTTCACATACATGAGCACAATACATGATAAGCATCAGCATTAGCGGGATGCTGTTATTTAGCTATGAAGCAAATACCATTTTTAAAAGCTTTTGATTGAGAAAGTTACTGTTGGCCTGCTAGAATAAAACAACATAAAACATCACAATGAGTATGTAAAATGTTCCAATTACCTACAGTAGTTTGCAAATTTGTGTAAAAAGTGTTGGAAATTCTTGGATGGACTGGTTTTTAAACCTAATATGGGAGCTTAGAAGTCCTGCTACAACACTCAAAAGCAATTCCAACTCTCAAACGATCCAAAGTGGAAGTTGCTGGACAGCCAACCAGGCGCTTACAAATTAAAGTGACCATAATACCCCCACCCCCCACTCCAAGTTTTCACTGAATGTTCTCGAGGCCTTAAAACATCCTTTGAAATTTTAAGATATTCCTACAATGTGAAAATTCCTCCCAAATTCCATAAAATAATAAAAAACTACATTAAACTACATTTAAAGTTTCCTAGACATACTAGCTATGTTGCTGTGAAAATTCTTAAACAGTTTTTAGAAATCCCTTGAAAATACCCCAAAATATCCTAAAATATTCCCAAAATGTTTAGTAAACCTTTCTGGAAAAAATAAAAACAAATATTTAAATTAAAATTTCGCCACCTTAATTGCAAGGAAATTTAAAGATTTCCAAACAAATTCCCCAAACATCCATATATATTTCCCTAAATATTCAAGAAAATTCTTGAAAATTTCACAGCAAATTCCCCAGATTTTCTAAGCAAATTATTTAAACTTCTATGCTATAATTCTATACTCCTTTACTGTGGGCAATTATCTAGAAAATTCTTGTAATTATAATTACAATGTTGTAGAAGAGCCTAAATGTAATAATGTCCTCATATGTCTATACAGGGTCTCAGGAGGGTATAACTGTTTAAGTAATCAACATGTATATTGTTGTTAAATTATATAACCAGTTGCTTTAACTTGGTGCTAGCTCCTCCAACAAAGCTCAAACTCTGGTTTACTCTAATCCTTGTTTTGTTAAAGACTGAATTAGTCCCATTGGTTTACATCTATCATTCATATGACGCAAGTTAATGGTGGCATGATAACACCCTGACCTTCCCAGTAAACATGGTGCACATTAAAGCTGCATTGTTAGCATGCTGATGTTAGCATTATGCTGTCCCTGTGGCAGCCTCACAAATCTGCCAGCATTCCTGTTTACTCACAGTCTGTTTGTGTTTAAGCATGAAGTAAATCCCTTTTATTTATTTGAAGCATGGCCTCGGTTTAGTATGGTGATACAGGCTGACTGATCCAGTACGAAATGGAGCCCCTTTTGCCAAATTGTTACTAAACCCTCTCACCAGCCGCTGCCAGTAGATGAGGAGTCAGTAAATGGGCTCGAAGAGGGCCATGAAATCCCATTTAGTGTTCTCACACTCAGAAAATAAGAATTATTTTATCTGCATGGTTGTTGCGTTGCTTCTTTTTTAATAATGAGGACAAAGATGTTATTTTTGGCTCATTCTGCCCCATCGAGCGGCCTTGATGGCCGGTTGTAAGTCATATTTAAGTCAACCGGCTCCAGCTCTATAATCTATTTCACAGGAGCAGAGAACAAGTCCTTAACGAGACTTTCATAAATCCCTCTCCCTCTATGCTCCACTGAGAAGAGCCTAATCATCCCTTAATGAGTTAGATCCACTCATTTCATGACCATAGATTCCATACAAGAATCATGATGAAGCCCCTTATTTCCCATAGAGGACAACGATATGTCCAATCAATGAATAAAACATGCCCATCTTTCTCCTTGAGGTATTGTGTGGCTCTGGCTTTTGTTGTGGCCTCATGGTGATTATACTGTGATCCTGAGCACATTTGAAGATGTGTTTTCAGGGATTTGCAGCCTGTTTAAACATATATCTCAGTGCAGAGAGATCCTTAATTAAACAGAAAGTAGTTCTGAGAATGATGTTTAATTTGAGAATAACTGTGCAGAAGGAAACAAAAGAAAAGGGGAGTCATTTTTATGCTGGGAAAAATACATTCTACATAAACAGACTTAATGAAGTGATAAAAAAATAGATTTTAATCGTGAGAAATGGGTGAGTTGTTTCATATATGGCCTTGCTCTTACCTAAATGTAAGCTTTTATTGTGGATGCAGATGAAGAGCTGCTTCAGGCTGGGTCTAGGAAAAAGGAAGCTCTGCAGAGTGGAGGTGAGGTGCTGGTTAAGTCGAGAGCCCGCAGAGAGGAGGGCCGTAAAAGACAGAGGCACCTCTGCAGGAATGAAGGATTAGTCACAGCTACAGATCTAGCTCTGATCTTTTCTCATGCTTTGTCCCCATTTCTTTTGCATTCCCTTCCCACCCTCACATTGCCACCCGTGTAATTGTTCAGTCGCTTGGATCTGCGAGTGAGTGACATTTGACCGATGGACTCTGGAATTAATCTTTGGTTTGGCAATCTTTACCAAGAGTGATGCAGAGTCTCTTTGGTGGCCAGCTTAGAGGACAGCATGCTCAGTTAGGGGCAAAGATGTACAGCAAATAATCCTTAAGTTACAAAGATGTTACACAGTAGAAACACTGCATGCACAGCTGTTTCTTCACTCACAAATATATGCAAGGCTGTAAATGCCTTCTTAATAGCCTTGACTAATCTGCTATTTGAACGCAGTTTGACCTGCTCACACCCTGCACTCTCTAGGGACTCATTTAAGACCCACTGGGCTTTAATGTAATGAAAAATCTGTTTGGATACAGCTAATTAATAAAATTAACACCACAACCTTACCGCCCAACAATGTGCAGCAGTGCCACAAGCCTGTCAGCGAATGCTTTCACTGATAAAACCAAAAACACTGCTTTTCATTTCCTCTCTTAGTACCTCCATCCCCCATTGCGCCACCCCAGCTGCTGCGTGCTGGCTCCACTTACCTGATCATCCAGCTTAACACCAACTCTATCCTGGGAGATGGCCCCATTATCAGGAAGGAGATTGAGTACCGCGCCAGCCAGTCTCCGTGGTCAGAGGTGCACGGAGTCAACATGGTCACATATAAGCTCTGGCACCTGGATCCAGACACGGAGTATCACATCAGTGTGCTGCTGACTCGGCCAGGTGAAGGGGGGACTGGACCACCTGGACCACCCCTTGTTAGCCGGACCAAGTGTGCAGGTGAGACTTAACATTCTGAGACAAATGTTCCTAACCATTTATGACCATTAGAATAAACCACTTCTGTGAAAGAGCAGTACACGAGTCATAATCATCATAAAAATGGGTTACACATATCTAAAAATAAACCTAAGTATTCTTTCTTCATGCAAACAGTGCTTTCTTTTCCCCCACACTTTCTTTCTTCATTGTGCCAACACAACTCCAGTTTTAATAGCTTCTGCTAAATTTCTGTTGTGCTATATTCCATTCATTTAATGCAACAGAGGACTCTATCTGATTACCAGATCACTTGTCACAGGGCATCAAGCTGGTGCAGACCTTCCACAAGTTTATCAATCTGAGATGATGACCTTTCATAAATAATTTTTTTTTTTTTTTAGAGAATTTGTGTCATGCTGCAATTAGGATGAAAAGGAAAAGAAATATTTGAAAATATTTTTTATTTGTGTGGGGAATTTTTATTCACATGTATATATATATATATATATTAGGGATGTGAATCTCTCCTTCTGAAGATGATTTGTTGAAATACAGAACTATTCTGTCCAATCCGATATCCAATTATGTTTGGGTCTGTTCGTGCTGCGTTAGTGTTAGCATCTTAGCTAAACTTTAGCACCTCTCAACAGGTGAGATTTATGAGCTGCCGTAGTTCTTAATCACTTTTCTCCAAAGCATACAGACGGGCAGACATTTCGAAAGTTATCCTTCCTTCATATAAAGTCCACATGACTTTTTCCTGAGGTGCAGAACTGTACCTGAATGACGTTTAGGCAAGGACCGGTGAAACACATCCAGCTACCTAGCGAGCACCTACAGTAAATGGAACTCTCATTTAAAGGTAAAAGGTCACTGTGGGTCATGCAAGATCACAGATGCTGAGCCAGAGCATGGCAGAATGGGCAATGAAAACAAAACAGCAGAGCCTCATGAACCGATCTCTAATGTTAAAACCGGTCCAAAGATCGGTTCTAGCCGTATTTTGCTGGTCCAGGACTTCGCTGCCCTAATATATATATATTCTGTATTTATTGAACAATACCCTTAAGAAATATTCACCCCTCACATGTTTTACCCTTTAAACTCTTTAGTGTCAAAGTGAAAAAGATTTTAACCGACTGCATACATTTTCAACCCCTTTAAGTCAGTATTTAGAAGGTGCACCTTTGGCTGTAACCACAGCACTGAGTCTTTGCTAAACTGCTCAAGCTCTATCAGGTTGCATGGGGATTGGTTGTGAATAGCCCTTTTCAAGACCAGCCACAAATTCTCTATTGGCTTTAACCCGACCACTCTAGAACATTCACCTTGTTGTCCTTAAAACCATTTCTCTGTAGTTTTTGTCCTATGCTTCTTGCCATTACTGGAAAATAAATCTTCTCCCATGCCCTAGTTCTCTGCCGCACTGAATAAGATTGTCCTCCAGGATTTTCCTGTATTTTGCTGTATTCATTTTTTATCCTCAACCTTTACACGCCTTCCAGAACTGACTGCAGAGGAGCATCCCCACAGCGTGATGCTGCCACCACTGGCTTCACAGTGGGGATGGTGCGTTTGAGCATCCTTTTGTCTTCATGGTGTAATGGTTGTCAGGAATACTGATTAACCAGTGTCTGGGCCTTCCAACACAGGTGTCTTTATACTACAATCACTTGAGGCACATTCATTGCACTCATGTGATCCCCATTTCACTTATTGTGAGACTGTTAGCACCAACTGGCTGGACCTCTGTTGAATAAGATCAGTCACTTTAAAAGGGGTGAATGTTTGTGCAATGACTTATCCTTCATATTTTTTGTTAATTGGTATTTCCTGTAGAAATCTGTTTTGAGTTTGACATCAAAGAGTTTTTTTTTTAATTTGTCAAAAAGTCAAATTATATTGACCATGATTGATTTTTAAAATCAAATAATGGATGAGGAGATGAATACTTTTATAGGGACTGTAGCTTCAGGTAACTGTAACACAAGCCTAGCTATCGTTATTATTTACACACTTATTTATAATTCAGAGCTGTGTGTTTTAACAGCTGATTTAAACCTAAAGGTGCTACTGCTAATGCAAGCTGCTATTCACTGGTCTGTAGCTGCTGCAGCGTTAAAACATACCACCCACCATGCAGCTTTTATCCATATGTTGTTTGTTTAACGCTGAATCATGGAGCATTGTTTACCTTATCACCTAAATCGTTTCCATAGCGTTCTTGTATTGGTTATTATGTTTGTAGAGATAAGAGTCTGAAGCAGTCTGTTTACTCTTTTAACCTCAGGGGTTTTTATGTTTGGGCAAAGACAACTGTACTGAAAGGACCTATTATGCAACATGTAGTCCTTAGGGGAATAACAGCGTGCAATGCAGTGACACAGCAACCCAGAGCCCTTGATGAGGGGATACAGTGCAGTGAGACCTAGATGTGAAATAGAAACAGCATTCATGGTGCAGCATATTTAAAAATATTGCTCACGAAACAGGACTGTGATTTTCAAACTTATGACGTTACTATATATCTAATCTAGATTAGAATAACACCTAAAGATACTGTGTCCTCTTTGCACATAATAATTACTTGCATGAAAGCACATCTGAAAGTCCAGATGCCTAACAGCAAAACACCATAACTTCAGAGAGTCTTAAATTATGAGGCCACATCTGCCATGATAATCTGCTAAAATTCAATCAGAGAGGAGCTGATAGACAAGTTTGGACTCAATCACTGCATACACTTATCTCATAAGAGAAGGCACACTTGCTATCAGTGGCAGCTAAAAACTGTGGAGCTGAGGAGACTAAGAGGGAGAGTTTCTCGCTGCAAGCGTGGCAGGATTGGTTTGACGGTTATATAAAAGATAACAGCTGGCTGACTGCAGTAGTTAGCCTAAAGGACGTTTCTTTGGTATCTAATGAGGAGGAGGGACGTTTTACATGACAAGCACAATAAATGGATAGAATTTGTAGGTGATAGTGGTGGAGACAAAGCTTTAATGACACACTGTAGATTACTTAAAACTGAGTCTTTGTTTAAAGTGTCTTATCAGTTTTGTTTGGTCATTTTATGCAAAAAAAAAAAAAAAGTTTCTTTACAGCCCCTGAGTGAAGTTTTTAGCTGTTTATTAAGCAGTGTGAAATTAATATTTGCAACTTTTTATGTGCTGCAAAGCAAACAAGATCATCATGGTCAAGACTGATTATTTCTTTTAAGTTGTTGTTAATGTCTGAAATTACTGCCAGGGTAGGTGACATTTTCCTTGCCAATAATAATGAATGTTAAAAGTATTTGCAGTGATGTATTAGACTTTTAAAATAAAAGGAATCTCATTTCTTAAAATGATAAGAAACTACCAAAGCCTGGTTTATACTTCTTTGTCTGATGTAAGCTGTAGCTGGGGATGGAGCTTATACATATTGAGTAGCAGCTGATTATACTGCTGTTGTTTCCAAAAATTTAAGAGGGGAGACATTATATGAGATGGAAAATACAGCCACTGAAGGCCGAGGATGGGGATGGGGATGACTTGCAGTCATTCAGGAGGCGGGTCAAGGAGTGTCAATCATGGCATAGAAGTGCTGTGTGTTACTCGGTGGGCTTGTGCTTATAAAAGAAGAAAACATCTGTCCATTGGTTTTCCAGTTCCTCCTTAGGGATTCAAAGGGACTCCTAGGTCAGATGAAATATGTAATCCCTCCATAGAGTTCTGGGTCTCTCCCATGATCTCCTTCCAGATGAATATGTGCAACAGACCTCTACTGGAAGGCGACCAGGAGGCATCCTGATAAGTTGCTCGAACCCCCTCAACTGGCTCCTTTCATTGGGAAGGAGCGGTGGCTCCACTTCAACGTCCCTCTGCATGTACGAGCTCCTCCTCCTATCTCATTTCAACTACTTCTATCCCTGATCTCATTCTTTCAGTCATTACCCAGAATTCATGGTCATAGGTGAAGGTTGGAACATAGATCAACCAGTAAATCAAGAAGCTCCTGCTTCACCACAACAGTCAGGTACGATGCCTGCTACACAGCTGATACTGCACCAATCCACCCGTCAGTCTCACGGTCCATTCTACCCTTGTTCATGAACAAGACCCTGAGACACTTGAACTCCTTCACTTGGGGCGAAGAATTACTTTCCACCCCAAGGGCGCAATCTACCGTTTTCTAGCAGATATCCATGACCTCAGACTTGGAGGTGCTTATTCTCATACCAGCCGCTACATACTCAGCCACAAACCACCCCGATGCCAGAAGGACCACATCATCTGCAAACAGCAGAGATGAAATTCTGAGGTTCTAGACCTGAAACCCTTCCAACCCTGACTGCGCCTTAAGATCCTGTTCATGAAAATAACCAACAATACTGGTGACCAAGGGCATCCCTGGCAGAGGCGAACAGGCACCGGAATATGTCTGACTTTGTGCCGAGAATAAGAACACAGCCCTCACTTAGTTATACAGGGACCTGATGGCTCACCACAGTGGCTCTGTAACCTGTAACCTTCCTAGAGACATGATTTTTAGCTTTCTCCAAGAAGAGCTGGTCCACTGTCAGGACGAAACCCACATCGTTCCTCCTGTGTCTGAGTTTCGACGACCAGCCGGATCCTCCTTTCCAAAACCCTAGAGTAGATTTTCCTTTGAGGCTAGGTAGTGTGATAGCCTGTTAATTCAAGAACACCCTGTGGTCCCTCTTTTTAAGAATAGGAACCACCACCCCAGCCTATCAAAACAGACCCAAAGTTCCTTACAGAGGCTTGAATAAAATCCAAGATGATCTCAAATGTCTTGCACGTTCCACATACCAAGAATCTCTTTTCAAAAGCTTTAATTAGGACACTGGTTTAGCTCAGTTAGCAGGTGCTGAGAAACGGAAGTTATAGTCCTCAATGCACTGGTTGTGGGATAGATTCTTGGTCTGGGGGGCATGTTTGGTGCAAGCCTTTCCCCGTATTTCCTATCTCTCTTTAGCTCTTCTTTCCTTCTTTTAATTTTTAAAAAGTTGATTAGTTTAATCCTTTTTCACCAATGAGTATATTTTTATTTCAAATCAGCCTGGTATGAACAAACATTATGCTTGTAGGCCTTTTAAGTGTAAATTTTTTCATTAATCTGCAGATTATGTTTCTAATTAATAAACTGAACTACAGTATATTTTTCTATACATCTCTTATCTTAGAAGACAAAAAGCTCATTATAAGGTCTAAAGCTAATGACAGATAAATTCTTCATCTACTATTTTTTCTGAGTTTTTTTATTCCAAATAAATGTGCAGAAGAGTAAATCACTTTCGATAAGAAAAGACTTTCATCAACAGCTTAAAGGCAGATATACTGTGAATATTAATTATATTATAATCTATCCTTTAGCCAAGGTTTTCCTTCTATTATCTGACCAGAGTACAAATGTCTTTCACCATGCATGCACAGAACAACATACTCTGGTACCAGCAGGCTACGCCCATGCTTACTTTAAATTAATGTACATACGCAGTATATAGATCAAAGCGTACTGTGTTGATGCAGATGCACTCACAGAGATGCAGGCAGCCATTACTGCTAGCTCCATCTGAATGTATATACAGCAGTGACATGAAATGGAGAGCTTTGTGTTACCCAAAGGCGGTCTGTGGATTCGTGTCTTCCATGGTCATCACTCTTCTCTATGCCCAATGGTCTCCTCCTGCCACACACCATCCCTCACATATCTCCCTCCCCAGCTCCACTGGAGCCTCCCTGGCCCCCCTCTTCAATGACATATTAAAGCTACTCTCCTCTCCCAACAGCCTCAGACACCCCCCATTCATCAGACACCATGACTGAGCTTACAGGCCTCCTGCTCTCCCCGCCCCGACTCGAGAGACACAGAAATTCACAATAAAGAAGTTTAAAAAAAGAGTCAATATCAGGAGAAAGAAGGCTGCGTTGGGGGAGTATGTGTGTGGGAGAGAGGATAGTTTTTCAAAGCGAGAGAGAGAAAAATGAATTGAGTGAATGTGTGAGAGGTGAAGCAAGGGAGGATCCACGGCATACGGAAAATTGCTTTCCGAGTAGCTGGTATCGGTGTTTGTGAAAGTCACTAAACTCAGCCTTTAATGATGTATTTACATTTCAACCACTGTGACATTAGCTTGTTCAACCATGTGTGGGATAAGTAATACTGCTGTGTTTGCTGAGCTGTTAAACAGGGCATTTAGATGCAGTACTAGTTCAATCCTGGGGAAGTATAGGTGAAATTAATTTAGTGGCTGTCTGTGTTGGATTTTGCCCTCAGGTTGCTGCAGAGCTGTGAGTGACTGTTTGTTGAATTATTATATTTTTACACATAAACACACTCACAGCTCACACATGGGCTCGGATGGTAGATGGCAGGCAGACTTGAGCTCATATAGAACATTTCTAGTCTTACAGTGCATATTGCATTTATCTATTCACACACTGATGACAGAGACTGCTAAGTAAAGTATCCATTAGTTTTAACCTTTCCCATTCATAAACATTCACATGCTGCTGATGCAGCAGCACAAGCAACAAGAAGCTCAGTGTCATGTCCAAAAACCCTTCAATACATGACTGCAGGAGCAAGGGACTGAACCCCTGTCTTTCCATTTGAGAGATGGCTCACTCTACCACTAATCCAGTGACTTACCTTCAGTGGTTGATGCAGCAGTTGGAAAATAGAAAGAAAATGGATCATATTCCTGCCCTAAAAAACACTTGACCTCTTTGCAGGCATAATGTTCTTCATATACCCCTTATCCAAAAAAAGGAACTTAATTGAATTTCAAACCCATAATCTGTTTTACAAACAACCTATAATTCACCACAATCTCTGATAATTTCAGGGTTTTTTATCTTCTCAGTGCAGAAAAACTGCATGTAATTACTGGAAACCTCTCATTTCGTAACAACACTGCTTACCTAAGTGTTTTCTTCACTTAATTAGTTTTTTTATGGTTGTCATTATGGCTAAAGTTGTTGCATTGCCGTAAACATGATTTTTTTGCAAGTGCTATTTATGCAGCCTACAAAATAAAGGTTAAATGTGCAGGATGCTTTCACCTCCAAAGACCCTGCATGCTCAGTATATGTGAGGACATTACGTCTTGGCTTTCTGACAACATAGTTATGATTTCTGCTTCTGGAGTTTTTGAGATAATGACCCAGAATGTCCACTGACGTTAAAATAACTTGCTTAAATGATGGGGGCAATTTGCTTTGCTTTGCTTTTGTTTTTCTTTTTTTTTGGGGGGGGGGCATTTTCATGGGGATTTGGGATATATATATATTTTACTTTTGGGAATTTGATTTGGAATTGGATGGGACACTGTTTTTAATTTTTTTTTTGTAATTTTTAAAAATCTTAGGACAATTTTTGTAAATTCTGGGGGATTTTATAAGGAATTTGAACAGAATTAATTATGGCGGTTTGTGGGATTGCCTAAATGTTGTCAGGAATTTTTGGGACATTTTTATGTAATGTTTAGACTTTAATATTACAGTGTCAGTGAAACATTTAGGAATATTTAAAGACATTTTGGGGTACTTTTTACTCGATACCTACAGAAATACACACACAAAAAAAATCTTTGAAATCTTTGGACTATTTTGTGGATTTTGGAAAGCAAATTTTTCAATAAATTCAGAACTTCTAGTGAAAATTTTGTTAATGCATGGCCTTCACAGGTCCTTTTGGTCGAATGGCTGATACCATTTCTAACTGACTGAAGACTCCCAAAAAGTGACCTGTTTTATTTAACACAGACTCCAATCAATGATAAGAACAGTTTCAGCAATGATCCAGAGAAATCAAAGGCACCTCTGTGCTGAAATTCAAGTGTTTTTGCAAAGGGTCTGAATACTTAAGTCAATGTGATATTTAGTTTTTTATTTTTAATAGATTTGCAAAAAGTAATAGTTTTTTTCCCTTGTCATTATTAGGTACTGAGTGTGGATAAATGAGACTAAAAAAAAATTTTTTTTTGACCGTAACAGGATGCAACATAACAAAATTGAGAAAAAGAAAGGGGGGGGGGCAAATGCACCATATGTGCATGGTTTAGAGAGAGTATAAATACTTGCAGATAAAAAATAAAGAAAGTGAGTGTTTTATAAAGGAAAGGCTCAAGTCCATTGGGCATTAATGTAGTGCATAAAATCTTGTTTGACCTCAAATGTGAATATGTGAAACACTTGCAGTAGCATATTTGTAAGAAAATGCTATGAATAAAGTTGAGCTGACTTTGCTGTGGGCTGGAACAAAAGAAACCTCCTCCACCTGGTTCATCTTACCTCCTTGACCCTGTAGGAGAGTCTCTAATCACCACCTGGTTCCTCAAGCTCCCCTGACCCCACCTCCAAACCATCTGGACTACACCTCCCCTCTGACTTCCTCATTCCACCACTGAGCCCTCCTTGCCCTTCTTTGCTGTTGGCCTGGTTAGGTTTAGAACAAGGAAACACATATGATAGGGTCATTGTTGTGATTTTAGGGCGGTGCTAACTGAACAAACAGGAGAGTGTGACTCACAAAGAAAAATGTATTTCACCTCCATGAGCTGTGTCTTTCCACCGTGACCAATCTCACTCTTCCATGGTCATGCTGAATATTTCCTCTCCCTCACGAACATGTCGACTGGTCGTGTGCACACACCTCTTCGCGGGGCTGTAAAACTAATGTCCGTGAATGTGAACATGGTCTCCGCCTGGCTCTGATGGCCATCCAGGTGTGCTTGATGAGCCATTGCTGTGATTATCAGCACGGTGCATTAGCACAGCTTGAAGCCCCTCAAGTAAATCACAGAGGAGAGGCGAGGATTGTACTGCAGGTGGTCCCCAAACTACGTTAATGGGCTTCCACCTGCTGCTGGGTCACTGAACCTTCTGGAAAGCCTCTAGTCATGATGCCCCTGCTCTGTTCACACTGGAGCATGACTAAAATTAACCACATTAGGAGCACAAGTGATTTGCCGTTCTTGGCACATCGTTCATCATGTGTTCCTTCCTGGCGAGAATCCCCCTATATTTTCACATTCGAGGTGTTTGGATTTATGCATGCTTGCGTTTTCGCTTGCACTTGGGTACAGGCGTGCATGTCTGTATAAATGAGGTTTTCCCATCTGACAAAGTCATATAAAATCCTGTCCATTGGGGCATGCAATCTAAAGCAGCTCTGCTCTGTCCTGCTGCTGTCTCATGTCACAGTTTCCAAGGCGATAATAAACCAGAACCTGTCACATCCACTCTGAATTCCAATCTCCGAGGATCAACATGGTGCTCTGGGCTTCAGGCCATGTCGGGACAGCTGCAGCTTTCACGCCACAGGGCGAAGGAGAATGGGTGGGTGCTTGTGGCGGACTGACAAATAAGACTAGGAAAGGGGAAGGGGGCTGGCACAAATGCCCACTTTGAGAGAAAAAACCCACAATGAGCACACTGTGGCCCTCTTTGGCGGCCCTTTTATCAACTCAGCAGTTAAATGCCTCTCTTTATTTAGCTCTCAGACTGTGCAGACTATCAATTGCACCATTAAGACAATCCTCAGTCACACTGAACAATGGAACATTAACATTTTCTCAATGGGTGCAGTCTACTACTTTACTATTACTGCGCCCACCCATTTATCTGCCGCCACATTATTCTGGAGGTTCAGATCAATGCTCAGGTCATATTTCCATCAAGACTGAGATGCCAGACGGCAAATTAAAAGAGAGCGCTGGTGACCGCAGAGGTCTTCAGTATGAATTGAAAGTGTCAGGAAAACTCGCTTTAAAAGAATTACTTTAACAGAGACAGTGAGAAATTTGCCTGATAATGTTAAGTTATATGTGTTGAAACTTGTGAGTGAGGCAAAAAGTGATAAAGAGATAGGCATGTGTGATTATTTTATACAGAAAATGTGTGCATTAGAGTGTCCTTGCACGGACGCGGAGCACCTTACAAATCCATTTTCTTAGATAATTCTTGTTTTAATGCATTAGCCCCTGCTCAGTCACGCACTAGCCGCTTTATTTAAGTTCCCTGCTCTAATCTGTGCTGCTGTGTGAATCCCACCGAGTGTGTGAGGCAGTGAAGAAATGAAGACCTTGGCCAGTAACCTCAAACTCTGCTGATCTCTCCCTGTACCTCATATCTCTGCTGTCATCCCCAGCCTCCCTGGCCCATTACTCAACGTGCCTTATTAAAAGAATAAAGCCATATAATACATTATGTAGCATATTGCTTGACAAAAAGGCATTGATTGTGTTAATAATGGCCACTGATAAATGCCCTCATTGATGTCGAGGATGTCCTTGGCTTTACTCAGCCTCTCTCGGACGTCCTCCCAAACACTGGTCGCTTTGTGTGTCAGCATATAGAGGCTCTCTGTGTTGTACTTTTGGATATCACAGACTGAGCTGTTGTTCTTCGGTCTGAGTCAGTGAAAGTCAGGGTTAACCCCGGCAGTGACCAGAATTAACTCGGTGCCTTCTAAAAATATGCGACAGGCCGTAGCGGTGACCCAGCAGTAAAAGTGACCAGCGGAAGCGAGTGCCCTTGTACGACACTGGCATTTGTGTGTGTGGATCAAACCTGAGGGCAAAGAAGTACAACTACTGGATAGTCAATTTTCTCTGCAACACAGAGGCTTGGACTGGTGGGAGTGTGACAGCAACCCGCAGCCTGTCCCATTAATTAGCACAATTGGCATGAATTCGAGCTCCGCTGTGGGGGATGTGGGTGGGATATGCTGGCAGCTAAATGTTGACCTCTATGTTGCAATAGGGCAAAATGGCGGTATGCAGGAGGGGAGTTAGTTAAAACTGCCCGGACATGCTGTCTTTTGCTGTAGCCCAAATTCAGATATTTCATGCCAAAGGCTTTAGGACTTTTTAAATGACTTTGCTTGTTCTTGTCACTAGATCTCATGCAATTTTCTCATTCTGTTTCTTTCTGTCTTCTCCTAGAGCCGATGCGTGCATTGCGAGGCCTCACAGCGACAGACATCCAGCCCAGACAGTTGTCCCTGCAGTGGGAGAATTTGGCGTTCAACCTGACACGCTGCCACACCTACTCAGTGTCCCTGTGCTACCGCTACACCACAGCGGGAGGCGGCGGAGGCCACAACACCACGGTGCGCGAGTGCCTGGCAGTGGAACACAACGCCTCACGCTTCACGCTGCGTGATCTGCCACCCTACCACGGCATCCATGTCCGCCTGTCACTGGCCAACCCAGAGGGGAAGAAAGAGAGCAGAGAGGTCACCTTTCAGACCGAGGAGGACAGTAAGTCTCCAGAGGGGGTCACAGAAATAGATAGTATGAAAGCAGAGGAAAGGAAAAGTAAAAATGTGACAGAGTGGTAAACAGTTTGAAAGGAAGTATCATGTAAACGCTGTAACACATTTAAGTGCCAGTTTGTTATGAAAACCTTTGTGGATAAAAACATTGTGGACAAAATTTAAAAAAAAGAATAATTTGATAGAGATTACAGCAACAAGGGCAATTTGTTTTGCGGTAATCAATAACATCAGTGTTCATTCGCTCAACTAAAACTATGCCTCAAAATGTTAGCTGAAAACTTGTTTTCCACAAGGAGGATGAGACTAACTAAAACAGATCTAAAAACAACTCTTATGAAAAGTAAGTTTGGTTTTTGTGAAGTAGACTAAAATGTTTATTGACTTAAACTGGACTAAAAAGTTTTTGAATTTTTGTCAGCTTAAAGTAGACTAAAATTACTAATGTATGACTAAAACTCAAAGTCATTTTAATCTATAGACTAAGACTACATTTTAAATTGCAGCCCAAATGAACAAGATAACAGAAACCGTCATCCAGCCAACAAAACATAAATGACACTAAAATAAGTAAAAGTCAGATGGAAAATAGGTACAATAGGTAAATAAGCAGTTTAAAGTCACAGACCGTTCATCTGAGACAGCATATTTCTCAGAACAGAAGTGTCATAACTTGTCACAAGGTTTTTGATTTTATTCATCATCAAAGTCTGGCAGTTACTTTCATAAAACAAACACATTTCAAAATTACAGACTATGCAACATTGCATAAATGAAACAGAGGAAAAGCTCAGAGGTCTAATCTGGGTTTGAATAATTTATATACCTGTTTTAGAAGTAGTTACATGAATGGTGGCTCACTTTAGCTTCATTAGCTTTAGCTAATGCATAGATACCCTAGCTACTTAATTAATGTTACTACATAGGCCTAAGCCAATTTAGGTGACTTAGCTTTAGCAAATGTAACTGAAGCTTACATTAGCTACGTAGAAAATGTGGCTATGTAGATTACATAGCTGCTTTGTGAGATTAGCTATTGCTAGGTTAGCTTTGCAGCTACATTATCTATGCAGCTTAAACAGCTAACAGAGCTACGTAAGCTTTCTTTACTGTGTTAGAATGTTTTCATGGAGGAAAGCACTGTAAGCAGACTGTTTTGTCGGCTTTATTAAACATTTCATTATCAAGCTTTGCAGGTCATGTTTTTAACGTTTAACTTTTGGTATTCTCACGTTTACCTCAACCCTTACCCTGACCCTTACCCCAAATGGAGGTTAAACCTGATTTTATTTTGAAAGTAGATTTCAGAGATTTATAGTCTGCTGCCAGACCTCTCTCAACACAGTAAGTCATTTTAAAATCAAATGGCAGTCAGGATAAATAAGTTTTTAGTCCACACTTTAACTCTGAAAATTAAGGATGACTGCTATCAGATAGGGTGATGGGCTTCTTTAATGTCTTTGCTTTGTTGAGGGCTATTAGGTCACTAAAGGTTAAACTTAGAATTTAGTCTTTTGTGATTTCTAATAATTTACCAAGTGAACGAGGGGAATTTTTTTTACAGGGTTTTCCTGTATTTTTTTACCGACCACTTGTTATTTCACCAGGGAAACTCTATTTTCATGACCCTACTCTAAATACACTAACTTATAGACACAGATTCATGCATTGTGTATGTTTGTTTGAAGATACCAAAGTTGCCAATTCTTGTTTTAATCATGTTACACTCACACAATCCCCAACCACAGACAATTTCAACCCCTCTGTCCTTGTGACCTTGCAACCCACGATCTCAGCAAGGAGTGAGCTGCGCTCAACATGGGCAGACAGTGGAGATAAAAACTGCAATAAATGACAATAGAGGATAGTTTCTTTTGCACTTTTGTCTGTATCCCAGCCCTATATTATCATAATACTTCATTTATGGTTCATATTCAGCACCCTCATGTCTTGTTTACAGCATGTTATTATTTGGCTGAAAACAACGAGATTCCAAAGTATTGTAGAAGCACTGTTAGAGAGAACTAATCACTGCTTTAGAAAGCCACAGATCTGAATCACTGAGTGTGTGAAATCAGAGGTAAATTTTGGACAGTCAGAATTTTTTCTGTGTAGTGGAAGCACTGCAGATGGCTAAAACTGAGGTTAAGTGATTTCTACCTTTTTCTGCTCATATATGAGCATTTTAGCAGAGAAAGCGATAGAATATCTGGATAAAAACAAAGATAAACTTATCACCCTTTTATGTTAAAATTTGGATAATCAAAAGTGGAGGGGAAAGCTTTTCTGTCATTTTGCATAGGCATGTTAGACTGTAAATGATGGCACATGTAATGAAATTCATGTGGGAGATAAAGGAAAGCAAAACATAGATAAAGATAGCATCGTCTGGTATCCATTTATTTAAGATAAGTTAGTTTTTTAATCCTTCATGAGGGAATTCACCCAAAAAATTGCAACGCATGTTCCCCCAGACATTCAAACAAATTCCCTTAAATTTTACAAATTTAAAAGGACACCAACCTCCACAGAATTCCCAGCCTAATTCCCAAACAATAACAAACATAATTTTCAGATCTATATAAAACACCTTAAAACATCAAAGCAGATTTTTCCAAACGTTCCAATCAAATGCTCTAAAATTGTTGAAGATCTTAAAAGAAATACTGTTTGGCCATGTTTTGAGACTGTGAATGGACATCTGGTAACATCAGAGCAGTGTAATACTGAATTTGTATGCTGATTTCAATGACAAATGTCCATTTTCTAAAAAAAAAAAAAAAAAAAAAAAAAAAAAATTTTGCCCCATTTTTAAAAATTCTTTTTTGGTTATGTTTTACAAACCAAAACCTCTCAAAACGTGGCTTAATATATTCTATTTGTCTATCTGTTTCTATAATATCTATTATAAAATATTTGGTTAAAAGATAGTTATGCTAAATGACTTGTTAAACAGAAAACTTGAAAAAACATCTTAACTCACACAAATATTTAAATGTTATTATTTAAAGCTTCAATGCCACTAAAGCATGACCAGGTTTACTAAATATTTTGGGCTTTTAATGAGTATGCTTTCCCCTTAAAATTTAAATGGCCAGCATACTGGCCAGGGCAAAAGAAAGCGTGAAGTTAGTATAGTGTTCAGGGGGCCCCTAGTAGTCCGGGGCTTCAGGCAATTGCTGACCTTTGCCTGATGGTAAAGTCTGCCTCTGGCTTTGATATATAGTAAAGTTATATCAACACTCAACATAGAGTCAACAAATGTGAGCATTACCTTTTATATATAGGTTATATATAGTTCCAAGCTCACTAGAAAACATTCTGTGAGAGCTACAAATGCGTGGAGAGGGTCATCAGAAGTTACAAAGTAGTCTACAAGGGATATGCCTTCGGCACAGATCCATGCAGCACGTGCTCTAAGGCTTGAATGTTGATGTAACTTAATGCTTTGTGTTTATGGCATCTCAGCTAATGTAAGTTTTTTTAACTTACAAAATACATAAAATTAGAATTTAAAAAATTGAGTCAAAAAGATGCTCTTTATATAGAAGACAAATTACATCATGAAGACTTGATTTTAGATAAAAGTGAAGTAAATGTAAGTGATATTTTCTAGCAGGTTAATGCTCCAAACACTTCTTCCTGCTCTTCTGTATTTGTCAGACACACTCATACAAAGAGGGTGACCATCCGAGTGAGGCTGAATAAGCTTTTTAAAAGAAGATCCTTGTCATATTCCGATGAAAAAACATTAAAAGAAAACTGTTTTATCTAAGACTCTGGCAGCCCCGACATAGGAATTTGTGCTTATGTCTTATCTTCTATTATTCCTGTGCTGTATCACGTTGTCTGCATGCCGGCTGAAGGAGATATCAATTCTGCCAAAAAAAATCAAAACAAACAAGATTTTACAGAAAGTGATATATACAGAGAAAGAAAAACAGATAAAAACAGAGTGAGAAAGTTTTTTTTATTGGAGATAAATGCAGCTATACATACAGTACACGTCAATTATCAGTACTTCTTCCAAAAGCCTTAATAAGCAGCTCTGTCCTCAATACTAACTCAATTCAAAAATAACAGCCGACTCAGCTGTTTGGCTGGCTTGCTTTAGCCTCAGGCTTGAATCTCGCATAACAGTTTATCAGTGAAGCGCTCACACAGACCATAGGGACTAAGGCTGCAACAGAATGGCCCAAAAATCTGTTAACATACTCAGATATTGAACATTCAGACATTCACACTGCCACTCAAAAAACAAGTTTACAAGCAAGAGTCTGACAAATTCATTGATATATATTTCAACTTTCTCTGGAGAGTAATATAAATGTTTTATACTCTTTGTATTTTTCTTTTCCTTGTCTGTGTTGTGGTTACATAAGAGTTGCAGTTCATAAATTAACTGTGCCCTTATCTGATGTTCCCTCTCTGTTGCTCTCTGGCTGTCTCATGTGCTGCATTGTTCTGAGCTGCTGTGACATTCACTTCTCTGATGTTGACAGGAGAGGCTCGCTGGGATTAGCACTTCAATTTTCCCGACAAATGTTTTCTCTGACAATTTCTTATAGTTCCCGGAGGCATCGCACCAGAGTCGCTCACCTTCACCCCACTGGATGACATGATCTTTCTGAAGTGGGAGGAGCCTGTCGAGCCCAATGGCCTCATTACACAGTATGAGGTAAGCTAAAAGACAGGCGCTGAACACTGGTTGTCTCTGTTAGCTGAAAGATTACAAAACATGTTTAAGTTCATAATTTACTCTTGTCTCATGAAGACAAGAGGTAGAGTAATTTCTAGTTTTATCTGCCTTTTAGCTATGTTTGTTAAAGGCTAACTGTGCGAGCAACCTAATGATTGTAAAGGCTAATGGTAAGCAAGTAAAAACTAGCATCACTGTAGGCAAAACTACTTTAAGCCAGCTTCTTTTAAAGCAAACTTAAGTTTAAGCTAGCTCTAGGACATCAAATTAAAATGTGATTTTAATGTTATAATCTTATTTATGTGTGAAGTGCTTGTATTTGATCCATAGTTGGCCAAGAGTAATAATGTTAAGCTTTTTCAGACACAGATGCTGTAACAAAAGTAAATATAGTGTTTAATTTCACAGCATTTCATTACTTCTAAAAGTTAGGCCATTTACATTATTTTTGAACTGGTTCACCAGTCTGACAATCAGCCTGAAGTGACAAACCAGTATGATAAAAAAAAAAAGGTTTATGCCATTTTAAGTCCAGCAGCATATCATCAGTTTCTTTTTGAAATCTAAGTCTCATCAAATGTATGCAATGCTACACGCCCTTGTTGAATGAGTGGGATCCATGGTGCTCGCAGATCCAGCATTGGAGTTGGTGATGCGAATCATCTTTGTGTTGACTGCTGGATCCACTAACTTCCAAAAGGCCAGGAAATACCTGTATGAAGGAAACCTATAAAAAACAACTGAATTAGAATTATCCTGATTACCAAGTAGATTTGCACATAAATGATCTTTTCTGTTTTTGATGCTGCTTTTAACCTTTCATTAAATATAAAGAGAAGTAAAATACAAGGAAGTACTTACATGAAACCTATCAAATACGTTGTATAAAAATTGGCTTATGTGATATGTTAACAACTTAATGGCTTAAGTATTTACAGCTGGAGTTACCATTAGTAGAAACAAACTAATGGTGTTTAAAAATCAGTGAGAGTGCACGTGATTTTTCAGATAAGGAGGATATCATGATAAGATTAAACTTTATTTTTAAAATTAGTATATCTACATGAAGTATGGTTCATATCTTTACATGGCATCACATTGATAATAAATCTGTCTTATGTGAAAATCAATTCCAAAAGCCTTTAAACCAGCCTTGTATAGACATGAATATCATCATCAGATCCTGCCAAGCGCTGTAAACTGAATCAGCTTCGTGGCTGGAGCACCTCCAGCTGGTGTTGGAGCTTGCTGATCTTTAGCCGTAGAGCCTCGTTTTCCTCGGTCAAATTATTGGCCACTACTGCTACAGCAGGCGTCACACAGTAATTGTGATCCAGGGCCGTGGCTGCCATTTCCATCTCGGACTCAGAGTCTGAAGGTAGGTCTGAGTTCGGGCTCTCTGCTCTCTGCCGACGCTCCCCACTCGTTAGGTCTCTCGGATGCTGGTGTGTAATCATTCCATTCAAAAAGAACAGGCATAGCTCCCTTTTTTAGCCTTCTCAGCTCCCTGGCAGTTTTTATGAAGTCTTCAGCATGAAAATGTCTGCTACACACACAGGTGTTCCTCAAAGGGCTGAAGTTATCCCTACATGGTTTTGGCTAGCTACTTAGCTCATGGGAACAAGTGGAAGCTAATCTCTGTGTTATAGCGGGATGAATTGCTGCACAGAGGCACACAACAATGCAATGCTGACACACCTACGCATTGGAACGTTAATCCTTAATGTACTCATTTTCAATTACAATCTTCTGTCAAACCTATCTCTCCAGCTAAAACCCCACAAAGACACAAGAAGTTGATCAGCTCCATCTTGTGCCCAAAGCCCATAGCCAACTCAGAAAGTCAAGCACCAGTCGCAGCCGTCTTTGTTCTTGTTCTCTATTCTACATAAAATTATACAGCTGTGATTGGCTTGCCCTGGACAAGTAGGTTAGGATTAGATCTGACCTAGAGGGGGAACAACTCCATCTGCCAGAGCAATGAAACATGATAATACAGATTTTGATTTGGTTATGGAGCGTTCATGCATGCTAACGTTAAGACGTTATTTCAAGTTGAGAAGCATGCTTAATCAAAGTTTTTTCCTCCTTCCCTCTTCTTCATTTAATTTATTTTGTTTTATTTTATTGCTTATTTTATTAAGCTTCTAAAGATAGAAAGGAAACCAAACATAACATGAAGGCAAATTCAACAGGGAGAAATTCAAAACTAGACTTGGTGCTCTTGTTGCTCCAGGCCATCAGAGTGGCCTTGCTGGCTCTGACAGTACATTGCTGTTATCATTAGAGAAGGGGTTGAGTGAGCACCTACATTAAGGAGCTCAAATTTATTTTTCCCCTTAAAAATGAAGTTAAACTTGTAAGCCATTGCCAGCAGACCATCATTGATAAGAAGCCTGTTAATTAAACAGAAAGTTTAGGTTTGAAACTCCTGCAGCTGACAACTGTGCAAACTCCATCTGCTGAGGAAGATGTGTGATATGACATAAAGCTCCAAAACAGCTGCTCTAAGGACCTTGTCGTCAAATGGTTTGATTGGCTTTAGCAAATTCAGCAAATTGGAGCAGGGTGCTGTCTTGTCTCTTTGTCTTTGTTTTACCCACGTCATTAACTTTTGTACTCAGACATAACCAGCACACAAAGACGTCATCAAGCATCTCTTAATATTTTCCTTGAAATGAAATGTGTTTGCACTTTTGGTATGTTTTTACCCAGTGCAAAAATACTTTCCTCTCTATTACATGAGCATTTTTTCCTTGAGGGCCACTGCTGTTGGCACAGCACATTTATGAGCTCAGTCCCCAAACCACTTATGTCCAATTTATATTCTTTATCGCCAAACCTTTTCACGCGTGTTGAGCTTTGCCTACATGCTTGGATCACTCTTACTGACCTCATGCACGTGGCCTGGCATACAACATTGGGTTTGTGCCATTAAAGCAGAGTCCTGTGTCATTAACAGATAACTCCCTGTGGTGCTGTAAGCCTCACGTTTAACAGGATAATGATTTTAGATGTACAATATACCCTCAGCCTGTGCTAAACTAATAGCAGGCCTGCTTACCTATCCTCCAGCCTTCCTTAGCCTCTCCAGCAATGTCCTCTCAAGGATATTATTAAATAGGATTTACGGTTTGACATATAAAGTGAAGCCTGGGCAAGATTTTTTTTTTCTCTGTGGTGTGTTGATCTCTCTCGGCTGAGGGAGAAAGCTGTATACAGAGCTGAAGAAATCCTCTTCATTTCTCTCAGATTAAGCCATTGACCACTCTGCCTGAGCCCATCAGCTGCCATGCTGTCCTGCAAGCCCTCCTCACAGCTCCGCACTCTGTTGGACATCTTTTATGTCTGCCTTTGTGGAGGGAACACGGAGGTCCGTCTGCGTTTAGTTAACAGGACGGCTCATAATTCTATCTTCACACTAAGGAGGCATGAGAACGCATTAAGTCTGTTTTATGTTAATCAGCCTAGCTTTTTGCTTCGACTTGAGTGGCATCCAGGGTGTGTATGTGTGGCATGCATGTGCATTATAGCTTTAGCTTGTGTGTTCACTCTTTCAATAAAGTGGATCCCTTGCTGTGCTAATGTATATCCTAATATGCTCACCCTTGTCTGATTGCAGTAAGGTCGTCTCATGTAGCTCTCCACTATTCCAGAGAGTATAAGTGGAAATCCTCATGAGAGTTTGCTGCTAGTGAGGCAAATCACCTCTTGTGGAAAAACTTACTTTCACTTTTAAAGGACAATTATGCCCAGTACCTTTTAAGAGTAAATGAGCGCTAATTGAACTTTTAAACACTTAGCAATATTGACTTAAACACTTAAATCAGTTTTTACTGTGAGACATCTTCGGTCCATGACCTTCATGATGCATTTCTGAGTCACAAAATCCTTTAGCACTCCTCAAACTTAAAAACTCCAGCCTCCCTCTGTGACCTTGTCTTAACAGTGCCAACAGCGATCAAGTCCTTCTCATCTAAATTCATTCGCGCACATGAGAAATTAGAACACTGATTTAGAGAGGCAAATTTATTTCTTTTTACGTTTATTAGAGCAGTCACACGTGTGAATTACTAAACGTGACAGTGCCTCTTGTCCTCCATGTTAATGACCTTTGACTGGTATGAAACTTCTATAAAAATCCCTTGAAATCTTCTAGTAGCCACAATTATTAATCATGAAATCATTGTAAAGGTGATTATTATGGATTATTCTGAGACAATCTTGCTCTGTTTTTTCCCCAAAACAGATCAGTTACCAGAGTATCGAGTCATCTGATCCAGGCATCAATGTGCCAGGACCAAGAAGAACCGTGTCCAAGCTGAAGAACGAGACCTACCACATGTTTTCCAACCTCCACCCTGGGACGACTTACCTAATCTCAGTCCGAGCACGAACGGCAAAGGGCTTTGGGCAGACAGCCCTTACTGAAATCACCACCAATATTTCAGGTATTAACCAGAGATTGTACATAACTGTACTCTCAGTGATGCTGCTCAGTAGTTTCTGAAGAGGTGCTGTGAAACTCGGCAAGGTGGTTGCCATGTTGGATGTTGTTAGATGCTGTCTTATGCTTAATTTTTGTTAGCATGGGGACAAGCAAAGATGTAGAATTACGGTAATTAAACTGCTACAATGTGCCCGATTAACAGTCAGATTAGTCATACCCCTAATTATGCCTAAATCTTACCCTTAACCCTCTGAGCCCTAAGCTATTTTTAAACATTTTTTCTTAGGACTTATAGTCCTAAAAAGCTTTTAAAACATTAACCCCTTGGTATACAGTAAAGTTAAAGCTATCCGACAACCTGGGCTTTAAGAATATGTGTGCTGCAGTAATGTCACTCGATTTAACAAAATAAAGCAATTGGACTATAAAGACAAAAGAACAAACTGTATGGAAATCAAAATTCAAAGATTTTAATGTTTGACACACAGTGTACAATAATGACAAAAACTTTTTGCACAGACTTGTTGTCCCATCTCTTAGGGACCAAAAAGCTAGAAAAAAATAAATCTGTGACAAAAAGTCTTCAAAATATGCACATATGTCCATAAAAAGTCCATGCGCTTCTTTGTGTTAGCTTTGTTTTTGCTATTATTCAAAGCAGCTCCTGTCTGCAGTGACACAAAGGGCTACATCACAGGCTCTCTGTGTCTCTTTCTCTCCCTTATGAGCTAATCTGGCCTTCTTCTCTAGGATAAACATATGCAGTTTAACGAAGTATGATGCAAGTTGCAATGTATTGTGGGATATAAAACAGAAAATATGGCAAACAGCATAAGCTGCTAACTATAGAAGTGATTGAACTATCGATTAGAAAAAAAGATTAAAAAAACGTTGAATGTTAGAGCTACTGGCCCGGATATAATCGTTAAAGACCCCGGAAAGTCACCCAAGATCCAGGCTCTTTCGAGGAGCCTTTTCAGGGGCTATGAAGGTATGGATAGCATCATTAGGGCGACAAAAGAGGAAAAAAGTAAGTGGCTATGATTTATGGTCCAAAAGTTATTTATTTTTTTGTAACCTGTCTGTCCTTGTTGTAAACAGCATTGGTCTCAGAGGGTTAATATAACAGATGATAACAGATGAGTTAGAAAAAATGTGCCTGACTGACAGTGTGCACGATTAAAGATTCATGCTGTTCAGACCGAAACTGCTTTTTGAACCTGGCTGTATACATGTTTTTTCTGCTGTAAAAATTAAAAACTTAATGTGGGTGTTAATGAGACTTGTAGGGTTTTTAAAGCCAGCCTTAAGTGGACATTTGAGGAATTGCAGTTTTTTTGCACTTCTGTGTCGGCTTTATAGCCAGCCTTGGACATTGATTTTAACATCACTGACTTGATGAACATCCACAAGAGAGTATAAAAGTCAAAATTGTCAAAAAGATCCAGAGACAGGCAGCCTCTTCATGTAGAACTGCTCTCTGTGCCATCACAACCCGGTACACCACCAGACTTCACCCACTGAGTGCTATAATAAGGATCCAACTTTCCTCTCTTTTGACCTCAGCATATTCCCCCCTCTCTTTCCGAGGTAAAACTACCGCTCCCCCAGTGTAAGAGCTATTTTCTGTTGCCTCTCCAAACTCCTGACATGCTGTCATCTCGCAGTCCTCAAGACATAAATTAAGTCGCAAGAAGGG